>NC_090443.1:521525213-521832046 GCF_031143425.1 Pleurodeles waltl
TTAGCACCAGAGAAGACAGTAGAACCCAGCACTGTGCTGTCCTTCCTAGGAGCTGAGATTAATTCAGAAGCCATGGAGGCGTGTTTGCTGATGAACAAAAATTGACATTGAGATTATTACTGGACGCCATGTTGAGCAGGGAAAAGGTGACGGTGAAAGACATTCAACTACTGGTAGGGCATCTTAATTTGCGTTCCGGGTGGTCAGAGCTGGGAGGACATTCTGTTGGAGATTGGGGCTAGCATTATCAGGCAAGGCTTTGCCGCACCACCACATTCGGATGTCAGTAGGGGTTAAGGAGGACTTACGAATGTGGGGGGTCTTTTTGGAGTCATTCATTATTGTCCTTCATGGAAATCAGTCGGATGCCCAAGTGTACTCGGATGCGGCTGGGGGGACTGGCTTTGACCTCTACTTGCAAGGTCAATGGTGTGCAGAGGAACGGCCCAGGGAATGGAAGCGAGGGGGTAGGAGTGTCGCTTTTCTGGAATTCTTCCCTTTGGTAATAGCAGTAACTTTATAGGGACATCAGCTAGCACTAAGAAGGTGCTATTTCACATTGACAGTATGGCAGTGGTACAAATAGTCAATCTGCAAGGGACACCCAGGTATTGAAGCTAATGCAGATATTTGTATGGCAATGTTTGAAGCATGACATTACATTTAGGGCACAGCACATACCGGGCGTGGACAATTACATTGTGGATGCTTTGTCTCGTTCACAGTGGGAGAGGTTCCGTGGGTTGGTCACGGCCACAGAGGTCAGGAACTGAATGCCACTCGAGCTGTGGAAGGCTGGAGACAGAAGATGCTTTAACTGGTCCTAGATTTCTTGGCAGGGTCAACAAGACAGGCCTACAGTCAGACTTGGCAGGAATTTTTGGAGAGCGGGACTCAGTGGAGGAGGGAGGTATGGGATAGAGCGGAGGATGTCATTCAATTTATCATGGCATCAATTCAGAAGAGACAGTCTCGCGTGACCATAACTGGGAAGCTGCATTCCTGGGGAAGTTATTATGGCGAGTTTGGGGTGGGCATATTTGAAGGATGGGCTCGAGGTCAAGGGCACAGAGGCCCTAGAAGGAAACCATTGACCTGGGAAGTATTCTGTGCAGTATTGAGAGGTCTGCCTATGACATGCTATTATGAGGATGAGATGATTTTATTCTTGAAGTTGATGGTATGGATGTTTTTTGGTGCATTCAGGGTGTCTGAATTGTTGGGCAGCAAACAGAGCACAGGTATTAGGTGGGAAGAAGTATCTTGGAGCAAAAGGGGGGTGAAGGTATGGTTACGTAGGTCAAAGACAGATCAGAGAGGAAAAGGAAGGGAGGTTGGCTTGCGTGCTTACCCGACGGAAGATGTGTGTCTATTATGATGGGTGGGTAGGTTGAGAACGAGGAGGACAGCAGAACAGGGGGAAGTTTTAAGGCAATTATCTGGTCGTAGAGTAACAACATATCAGTTGTTAGCTGTTCTGCGGAAGGTTTTGGTGAGTATTGGGGTTGAGGCAACTGGTTATAGAGCGCATTCCTTTAGGATAGGTGTGACAACGGAAGCCGCGCATAGGGGTTGGAAGAATGGCAGTATAAAAAGATTAGGGAGATGGACATCAGGATGCTTTATGCGTTACATACGGGGACAAGAGGATTGTTGATAATGATGGCTTACAGTTCCTTTGTGTTTTCAGGTGCTGTCCCAGGCCCGGATGTGCCAGCTCTTACGGCTTGGATCGTTGGTTGCTCCTTTGTAAAATGGGCTGAAAGGCAGGCACGGGAGAATAATCACGGGGCCAATTCAGGAATTAATTCTGCATTACTTAATTTTTGCTGGTATGGGAAAGGGGGTATGAGATGGAGAGTGTCTAAACAAGCTATTGATTCGGGGACAATGTCCGGATTTATTGCTGTTACATTTAGGATAGAATTACTTCATAGTCAAAAAAGGGGTAGCATTAATGCGGGGAATGAAGGACGACGTTTTGGAGATTCTGAAACAATGGTCAGGAACGCAAACAATATGAACTGAGTTTATTCCGCATAGAGTATGGAGGCGGGCTGTGAAACCAGCTGCGATTGAGAAAACTAGGAGAAAAATAAATAAGGAGATGAGGACTTTTTGTAGAAAACACGGTGTAGGGAGAATAGAACACACAGATTTGTCATACGAAGCAGTTGAGTTCTTTAGGGGGGACGTAGTACATCTGTCCTTCATGGGGATGGACTTGTACCTCTTGCACATTCGGGATGTGGTGGCTCAGACGTTGCGTATACGCTGTGAAGGTGAATTGTAAGGAACCTGGGGGTTTCAGCTTTCACTGCATGGAAGCAAGGGACAGCAAGATCATGAATTGGGGGCAGAAAAAGTTGAAGCTAAGCTTCGCTTTTCTGGTGGCGGTTTTCACAGAAAAGTTGGCATCGTTTAGCCAAGTTTATTGTTGTTGGCAGCGGCGATACATACAGAAAGGGAATGGGTAGGCAGGAACTCGCCAGGGCGAGGCACACAGTTTAAGGGTCAGTAACAAGTTTAATTAGTTACAGGTATAATAGTTACTGTTAAACAGGATGGAAGGATGGAAGCCTCAAAGGAGGAAATGTAACCCAAAGCAGGGGGTACAGCTTTGCAGTTTAAGTTGTGGGGGGGAGGGACTCTTCTAGGGGAGGGGAGAGAGTGGGAATTAGCTAATCAAGTGTATAGCGAGGTTTTAGTTTTGTAAGGCGTGAGGCCAGGAAAATGATGTGATGTGCACCTGTTTCAATAAAGCGGCCTTTTTCATGCAACAAGGTGTCAGTGGTCTTTGCTGGTCCCTTATTCCCCAAAGGGGACTTGGGGGGCAGACGACCACAGAGAGGTTCCCCCCGGGTTAGTTTGGGGAATGGAGCAGCCCAGGGCTGCACATTGGGTTTTTTGGGCTAGCTTTGGGCTACATTGGGCGCCAGGGTATATAGGTAGCCATTTTTGGGCGCGTGCCACGATTTTAGGTAAACCTTTTGTCTGACTGACAATAGTGCACAAGCGTTTTTTTCCCCACCCTTGGGTTTTTTAACAAATTGAGGGGTTGGAAGTCTTTTTCAGACATATTGAGCCAGCATAGGAGATGGTTTTCTTGGGACAGGTGCACAGGGAGGGTATTATGTTCGGTTGTCGCTGGAGGCAGGTGCACAGGTGGTTTTCACAGAGAAGTTGGAATCTTTTAGCCAACTTTATTGTTGTTGGCAGCGGCGATATATACAGAAAGGGAACGGGTAGGCAGGAGCACACCTGGGTGATGCACACAGTTTAAAGGTGAGCAGTAACAAGTTTAATTAGCTACAGGTTTATTAGTTACAGCTAAACAGGATCAGAGGATGAAAGCCTCAAAGGAGTAAATTTAACCCAAAGCAGGGGGTACTGCTTTGCAGTTTAAGTTGCGGGGAGGGACACTTGTAGGGGCGGGGGTAGAGGGGGAATTAGCTAATCAAGTGACGTTTTAGTTTTGTATGGCGTGAGGCCAGGAAAATGATGTGATGTGCACCTGTTTCAATAAAGCGGCCTTTTTCACACAACAAGGAGTCAGTGGTCTTTGCTGGTCCCTTATTTCCCAAGGGAGAACCATGCAGGCAGGCAGTCAAATTAAGACGGGTACTCTAAGCATGAGTCGTAAGAAAAAAAAAGTGAGCACACACATATGAATAGTGTTCACAATGCACACATGACAAGCGTGAAGTGAAATGTTTGCGAACCGGCTCATGATATAATTTTGGGAAAGACATTTGATCCGTCACACTGCCTCTTGTCTAATCTGGTGGCCTGTTATGTGCTTGGTGCTGCTGGCAAACTGAATTTTTTGCCTCAGTCCTCTTTATATTCTAACCTTGTAGTGCCCTTGCCATCAAATCATTCAATTACAAAGCAAGGAGCACAGGAGTGTGTTATCTCATAACCCAAGTCCATTATCTCATACATTAGTCACTGGCCTGAAAAGTTTGGACAATGCTGAATCTGTTATCTTTTCTCTTGTTATTATTCCTGACTGCTCGACTTCCGACTCCCGGGTTTAAGGGCTCAACAGTTCCAAGTTTTTCTTGCACTTGATGACCTTTACATTTGATTACTTCAATTTAAGAAAGGTCACCCTTCATTTACACGAAGTGAACTCATTACACAAGCCTGCGCTCTTTCTTGAAGAAGCAAATGCGGCACTGTTTGGAGAGTTTAAAGTTTTTGTGCCTTTCACTAATTTGTGTATTTAAAAGGTAACTCGAAGGAGAAATATCTGAATGTGTAGCCTTGTTATAGAAGATAGGTACACATTCTGGTTGTTAAATGCATACTTGCATACTACATACGTGGAATATTGTTTAGGGATGTGTTCTGTCCCATCATCCTTCAAAAGAACATTTATTGAACCATAGGAGACCGTGTTTTATCATTATATTCTTCACTTTTCCACAAAGTCTTAGAAGGGAGCGTTTTGCATGATTTCCAATAAATGGCTTCGTTTGTAGCGGATGTGCTACATTAGCACCAAGAAGCTGGGAAATTCATGTAGAAGGCAACTCTGTGCCTGTTATTTCAGCCATTTCTTTCTGCAGAAGCCGGTGTGCAGTTAACAGAGCTATTGCTTTAAAAAGGTGGTGGAAAACATCCCATCCATTTGAGGAACACGGCATATATAATTTCAAACTCAAAATTATTAATATAGGTTTGTTAATCCAGAATGCAGAGTCACTGCACTATGCCACGTTTTCCCCAGACGAATGGAGCATAATTCCTGGCATTAGTTTTTGTGCATTGATTCCTACATGTTTTCTCACATTACCAGTGCTTTCTTAATTAAAGATGGGGCCCGCCAGCTCTCTTTTTTGGGGAGCAGCGCATAGCTACCCCAGTAGAAGATGCCATTTAGTCTCCATTTCACTGATCTACGAAAAATGAGCTATTCTATAAGCCACCTGGTGGAGAGGGGTTTCTCATCGTCCCCGGCACTGCAAAACAGTATTTCAAAGAGCTGGGAACTACCTAACCTCACTGGCTACCTGGTGTAAAATATGATTTTGCCTGCAGCAGACCAATGGGGCAAAAGAAAGTAGATCGCAGCCTGAGGCCAAGTTTGTGATTGTAACCAATAGTCAGGCAAAGAGACGTTGCATTCTATCTGTGCAAAATTTCATGCTAACCTTTGGAGTATTTTCTGACAAAACGTCTGAATATTTACTTTTCATAATATCATAAAAACAAAAATTTGTCTATTTCCACCCACTTCGTTTTTTAGGTAGGCCATGTCCTATTTATTATTTCTACAAATTTTTAGGTTTCGCCTGCAAGTGTGCATGATAGCAAAATCTTTTGTTGGTAAAAAAAACAAAAACTTAAAAGGGGCTTGAAACCAACCCCTTGCTTACCTGAACTTACCATTGGCTTACTCCAACATCGCTCTGAATTACCTGCTTTGGATTGGCTAGCACGTCGTCTTCACATCACTTCCTGTCATCATCTTCATCTTGTTTGTTGATCTTGCCGACAAGTTGCCAGTGGACTTATTACTCCTTCCAGTTACTTCCTATTGGACACTTTTCAGTGTCCTTCCTCTGTCTGCGATGCTGAAGGTACGTCTTTTTACTTCTTGCATACCATCTTCTTTCTTCACTGATGTCTTCTTTCTTCGCCTGCCGTCTTCTTGGTCTTCTTTTTTCATTCCTGTCTTCTTTTTTATTCACGCATGCCGTGTTCTTATGTCACTGAAATCTTCTTTCTTCAAGGCCTTCTTCTCGTCTTCTTTCTTCATTGCTGTTTGTCTTTTTTTTTCTTTCTTCATGCCATCTTCTGTCTTCGCTGTCTTCTTTACCACATGCCATCTTCTGTCTCCTCATGTCTGCACTCTCCTCACATCTTGTCTTCTGCCGTCGTCTGTCATCTTCTCTCTTCTACCATCTTCTCTCTTCTTCGTTTTTCTGTCTTCTTCCCCTTCAGTCTTCTTCTGCCTTCTGTCTTCTTTCACCTTCTGACTTCTGCCATCTTCTGTCTTCCGCCACCTTCTGTCTTCTGCCATCTTCTGACATCTCTGTCTTCTCATATCTTCTGTCTTCTCACGCCTTCCATCTTCTTCTGTCTTCTCACATCTTCCATCTTCTTCTGTCTGCTCCCACCTTCTGTCTTGTTCTGCTTTCTGTTTTCTCACGACTTCTGTCTTCGACCGTCTTCTTCTGATTTCTGTCTTCTCAAGTCTGCACTCGTCTTCAGCCTTCTATCTTCTCTCATCTTCTGTCTTCACTTGTCTGCTGTCTTCTCCCATCTTCTGAATTCTCCCATCTTCTGTCTTCTCCTGTCTTCTGTCTTCTTATGCCTTCAGTCTTCTTCTGTCTTCTCAAACCTTCCGTCTTCTTCTGCCTTCTTCCGTCTTTTGTCTTCTTCTGTCTTTAGCTGTCTTCTTTCTTCTAACGCATGCCAATACGTTTCGTCTTTGTCTTTTTTTCTATGTAACTGGCTTACAAATATTAGAAAAATATCTGCTTTTAATTTAATAAAGCAAACATTATAACATTTCTCTAACATTTGTAAGCCAGTTACATAGGGAAAAAAGATAAAGGCGAAACCTGTTGGCTTTGCTAATGCTTGTTTTACATGGCAATGCTAAAAATATGTCATATGGAGCACTTGCCCCGCTATACAAAGTATGATGAAAAGGGTCTGTAGCGTGGAGAGAAAACATAGATTATTTTGCCAAGAACACAAGAGGTTGGAAAGGCAGTGCCCTTGTTAACCTATGGGAGAAATAGGCCTTGCAATAGTGAAAACCGAATTTAGCATTATTTCACTATCAGAACACGTAAAACACACCAGTACTTTTCCTATCTTTCAAATTCACTTCACCCTGCCCATGGCGTTACCTAGGGCCTATTTTACGGGTGACTTACATGTAGTAGAAGGTAAGGTGTGGGCCCGGCAAGTGGGTACACTTGACAGGTCAAATTGGCAGTGCAAGACTGCACACAGAGACATTGCAGTGGCAGGTCTGAGACAGGTTTACAGGGATAATCATGTAGGTGGCTCAATCAGTGCTGCAGGCCAACTAGTAGTATTTAGTGTACATGCCCTGGGCACATCTGGTGCACTTTACTAGGGACAAACTAGTAAATCAAATATGCCAACCATTGATAAACCAATCACCAATACAATTTAGACAGAGAGCATATGCACTTTAGCAACTGTTAGCAGTCCCAGGGGGACGCATGCAGGAACAATGGATGCCTATCACTAATGCCTTTACGAGGAATGCCTTTGCAATGAAAAATCATTGTTAAGGCATTCGTGGTAAAGGCATTAGTGGTAACAACGAGGTCGTTGTTCCGACCTCATTGTTCAGGCACTCGTTGTTCCGGCAGGCGTTGTTACGACATACATCCCTCCCAGGGGCTCACTGAGCTCTGTTACGCAGTGCAACTGGTCACAACACCTTTGAATTTTAAAACTTTCTAGGGTGAGGATCATTCTGTCAAATGCAAGTTCGCTATCAGCCTCCTTGGACACAGGCTGCTACCAACCAGAGAATAAAGGTCACATCTGAGGTTTTGGTAATCTTGCCTTCTTGTACAAAGTGTCCCAAGTTATAACAAATGGTCTTCAAAGAGGGAGCATTAGATTTCTTTTTTTCTTAGCAACTTAGGGCTTATCAAGCAGGTTTTTAAGAACAATAATGCGACTTGGCAATGTGCATTTTGCATTTTCTGCAGTCTGACAATTTTCGAGTAATGCCATCATAAAGGGCATTTCAGTGATCATAAAGATGAATAGCTTAGTAACTTAAGCATCTGTTTCTAAGACATATGTGTAAACTTCAAGTCACAGGATCAAGTACAGCTTGACCCACTTAGCCATTCATACTTTCACAATCAATCGCTCATCCTCATTCTGTAAGAAAACAGTAAAAGGCCCTGAGTGAATGGATCTGCTGAGGTTCTGCCAACAATATATTGTTAAGGATGTTTGAGAATCCATGCAAGAAATATTATGGGGCCCATGTTCAGAAAAACGTTTAGCTTTGTTACCCAGTATCATCTTATTCAAAACCTATGATGGCAAACCATGTTTTCTTATACATGAATGGTTGAAATAGAAAATAGGCAAAGGTGAGATAAAGAATGAGTTTACTTTGACAGGGGTCGCTTGGCATTTGTCTACTTTGATAATTACTTAAAAGTCTCTGCTTCCAAAACCTTGTTTGCCACTGAAACCAACTTCTTTGTCCTTTCTCCAGTTCAGTCTGTCCTGCTGTTATCCCATAGCAGAGACATGCCTTTCAGCTCAAATCTGCCTAACATCACACCAGGACGACTTGGGTGATCAACATGATTACATTGATCCCGTCTTGAGACAGCCTATTTGAGACAAGAGTATGGAACTTCAAAAGTTACACAGACAAATACATCACAACACAATAGGAGAGGCACGGGCTTCATTGTCTACATGTTCATGATGCTGATTATAGTATATTTTATTGTATAGCACTTAATGTTTGGATGTGATGTCACTTTTTTGACCCAAACAAACTCAATAGAATGATGTGCAATATGTACACTTCCTTCAGACTAAACAAAAAAACATCAGCCCTTGCTGTTTGCTTACTGTAAATTATGTCACAATTATTAATTTTGTACGAATATATCACTAGAATAAATCACTATCAATCTAAACACATAACAAACACGAGAAGTAATATAAACAATTAATATATGTTTTTTAAAGTAAAAAATTATAAGTTTTAATATCAATAATATTGTTAAGCACAAATTATCTATAATTTCATTTGAAAATTTAACACTACTCACCCAATCGCTAATCAACACAGGAACCCCAAAATATTAAGATTGTAAAATAAATTCTAAAGATATTTTTGCATGTATTTATATATTGATTTTACAAAAAAAAGCCAAATACCATGGCTGTATGTTGAAATATTGACTACAGAAACATTGTACTACCAAACTGCCATGCCCAATATAATGGTGACCAAAATACAGAAATTTAAGTGCATATATTACTATTCTTAATTCCACGGTTATGTACCTTGAAGGTATTCATAGTCAAGGTAATCATATGTGGACTTAGGTAAAGTGAACCCAGGGGCGTAGCTTCAGGGTGTGTGTATGGGTGTTACATCCCCGTAATAAATGCATTTTCTGATGAAATAGTTGGGCACAGGTGCTCTCAGTTCGGGTACGGTTCGAAGTCTGTCGAGTTTCTCCAGGAATGTTTACATGTACACAGACAAAAATGCGCAAACACATCCCCCCTCTCTGTTTTGAAAGTCTTCAACAATGTTATTTCACAAAATATTTTATTTTCTCTCTTAGTGCTCCTACCAATCATCGTCCTATCACTTTCCATTGCCCCACAGTCCTCTCTCATGCACCATGCTTGTAGAATAATGTAAGTTAACATTATATGCCAGCCTAATGGTCGAAAACCAGAAGCTCAACCACCCTCCCCCAGTCTCAATGACCAAGCTAAGCCCTTGAGTAAACCCATACTTCCTTTTAAATATATTTCCCATTGTCGATATTTTAGTCTTCATTTTTTTGTCCACCAGTGGTTCACCAACAAGTTCATGAGATTTGTTAACTGTGGGTTGCAAAGTTGAGGGCTAAAATATCTCTAAAATTACACCCTTTTCACCATTTCTATTTAATTACTTCAACATTGCTCCACAATACTAAGCAGAAAGCATTTGCTTACCACTTGGTTTCTTTGCCTCCAAACATCTAACAATTCATGATGCCTAATCATATATATTCAGTATTTTTTAAGCCACTCCATGTGCCTTATCATTAATGTTTCACTTGTCTAGCTGAAGGTCAAGTACTGTGTTACTGTAAGCCCCTTAGAGAAGTGTATGAGACTCTGCTTTGTTGTGAAAGAGGAATGCCTCTTCAAAAAATATCGGTTAACAGTTTTTGAGGCCACAGAAACATGCAAGTGCAACCTGAAAGGTGCACACTTGACCTTACACCACTGTAATCCTCTCTTTACCGTAAGCATTTTGAAATGTAATGGGACGCTTCTATGTATAAAAATTGCTAACCCATTGTCATAGGTGCTGCATGAAGGAAATAGTTATAGGTAGGGGTGGGCTGTGAGTTCTTCTCTGCTGGTGGAGTTAACGTACTTTTTGACACTCCACGCTCTGCCAAAAACTCTGCTAGCCCCGGCAGCGGAGCGGAGCTCACCGTGTGCGCACTGCAGCCCAGTTATGGGCCACACAGTGCAAGTGCAGACAGCCTACACTTGGCCCGATGTCAGCGGGCTGCACCTGCGCCAGCTCCGGATCCATGCCTCCATCCTTTCACTGTTCTCAGCAGCCCAAAACCAGGGTGCAGAGGGCGGCAGAGAAGCAGGCCGCTGGCAACTGGGACCCTGGAACCCAGGTAAGACCCTAATTTTGCTTTCTTATCTATGTACATAAGGGGCCGGCACTGGGCATGGACAGTATTTGCATATGAGGGGGTGGGGTGGTCTGTGCTTGCAAAAAAGGAAACTTGCTCCCAGAGCTCCACTTGAAAAGAACCTCCCTCACCAGATTCCCTGGGAAAGGAAGTAGTGTTATGAGGTATGGTGCTGAGGCCAGGAGGGAGAGCTGGAGACTGGGGGAGCATCAGCTGTGTGCTGAGTGGTAAACCGGCAGCCACTGCCAGATAGAGATGTGTGTGGCCTGAGAGAATGCCTCAGAGCCCAGTGGCAAGCAAGGCTAGGCACTTTGTGAAAATACCAGGCTGCTGGTGATGAGCTGCTTTGCTGCTGCTGCTAGTGCTGGGCCCTAAAGAAAGGGTGGTCTGAAGCTGTGTGTAAGTGCATAGGAAGCAATTGCAAGGCTGGTGCAAGACACGGGTGTGCTTGGCCCTCCATAGCAAGTTTGTGAAGGAGAGCAGTTGGTGAAGGGAAGTGTGCAGGTGTGGAGAGCAACAGGCTCCAAACCGGTGGGCTGTGTCAGCACAAAAGGCCTGAAACAGCAGCTTTCGGTGCCTAGGGCCCTGGCCTGAATGTGCCTGATCTCAGAAGCACTAAGCAGGTTTAGGCCTGGCTAACCAGGTCCAACTCTGCTTATTGCTTCAGAGACCAGATGCATTCAGGCCAGGGTGCCAGTAGGGAATCCGGCATTCCACAGCATGCGGAACTCAGCGGAATTCCACAGAGTTTTTCAGCCAGCTCTGCTGTATTCCATGGAGTAGAACTCTGTGAGCTCTGCCCACCCTTAGTTATAGGTCCTACTTGGATTCTGGGTCATTTAAGTATGCTATGACTGATCTGGCTGTCCTAGGGTCATTAAGACCTTTATGTTCAAGGCAAACATTAGACCCGGATGAAATTTCCATTATACCGTCATAATCTTGTAGACTTTTATTATTTTTTGCTTTCTGATTGTTATACAAAATTCATGAAATTGCACTGTCATTTGACGTGAAATGTTAGCGCTGGAGCATGAGAACAGTGTAAACCAGACCGCATGTGTCTGTGTATGCAGCACTTGTGGTTTTTGTACGATTTTTAGCATGATATGTGCCCTCACAGCCAAAATGGACATAAGGATGCAACTAAAATAGAGTGCTTAATAACAGCTCATATCATTTCAGCAAACTTTGACATAATCATGCATAAATAAAAAGGCAAAGTTTGCAACCCCCTCCCTAGTAATCATGCTTAATATCTGTACAGGCTTACATTCAATCACCTACTTCGGGAGGGACCCATATTCCTAAAGCTTTACTGTAGCTCCTAAGTGTAGGAAAACACTGCAATATCTATAGTGCTGTCCCCTTTAGTCACTGATTCTGTGCTACTCTGCTGCTTTGTCATCTGCACAATTATGACACATGCTTCTGCCTAACTATAACAAACAAGCAAATACAACAGTAAGTATCCCCCAGTTCCATCTGCAACTTGACAGATAAAGCCTTTAGAGGCCTCAAAATTCCCCAGCATTGATAAGTCATCTATACTGCAAACTGCTGATAATTGTATCATGAGAATTACCAGCATACAACTGCAGCTTAATTCCGAGAAAGACAGTTTATAATTTATTTCAAAGTCCATCTTCAATGGGCCAGCTGCCCAAGAGTAGTTTAATGGTCCCATCTAATCGCTTATTGATGTCATACTCAGTATCATCAGCAGCCTTGCTGGTCCTAGTTCATGACATGTAGAATGTAGCACTTTGTGGGATATGGATCTTCAGGCTTAGTCATATCTAATCTTATGCTTCATAAATTTGACTTTAGCAAATTGTAGTGCCATTTTAGGGCCCGTGAAGATTGTGGAGTGTTCTTGTAGTTTACCTTCAGTTTCACTAAATTTAACATGGCATATTTCATGTCTCTTTTTATGCAACATCTTTTTTACCGGTGTAAACTTTTTTACATTTCTTGCACTACTCGGATGAAGTACCGATATATTGAGATTCATAAATTCCCTTTTTACTGCGTAAGGCGTAACATGGTATCATATTCCCTATAATTAAAAATTCTAGCCATTAGAAACCTTGGTTAGTTGTCTGGGGGTGTTCTGGAGGTAAGTAGTCTGTATACCCTTTTCACTATGAAGATGTTCATGAAATTATCTCTGCTTAGGACCTCTGAAAGCATGGATTCCACAAAGGTCTCAAGATTCTCATGACTGTGGTCCGTACTTACCCTGTGATTCTCAGGATATTGTGCATGGATCTTCCCTGCAGATCTTCATTTTTGGTGCCAGTCACCTCCTGGACTTTAGCTCTGCGTTAATTTCACCCAAGTGGGTCTCTGTACAGTATTTGAGTTCTGGTACTCTACATTTTGCTATGTTTATTCTTGTTTTGCATGCACATCTATCCTCTCTTTTAGTTGGTGTTAGACCTGGCCCATTTTTCTGGGTCATCCCTAAACATTTTGTCTTCTTCCTCCTATTTTTTTACTGACCTGAGTTTGTTGGCTTTAGGATTCCTATGGATGAAGACTTCTTTTACTTTAAAAATGTATACCTTCTCTTCTGCATGTTGGAATTTTGTCGTTTCGGTCTTGTTTGATTTAGATAAATATTTGCTATTTTTCTAAACTGGATTCGAGCCCTTTTGTGGTGTTTTTATTGTGCTACTGTGTGTCTGTAGAAATACTTTACACATTGCCTCTGAGATAAGCCTGACTGCTTGTGCCAAGCTACCAAGGGGGTGAGCAGGGGTTATCGGAGCTGTTTATCTCCCTTAACCTGACTAGAGTGAGCATCCCTACTTGGGCAGGGTGTAAAAGGACTGCCAACTAGAGACCCTATTTCTAACAGCTGGTAATCCAATATGATAACACACTAAATTTAGCGTTTCATTCATTTTAATTAGTACAGCTTTCACTTCTGGATAATTTGTATCTTGTTGTTTTTTTTTATATGTATCTTAATAGTTTTCTTTTGAATACACTGTTTACACACCTTCACTCCCCGCAGGTGCCCTTTCAGATTGCCTTTATTCGAATTTGTGCTTGCCCTGCTGTGTATCTGCTTTGCCCATCTTGCAGCACTATGCTAGAGTATCTTCACTCAGACTACCGAGACCTGTAGGTTGCCATGTTCAGTTGCAGCTCTGTTATAGGATACTCTGTGAATCTTCTCTGATTAGCTTATGCTAGTATGGGTGTCAATTTCAAGGGCCCACTGGAATAGTGTGCTTAGTGCTGAGAGAGCCACCTCGATTGTCAGATCCTTTAATAGCTTCCCAGAAAGCAACAGACAGGCTTCTTGCAAAGACATTGGCAATATCAAACTAAAGCCTTATCCCTCATCACTAAATGTGGCTATTGTCCATACTCCAGAGTCAGCCATTGATCACCAGCTCTTCAAATAATCATGCACTACCTATTCACTATGCAGGAGTTTTGGGATGAATGCCTGCTGTGAGCACTGTTGAATATATTTTCACAGTGCTGCAGGCTTTAATTCACAGAGTAAGTCAAGACAGGGGTGTAATGCGGGTGTTGTGGTACAGACCGACCCACTAACCCTACAGAGGTACCCCATTCTGCTCAAGACTAATGAATATCTGGGATATATGGGAGTCTCAGGAGCTCCTCTTCATATTCTGCAAGAGGCAACCATCAATGAACCTGATAGTTTCCATTAGATTTTGTCTTCATGTCTCAAACAAAGACATATCCAGACATTATTCTGCTGCACGGCCTATGTTCTGTTCACATTGTAGTGGGCATCAGTCTATACCAGCTCAAATGTCCCATCTCAGGCCTAAAGTATACAAACAAGTGATGGATGGAATGCTTGAATTAATCTCCTCCTCTGGTAATTACTCCCAAAAAGTGAGAAGTGGAAGGACACAAGTCCATCATTAAATAGGATGCAAAAATACTATGCAAAAAGGGGAGGGACAAACACAGGATGGACAAGTAACTCCATCAACAAAGAAGCCAGCATATGAGAGCAATAGTGAAGCCAACCAATCGTAAGCAGTGGGCAGCTGTAAGCCTCTGTAAAAATTTTAGTAAGCCCACTACAGGTCTTTCAAAACAAGACAGCTTGCACTGTCTGGTAAGCGCCACCTAAAAATTGTTTACCACCTAAGGAAATGGGACTGTATGATTCAGTAGTTGCTTTATTTCTGCATACTTATGTACTTTCCATTTGTTCCACATAGTCCACAATATGCTGCATAACATGTAATTCTCAACAGAAAGTGTTTGTAGATCAGTTTTATCAAACGCTGTTAAAAGGCTGCATATGGGATTCAATACAAATGTTGACATTTTACTGACAACTTTTGACCCACTGATTAAAGAGATGAGTATTCTTAACTTATGGTGTTAATATGCCCATGTGATAGTTGGGGGTTTTGAAAATAAGAAACAAAAACTTTATAGATGTTATCTTTACATAAGATTCAAAACTGATGTTCCTTAAACAGCGTTTCAGTTGATAAGGCCAAATAAACAACATTAGCATGAATTTCTCACATCAGGTCAGTACGGACACTGTTTCTAGCTCTGTACCTGTTACTCACAAATAATCGATTTCAACTGTGTTAGTCTATTTAGTCCAATAGGAGCAAAATAAGCCTCCAAAACTCAGATTGCAGTAGGCTATCACACAAAAAATCAGTACTAGGGACAGTATGTTGATGATGATAGTGATCCTAAGCAAGAGTGACAAATGTAAACATCTGCTGTGCAGAGTAATGAAAATAGTGCATGTAATAGCGAGTAGCATACTGTAATACAATATCATTGTTAAGGTGCTTCGCGTGTATATAGATGATGCAACTTTGGCGATTAGACCGAAATTGCAGGTGCAATGCTATTTTCTGGCCCCAGGGTGACACACAGCAAGGGCAGAGCTGCTGCGTGGAACCAAACTCGATGGAATACATAGTCCTGAACTGTAAAATATTAGTCTGGTAAAAAACTAAAGGACATTGGCGGAAAATGGCAGTCAGAATCGATGAAAGGCGATAGGAATGTTGCTTGGAGTTTGATATTGGGCAAATATCATGGGATCAGTATGGATTTCACTGTAAACTGTATCCTGGGGCTTTCACCCCCCGGAAATAGGGACTTTTTTTTTTCAGGAGTCCCAGTGTAATCCTTTGTGTTCCTGGGTTTTACCTTGCTGTCATCCCCACAACTTTAGCACTTGACCCTTATGGACCGAGGTGGAGTACCCCAAGGATCACTCAGAGAGGTATTGTAGGGTACAGACACTCAAAACTCAGTGAAGCAAATAACAATAATAACTCATCGTCCAACTACTGGCTTTACTTGGAAAGTGAAACTGCTTTAATAATGACTCACAGCTAAACGCTACACATGAAAAGCAAACATAATGCACATAGTTACAGCTAGGGGAAATCACTGAGTTAGAACGTCAGTTCTTATAGGTAAGGATACTGAAAAAACATTAATGTAATAAAACACACTTAGGGTGTCTTTTTCATAGCTTTTGAGGACATTAATATGGATACTGTACGGCTGTTGCAACTGTATCAGTGTTTCTTCCATGGCGAATGCTTTGCTGTAATGCTCCGTACTTTCCACCCTGCCATCCTTCAATTCTACTGATTGGTACCCGGCATCCGAAGTGGAGAAGTCGCTGGTGCCCCTCAATGTCTCCACACGAGCAGCCTTGCTGCATTCCTCCCTGAGAGATGCGGCTTCTCCAACGTTGCTGCGGCCGCACCAAAACAAATATGGCAGACACATGGCTCTCATCCGATACAGCGACGGTCTATGGGGAGACCGCCTACCCCGGCAGCAGAAACATGCCACCTCCGAGGGCACAAATGAGCTGAAACAACTCTGAGGTGTCTTGGGCCATGCCAATAGCCTAGAAAACCCTTCCCCCAATGAAGGCCTAACTCTGCTGCTCTGGATGGACTCCACCGGTGCTACCGAAGGTGCCTGGACCCATGCCCTGTGCCTCCAGGTAAGCCCGATACCCAGGTGACAAAGCACAGCCCAGCTGTGGCCCCTCCTGAGACTAATCTCTCTGTTCGAACTTTCATCAGACACATAATTATATCGCCCCACTCTTCTAGCCAAAAAACCTAACCGTACTCTTGACTGCGCTGGGTGACCTGGACCTGCTTGCAGAGTCTATCACTTCCGTCCCATGGTGAGGCTCAAAAACTCTGCTGGTGGTGGGCATCATATGAAAAGAACCAAATCCTGACTACCGCTGGCCACCATGGAACGTTCAAAGGCCTCCAGGTCCTCACAAAAACACAACAGCCGGATCCCACCCCAACGATTCCAGACACCTTCCTCCAGGGCTTATCTGCCACCCTCTCACTGCCCCGACAAAACCGCCTAGATCGAATATTGGCAGTCATTGAAAACTCACGCAAATCCATGGAGACTGCCTTGGAGTCAGTGGCCATGGAGCTCACCTTCCACAGAGATGACCATCGGAAACTCAAGGAACTCGTGGCTGAGGGGGAGCAGACTTTAGCCTCTCTACAACTCCAAACCTTGGACAATGTGCAGTCTATCCATGATCTACAAGACAGAGTTCGTACCCTCGAAGACCAGGCAGACCATGCCGAAGGTCACTCACGTAGGAGCAATATACGTATTATTGACTTGCCGGAGGGTGTGGAGGAGATGGATCCACTCCAGTTCCTGTGCACTTGGTTCCTCTCATTTGTTCTATCCTCAGAGCTCACTACCTTCTACTCACTGGAAGGGGCTCACTAGGTCTCTGCCCATCGGGCCTCTTAGGGGCTCCCCTCAACCCATGCTGGTAAAACTGCTGGTACAACTCCTCTACTACAGAGACTGTGACACCATTCTGTGGGCTGCCTGCCTGTTGGGACCTCTCATGCTGGAGAACGCTCATGTGTTGATGTTTCTTGACTACACCATCACAGTACAATGCCAGCGCAACAAGTTCCTTGAAGCCAAGAGGCACCTCTAACAATTAGAAGTCCAGTACTCCCTGATGTTCCCAGCTAGCCTGAAAAGTATGCACCAGGGGGAGACTTCCTTCTTTGTGGACCCTAAGGAGGTGTGGAACTGGACCTATAAACATTTTGGCACCTCAGTACTGGACCCTTCCTCCAAAGCCAAGACATCCACCAGGACCAAGAGAAAATGCACTGCCTCATCACTGAAAAGCCTTCTTCCTGCCGCCGTGGAGCCCCCCTGCCCACAGCTCTGGATCTGGAACAAATTTTAGAGGACCACCACTGGGCCCTGCGGGCAGTGGTGCAGCTGAACTCAGAGATTGCCGTCTCCGACATTGACAGCGGCCTTCACATTTTCTCCACAGAAGGAGACTCCGACTCCTCCCACGGGTCCACCCATCCATCGCTCACCCTTCTATTGGTGACACCTCAGGAAGCAGAAGCTAAAAATGTAATGCCTTTACACCTTGTCGCTGACTGAGAGGGACCTTGTGTTTGTGTTTTATTAGACATGATACACCCTATATGCCACTGAACCATTGTCAATGAGTTTACTACCTACAACCTTTGTTGCCACACTTATGGCCAATTCTTCCCAGGCCTACCTAGGACCCCGTGCCCTGACATGAGATGCCACACTGCAAAATGCATGGTAGATAACCCCACTCCCGCTTCTCTAAAGTACTGTGGCCATCCCCTACACACTATGATTTGTTCTTACTGTTACTCAATTTAGGTGTTCCACCTGTTGCAGAAAGCTTGACTTGCTCACACTTATCCCTTCCTACATCAACCCACACTGTCCATACCCCAATACCATGCTTATATCCGGTGCTCATGCTATTTCAATGCCCCAGGGGCTGTTTGGGGGGGGGGGGGGGGCGGTGGAGAAGTACCCAGTGCATGCTTACACCTTTCCAGCACTATCACGACTTACCACCCTGCCAATGATATGTGATTCTACTGCCCGCTTCCTAATACTCAATGTCAAGGGCATGCACACAGCCCAGAAGCGTTACTCTGTTTATTCCCAGCTCAAACACCAACACCTTCACATAATCTTCCTACAGGAGACACACACGATTTCCATCGACTGCTCCATCTACAAAAGCACTGGCAAGGCTCCATATACACAACCACATACTCAGCTTATGCCAGAGGAGCCAAGATATGGATTGGCACAGGAACTCCTTTCCAAATGCTCGAGGTCATTACAGACAAGGGAGTTAGCTGCATCTTACTGGATGGGCGCCTGAACGGCCACCCGGTATTAATTGGTAGAATATACACTCCAAATGTTGACCAGGATGCCTTCTGGACTACACTATCCAGAGTGCTGTCCCAGAAGACTCACCTTCCCTGGATCCAGGGGGGAGACTATAACTGCACCCTCAACAGCAACCTTGACCGATCTCACTGCCACTCCCTCGTTCTCTCCCATCTTCACAAGGTTCCAGATTTACAGAATGGACACAAAACTGTTCGCTCATGGACGTTTGAAGATCCCTCAACCCCACAGCTTGGCTTTACACCTTTTATTCCCGGCCCCATGACTTATATGTAAGACAATACTGCATACTCTGCTCCCGCTTACTTACTCCTGCACTCCGACAGGTGGACTACCGGGGAAGAGTGCTCTCAGATCACAACGCCTATGTCCTTGACATTCACTGGGGCTCCCCTCACTCCCTGACTCCCACTTGGTGTCTTCCCTATGAATGCTTGGATGACCCAGCATTCCAGGATGCCCAAACTAATCACATCTGCAACTACTTCAAAATAAATGACAGAACTGCCTACAATAATCTCCTCGAGTGGGACACTTTTAAAGTTGTCACCCGAGGCAATTGCCTACAGGAGACTGTTGGAGTTCGGCATGAGCTAGACAAAGAGATTGAAGAAGTTGAGCGCTGTATTTTCACATTGGAGGCCAAATAGAGCTTGACCATCTCCTGCCTTACAGCTCTGGGAGAATCCAAACAACAACTTGCCTCCTTACTGGAACGCCTCTATTGCTACAACTTAACGGCTTACACAACTAAGACTCATATAGAGGGTGATAAATCAGGTCACATCCTTGCCTGGCTCATTTGCCAGGAACAGGGAGAAACCCCCATCCTTGAATTGCAGTCCCCCTCTTGTGTTCCCCTTCGTACACATTCCAGTATTCTATTGACCTTCCACAGCTATTATTCCTCCATGTATCGCACACAACAGAAGGCCCCAAAGGAAGCAATTCCAGCATTTGTAAACCCTCTGTCACACATTGACATAATTCCCCAGACAGCACTGGACACTCCCATTACCCTGCTGATGTCAAATAGGCTATCCAAGACCTCACCAGAAATAAAACACAGAGTCTGGATGTTCTTCCAACAGAATTTTATCGCACATTTGCTGACATCCTTGCTCCCCTCCTAGCAAAAATGTATGACGAGGCCGTGCTGCTTGGCCGCCTACCATTCTCAATACGAGAATCACTCCTAGTCTTGATTCACAAGACCTGGCCAGGACCCCATGAGCATGTCTTCATACTGCCCCATCGCTTGGAAAAGGCATTTGACTGCCTAGACTGGTCCTACCTTTTCCATGTTCTCAGATTAGTGGGCGTGGGTCCCTGTCTCCTTGCCTACATGAGACTTTTATATACAGCTCTGCTATCAAGGGTATGGGTGGGGTGTCTTATATCAGACATGTTTGAGAGTAAAAGCAGTATGCAGTGGCCATGGAGCCCCTAGCTACCCTACTTTGCCTTAGCAGGGTCCAATGGAGTATACCGTTATTGGACAGAACACATGCAATGTTGCTCTACATAGATGATCTCTTTCTATATCTGCGCGATGCCCAGATAGCCCCTACTTTGATCCTAGCTGCCCTGGGATCCTTTGACAAGGTGTCAAGATTCATCCATCTATCCACTCCATGCAACCCCTCCATCACTTGATCTGACCATGGATGGCATCTCCCTCCTTCGGAATACTTCCACGGTACACCTCTTGAGTGTCTGCCTATACCTTCCCCAACAGACCTCTATGAAGGGAACTTACCCCCAGTACTGCTCTTGCTCAAGTCCTTGGTATCATTCTGGGTCAAACTGCCCCTAGGCACCATGAGATGCATTGCTCTCTTAAAAATAGTGATGCTAACTCATCTTCTTTATTTCTTTACTAACCTCCTGGTAACAGCCCCAGAGCATTCTTTAAGGAATTAGATTACTTACTTATTGAAATTATCTGTGGCAGGGGTCGCCGCAGAGTCGCTCTGAAGAAACGGCAGCTGCTGACAGATGAGGGCGTACTGGGCACCCCCTCCTTTGAGCTCTACATTCCAGCTGCAATGGACAGCCAATTGGCTAGCCAGTCACAACCTGGGGGAAACATGCCAACATTCCCTACCCCTTCCCCTTGCCTACATCAGAGGCTTTCTGCTACCAGGATCCACGCTTGACCTACCCGTCTCCTTGCAGGTGAACGTATCCCTCAGGTGCCTTCACTGACTCACTTCTCTTAGAAAGCATATTTACCCATACACAACGAGTTTCCCCATGTTGGGCCTCCTGAGTTATCCAGGTCACTACGCCACTGGCACCCTCTGGTGCTGGCATGACTGCTCCATTACCATGGCTGGGGGTCTCTTCTCAGACCGCAACCTTCTTTCTTGCCCCCATCTTCAAACGGATTTCAACTTACCTCCAGGCTAGTTTCTCACATGTTACCAACTTCACTACATCTGTATTCGATTGTGGGGCACAAGGAATGAAGAACTACCCGCTCACGCTGTGCTCCACACCCTACTCACTATGGGGCATGGACGGCGTCTTATCACATGGGTTTACAAAGGCCTCCGCAGTCATACCAGTATGTCACTGTCATCTCTCCAAGCACTAATGGAAGATGAGATAGGGAGGGCACTTCAGGACAAGGAATAGGCTAGAGCACTGGAATTCCCACACACTGTTAGCAGAAACACACGCTTAAAGAACATGCAATTCCACATCCTCCCATGTGCATACCTAACTCCATCACAAATAAACAAGTACTTCCCCACAGGGAACCTGACCTGTCTTCAATGCCACTTAGGTGATGCCGATCTCTGACACATGGTAAAGGCATGCCCTGCACTGATGACCTTTTGTTGAGGAATTCAAACTACCCTATGCAAAGGCACAGAACTCACTGACCTCAACTCCTGGAGGTCTATGCTCTTGGCGTTTTCAACACCAGAAGTGGTAAGTTGTCGGTACTCACTTTGCCAGTCTGGCCATAATTTTGGCTAAATGGACACTCACCCTACATTGGAAGGCCTCTGAGGCACTGCCAATAGGCTTGGTGTGGGGGGATGCGGAAGTGGGGAGCAGCAGAGAGATCTGCCCTCCACCTGGAGGAGGCCCGACAGATTTGCAAGCACCCTATATTGCCAGCATGGGATACTATGCTTATGAAATTTAACCGCCTTACTGTTCCACCCCACCATATTACACAGCCCACGCCTGGGGCCCCCACGTGTAACTCAACTGGCCATCTGACCCCTCCCCACCCCCTCTTTTGACAAACGATCCTAGGAGGACTTACACCGTTAACTAATGACCTTGGCTAGACATCTCTGCTTTCTCGCAGCACTCTTGAGTCATACCCTACCCAGTCATTGCCTGGGTGCAGTACGCATGTCCCTCTTAACTCCTCCTCACACCCTGCTGCTTCATAACTCTGCTTGACCTTGCTGTGGTATCCCAAACTCCCCACTCACCCGCCCCTGTTTACTCAAATGTTAATGTTCCTGTTTAAAGTCTGAATATATCTGTCTCACTTCTGGCACCTTGTCTGTAATAAGCATGGACTAACACACTTTGTCACAAGAAATTTGCTGCCTATTGTTTTCAGACAAGGGCACCTTCTGCTTGCTAGCTGTATGTAACAGTACCTGATTCCTTATGCACCCCTTTTTCATTTCCCTCTATGCTTTTCACTTATAAGAATGTCAGCAGCAACCCAGTCCATGACCCCAGTAAACTGAGTCTTATCACTGTACCTCCAAGTCAGATAACTGCTCTAAATAGTTTTCTGGAAGACCTCAGCAGCCAGTAATACTACAAAACTAAGGGTGGGCCTGCAAGAGAAGAAAATGTTGTAATATGCCAGTATGGATGATATGCCTCTATGAGTTCTAGCTTGAGGGCACCCTAACCCATTTAGTTCCCTTAAAATCGCATTAATGTTTATTGGTATGTAGCATTGTTTGGAAGGTTCATGGCCACAGAGATGCGAATTTCATCAAGAGGTTTGATGCTGACCATGACGACAGTGGGGGATACCTCTAGTTTGGGTCTGGATACCTTTTCCATGATTTCTAGGTCTTTTAGCCTCTCCAGCTCCAACACAATGTCCTTACGAAGAAGAAGAATTGGTGCAATAAGGGATTGTTGCAAGTTGTATAGAGTAATCACTATAGAGCATGATGCAGCATGATGCAGTAATTGACTGGATGCAATATGCATGATAGATGCAAGCTGTGTGCAGGTCAGCAATTACAGAGGTGGGTGCCTGGGAACTCAAAATGTCACAGCTGCTCAGGTGAGTGAGGAGTTCAGGCACTAGAAAGATGTGGTGCAAGGGAGCAAGAAGCAAGGTGGACAATTTGAAGAACTGCCAGAATACAGTTAAACCAGGTTTTGCAGGGAGAGTGTATATTAATTCAGTCATCACACAGCCTGGGAGATGTTTATTAAAACCGAGCTCAAGTAGGGGTGCATGCAGCACTGTCCCAAACATTTGGTCCACGCATCTGGGCAGTTGGTGGTGCAGCCTGGGAGAAAATGTAGGTGGAGATATGTAGGGCAGCCCAGCTGCTCAGAAAAAAATCATCTATATTTTCCTCCTTCCCCATGTGACTGGAGAGGATGGTCGCATTTAAGATACCTCATCGCCACTGTAGTGAGTGTTTCTCAGCTCTACTTTTCCCATGGATGTTGCAGAGGTAGCAACGATAACAGGGAGCCACACATTGTTTATCATCTCACAAGGGTTACCTAAAATTGAGGTCACCTGTTATGAGTTGTGCAAATGTGCATCTGATGGATGCGTTACTACAACTGAGTGCTGCAATCTCTGAAAACATTCTGAGAGATGCTTTCTAGGTATTGGTAATAGTATAAAAATGACGATGTACAGCTTCCGTCTTGTGGGTCAGGGGGTTGGTAGATGGCATACAGTTTGTCCTGAGGTTGGACTAGGTGCCAACCTCCGGCATCATCATGACGGAGCTCAACCTTGCAAAACTTTGGAAGAAAGCAGAATGCAGTATCCTGGATGAAGAGCACAACCTTTCTTTCTTGTTTCCAGTTTTTCAACCACAATTTTAAAGTTGAGGTCAAGAGCCCCATGAAGGCCTAGAGGATTCCCTTAAAATTTCTCCTTCAGAGGATGTATCATGCCTTGCTACAGTCACCTCCTAACTACAGTTACTTTGGTTACAGAAACACCCTCATTTGTTAGTACATTATTATTTACTTTGTCACAGGTTTTGGGGGCATGCCCATGCTTTGATTCCCTCTAAGGTATTTTAAGCTGTAACCTATTCTCTGCAGGTCCTGGGCCAGTGTTCAGCATACAGAACTACCTCTCTCCCTGACAGCTCAACAATAACCATAAACTGCTCGCAACATGCTCTCCTCAGACACACTCATCTGCTCCAATGCAGTCACACCAGACTCCTCCCAGTTGCCTCTGTATTCTTTTGTCTCACAACAGTGATGTGGTCATCTCATCTCAGGTTTTGCATGTGCCTTAGAGTTATCTTATTCACTGCAAAAACATTGTATTGTATTGCAGCATTTATATAGCACTTACTATCCTTGTGTAGGTCCCAGAAGCGCTTGCCTACATGGGTAGCCGCTGTACCATGTAGGTTGCGTAGTGGAAGAATGGTGTCTTTTTGTTGATCCTATGTGGGAAGGTTTTCCATGTTGTGTGTGATGATGGCCAAGGTGCAGTTATCATGCTGTGGGGTGCAGAGCCCAGCAGTGTGGTGGATGATGCAATGTTAGAGACAGATACCCAGTTTTATAGTTTTCAGTATGCCAGTAGTATTGTACAGTTATGCAGGTCCCTTTATGCTGTTTCTTGTGATAGTTTATTCAGCTGATTACTGCACTGGGCTGTGTAATCTGAGTTTTTGTGTATAGTTGTGCTTCTGAGCTGGCATGGTTAAAGGGAGAGAGAAGTGAAGAGATATGTTGAGCTGACCATTTTTATTATCATCCCATATCTGAGTGTCTTTGTGAGATGCAAAGAAGTGGTCAGAATATATAGATATTTGGGACCTGCAGTGGTGGGCTATATTAAGGTCCTCTGAATTGTCCAGCATTGTGTGACAGATCACTTCAATTATTTCATGTCTGTTCATTTAGTGATGGTTGGATTTTATGGGTTTACAGTGCTGGACAACCCTGCTAGCAAATATGTCTTCTGTAAATTTAAGACGTATAAGTTACAATTTTCGGCTGACCACTGTGTATTTTGTTCTTAGTATTAATGTGTGCCACAACTGTTATATGTGCACATATGTACATAATGCCACGTGAACCATAGGTTAGCATTTCTTAGCTCACTTGCAGTTCGCTGGTTGAGTTCTTCCCAATTCGCGGTTCGTAAGTTAAGGATTGTGCTTGTGGGTGTGACTGTTTTCTGGGCTCTTTTGCTGCTGTATAAGTGGCGCAGTTATCTAGGAAATAGCCAGGTTTTCAACTGCCTTCAGAAGTGCATATACTCCTGGCTGCTGATGTAAATTGGTAGTGAGATCCAAAGCTTGGTGGCTTATACTGAGAAAACAGTGCTTCCTACGAATTTCTTATGGTAAGGAGGTTTGATGGTTAGGTGGTGCAGACCTGGAGTACAATGCTCTGTTTGGTTTGTATTGCTTGAATTTAACTTGTAGATACAGTGGATCCTTTCATTGGAAGGGCCTGTGTACAATGCAGAGTGCCTTGAACAATGTCTTTCTAGTTATCCAGTGGCTGCAGGATTGGAGTCATGCATTCTTGTGGGTGAAGGCAAAGAGAAAGCCTTGCAGCAGCCTTTTGGATGACCTGTATTTTGCATATGATGAATGTGTGTGTGCCAAGATATACACCGTTGGCATAATCAAGCTTGGAGTTTAGGAGTGTAAGGATAGCATACTGTTTATGCTGGTATGTAAATAAATAAACCCAAAAAGGGTATGGGGTTCACTAGTGGTAGGGAGCTCTGTCTACGGGAAATTATCCAGGGGCTCATAGACCTCAATGAGAAAAAATGGAGTATGAGTGCTGTGAGGTGGTGATGGGTAGGGGAGGGGGTATTTCCTTTATGGACTAGGTGGTCTCACACACTATATAGTGTTATGCTTCATCATTTGACCACCTAGCCCCACCCAGGTAGGACAGTGCCACCTGGGCGGACTCAACCTCACCGTTAAAGGAATGGGAGGGAGTGCGTAAATTATTATTTATCTGGAGTAAGTGGGATCCAGCTAAGCTAGGGGAAGATATAAAAACACCTTAGCAGTTACTGGTGTGCAATCCACACTTTTATTAGTGGTGTCTGCTGGTGTATTCAAAACAAGGGTGGGACACCAGAGTGAGAGCAAGGACTGCTGGGGGTCACGTAACTAGTTAGCATGGAGGAGTCTCGTTCGTTATCGGAATTAACCAGACAAATCGCTTACCTGTCCACCGGCTAATTAGCAGAAATTATTTACTACTTGGCCGGTGGTCTTGAAAATAGCAGCAAAGATTCACTATTTACCCAGCCCCTGGCTAGATGATATAGCTTCTGGGCTGGTTGGCGGCAGTGCACATGACAGAAAAACTTCACTATACACCTGTACGCGGACTGAATGGTAGAGACTGTGCACCCTTTGGCTGCGGCCAGTACACTTACAAGAAAAACTCCAGTAAGAGACTTTGCACTGTTTGGTGCAAATAACAGAAAACTTCACTATTTACCCCGTCACTGGCTAAATAGTAGATATTCCACACAGTTGGCCGGCAACCAGGGAAATAACATGGAAACCTCATAGGTTACCTGGTCACTGGCGAAATAACAGAGGTTTTGTACTACTTGGCCAGAAGTCAAGCAAACAAAACCTTCTTTCATTACTTAGCTGCTAACAAAACAGAAGACGCACATTTAGCCAGCAGCCATGCAAGCAGTAAATAAACACAGGGCCTGATTTAGATCCTGGTGGATTGAATACTCCGTCACAGCGACTTTATTACAAATATTGTACGAAATAAGATACTGTATAAACAGAGACATTTTGTTACCTCCATTCTCATGACCAACGGATCAATCATTTCACAGTTCAACTTTAATACTCATTTTCCAGATAGGGCATGTGGATCTACTACTGAGATTTCAGAACTTATTTTGGGTGATTCTCCTTCAATTATCATGTTCAGACCGTACATCAGACACAACCTTTGTGCTAGGGGATGGGTGTCACAGGAGTAGCTTTAGTGCTAGCTCCAAGTATCGAAAACAAGGACACAATGAAGCATTAGATCTCAGCTCTTGTCTGTCATCAGCCTTCCTGAACAGTCATCATGCACAGACAAAAGGGCAGCCCTGCTTAGAATCTTTGATAACTTTAACAAGAGAAACCTATAACCTACCCATTACTCCTACCATCTATCCTACACCATCAAACAGGATGAACTAATCAGCAGCCCTTTGCTAAAAAGGATGCACAGAATATTTTTGGGTGGCCTTTTCTTCATTTTTCCTTACACAAGTTCAGGGCCTCCATTATCCATCCACAGGGATGCCATCAATACAGGCCCACTGCGTAGGAAAGCTGAATCTATTCTCCATCACTTCATGCACAATGCATCCATCCCACTGGTCCATGCACTTGGAATGTCATCACAAATGGAGTCATACTACTACACACTTTTGCTACTTACTCGTCACACATACACAAACATGAAATTTTAGTGCAAAGATCCTGGGTCACACAGAATCACTTTTTGCACCATTTGAGATTATCTATCTGGAGCCTCTATCACCTCCTCATTGTCTTACAGAGCCTCCCTATGATTCTGAGCTCTCCTTTGCTGATTGATATAGCCATTTGACCACTTTATTGGCCATTAACCATTTTCCTTACTCCAGCCACCTGAGTTTCTCAAACCCTTTCTGCCAATCTTCACAGACCACACTCATTTTCACCCATCCACATTTAAACTCCTCTGCTTAATTTCAGTCCCTATGCCCTCATATCCACCCTCAGACTACTGTACCAGCATCAGACAGCATATTCTATCACTCAGAAGTGAGAGTGTAAGGATCCCAGCTTTTTATTCACTTTCATGCTCTGATGTTACATGAAATACTTACCAACTCTATGTGTGGACTGAGAAGGTTGGGGTTTCTCAGGGTTGGTGTAGGAAAATACCCTCTTTCTTGGTACCCCTTTTTCTGCCTGATGACAGTGTGTTTGACTGTGTTCACTAGGATTCTCCTAACCAGGACCCCAGTGATTATGCTCTCTCCCAAAAACTCTGCATTCCATCCCACAATTGGAACATTGGTGCCCCACTTTAAGTCCCTAGTATATGGTACCCAGGTACCCAGGGCATTGGGGTTCCAGGGGATCCCTATGGGCTGAAGCATATATTTTGCCACCCATAGGGACCCCAAGCAAAGGGTTCTGCAGGACTGCCATTGCAGCCTGTGTGCATTGGTGCAAGCACTGTTTCACTGCCGCTTTCGCTGCACCAGGTCACTTATAAGTCACCCCTGTGGCAGGCCTTCTAACCCAGAGGGCAGGGTGCAAAGTACCTGTGTGTGAGGGCACCCCTGCACTAGCAAAGGTGCCCCCACAAACTCCAGGCCCATTTTCCTGGACTTCGTAAGTGCAGGGATGCCATTTTACGCGTGTACTGGAATAGGTCAATACCTATGTCCAGCTACATAATGGTAACTCCAAACTTAGGCATGTGTGGTATCAAACATGTTAGAATCATACCCCAATGCTTTTGCAAACATTGGTTGTATTTTCCCATGCACTCTGGGGGCTCCTTAGTGGACCCCCAGTATTGCCATTACAGCCTTCTGAGGTTTTCCAGGCAGCCCAGCTGCCACCTCACAGACAGGTTTGTGCCCTCCTGTTGGTTGAGCAGCTCAAGCCAAGGAAGCCAGAACAAAATATTTCATTTGGGGAGGGTAGTTACACCCTCTCCCTTTGGAAATAGGTGTTACAGGCTTGGGAGGGGTAGCCTCCCCAAGCCACTGGCAATGCTTTGAATGGCCCATTTGGTGCCCTCCTTGCATAAACCAGTCTACACCGGTTCAGAGACCCCCAGTCCCTACTCTGGAACAAAACTGGCAAAGGAAAGGAGTGACCACTCCCCTGTCCATCACCACCCCAGGGGCGGCGATCAGAGCTCCTCCAGAGGGTCCCTGTGTTTTGCCATCTTGGATTCCAGGTTGGTAGGGAACTCTGGGAGCAACTGAGTGGCCAGTGCCAGCATGTGACGTTGGAGCCCCCTCCTGTTAGGTGGTCACCCAGCTAGGTGACCAATCCCCCTTTCAGGACTAATTAGGGTCTCTCTCTTGGGTGGTTCCTCAGATTCGGTTTGCAAGACTCCAGCAGGATTCCTCTGCAACCTCCACATCGGCTTCTGACCAAAGAAACTGCATCTGGATGCTCCAGGGCCAGACAAGCTGCAACAAAGAAGCAAGACGCCTCCTGCAACATTGTATCCACAGCTCCTTCCAGCAACTGCAACATTTCCCCGGTCGTGCATCCTCTGAGGTCTGCCCGTCTTCAGCCTGCACCAAAAAGAAGAATGAATCTCCCTTGGGGTGAAAGAGTCACTCTCCTGCATCTGCAGGCACCAACTGCAAACATGACCGGCTGCGTGGATCCCCTTCCCTGCTAAGCTGCATGGATCCTGCATCATGGGTGATGGACTGAAGTGGTCCTGACGGTCCTCTCTTCCAGCTACCCAACTTGGGTGGAGGTACACCCTTTCCCGCTCACGCAGGACAGTACCCCCATGCACTGCATCATTTGCAGCTGCCAAGGCTTGTTGGCATCTTTTCCAAGGGATCTTCAGGCATCTTGAAGCTCCACCCCCAGCACTCCATCCTGCGATGCACAGCTCCCTGAGTGGTTCTCCGGCGGCATGGGATCCATTTTCGTAGTGCTGCGTGGGCTCCTTCTTCGACTTTCTTGTCCCCATCCTGTGGGACTCCTGTGGGTGCTGCCTGTGCTGCGTGCTCTCTCTGTTGCCCCTGTGTCACTTCTGGTCCTGGGAAGCTCCACTTTCTGCTGACCATGAATTTTGTGTATGCCAAGCCTTGTTGGCGGAACCCGAAGACACATACCCGAATGCAATACTCCTTCTGGCGTGGGACATCACCTGCATCCTCCAGGATATCGGCTTTGTCTTCTTGGGTGCAGTGTTGACTCTCCTTTATCACCGTGGACTCATCTCTTGCACCTTCAATCTGGTTGGTAGGGGTTTCTGCGCTTCCTGGACTCTGCTGTGCTTGCTGGACATGGTCCCCTTCGTCCACTGGTCCTCTTGTCCAGGAATCCACTGTTGGTGTCTTGCAGTCTCTTCTGGGCTTTGCATTCTTTTCTTCCAAGTGGGTTTTCTGGGGAATTTACAGTGATTTACTCCTGCTTTCCTTGTCGCTGGGGGGGGGGGGGAGGGTGTTGTGGTTCTTACCTTTGGGATTTCCTAGTACTCCCAGCTCCCCTCTACACACTTCATTTACCTAGATGGGGGACCAACTCTTGCATTCCACTTCTTTTGTATATTGTTTGTGCTCTCCCTCAGGCTATTTCTCTCTATTGTGCTTTTCACTAATTGCACTGTTTTCTAACTGTGTTTATGCCTATTTCTTCATACTAGTGTATATCATTTGTGTATTACTTACCTCCTAAGGGAGTATAGCCTCTATGGTATTTTTGGCATTTCTGTCAACAAAATAAAGTACCTTTATTTTTGTAACACTGAGGGGGTAATTCTGACCCCGGCGGTCAGAGACCGCTGGGGCCAGGGTCGGCGGGAGCACCGCCGACAGGCCGGCGGTGCCCCGCAGGGCATTCTGACCGCGGCGGTTCGGCCGCGGTCAGATGCGGAAAACCGGCGGTCTCCTGCCGGTTTTCCGCTGCCCTTGTGAATCCCCCATGGCGGCGGAGCTTGCTCCGTCGCCATGGGGATTCTGACACCCCCTACCGCCATCCTGTTCCTGGCGGGTCTCCCGCCAGGAACAGGATGGCGGTAGGGGGTGCCGCGGGGCCCCTGGGGGCCCCTGCAGTGCCCATGCCAATGGCATGGGCACTGCAGGGGCCCCCGTAAGAGGGCCCCACTTTGTATTTCAGTGTCTGCTTTGCAGACACTGAAATACGCGACGGGTGCCACTGCACCCGTCGCACCTTCCCACTCCGCCGGCTCAATTCTGAGCCGGCGTCCTCGTGGGAAGGTTGATTTGCCCTGGGCTGGCGGGCGGCCTTTTGGCGGTCACCCGCCAGCCCAGGGCAAATCCCAAAATACCCTCAGCGGTCTTTCGACCGCGGAGCGGTATTTTGGTGGGGGAAGTCTGGCGGGCGGCCTCCGCCGCCCGCCAGACTCAGAATCACCCCCTGAGTGTTTTCTTTCATGAGTGTAAGTATTGTGTGTGACTACAGTGGTATTGCATGAGCTTTGCATGTCTCCTAGATAAGCCTTGGCTGTTCATCCACAGCTACCCCTAGAGAGCCTGGCTTATAGCCACTGACTACACTACACTAATAAGGGATACCTGGACCTGGTATAAGGTGTAAGTACCTTGGGTACCCACCACACACCAGGCCAGCTTCCTACAGTTGGCAGCACAAGAAGCATGAACAAGAACCATTTACCAAGAATCCCATAGATGTCCTTCTGCACCCCGTCTTCTTCCTTTTCTTCCAGGTCTTTCTGTTTCTTTAGGCATTGATCCCCCACCCCCTAGTCCTGTTCCAAGTCCTCCTTTTCTACTCTTAGCCACTCAGCTTAGTCATCATGGCTCCTGTCATTCTGGCTTTCCTTGTCCTGGTCCTCCTTATCCTGGTATGCAGGGTCCTGATACTCCTGGGCCTCGGTGACTTGAGCTTCCTTTTCCCAATGGTTATTGTCCTACTAGTCTTCATTTCTCTGGTCCTCTTAGCTCCTGTCCTCCTGGCTCTGGATACCCGGCCATTTCCTCTTGATTCTTTATGTCCTGTTCTGCTAGTCTTCCTCACTTCCAATCTGGATTCCCTAGTAGTGGTCTTTCTATTCCTGGTCCTTGTATTCTGTGTTCTCTTACTGGTTTTGCTCTCAATAGACATGATCCTATTGTTTTTGGTCCTACTTGCTTGGGTCTTTATATTCCTAATCGTCTTGGGTTTGGTCCTTTTGGCCATCCTTGTCCTTTCTGGTCCTCTTTTCTTACCTTTTGCTTTTATTTCCTGATCCTCTTGCCCCTCATCTATTCAACTTGGTTCTTTTACACCCGCCTACCATGCTCATCTGATTTCTAGCACATCAGTTGCTGGCAGTGTGGTCTCCTCTGTCTATCTAGTCTCTTGTGTCCTGGTCCTATTAGGCTTTGCCCTCTTAGCCCTTGTCTTCCTGCATTGTATCATCCTTGTCCACCTGGACCTGTGTCTTACCTTTTTGGTCCTTCTGGTAGTGTATCTAATGGGCTGGGCCCTCTTGGCCCTGGTTCTCTTTGTTTGGGTCCTTCTGAGCCTCATCATTCTGGTCCTCCTGGGCATCCAGTTCGAGTCCCCTCAGTTTTCTTGGCTCTGGCTGTTCTGACCCTCCTGATCTTCCTCATTCTGGTCTTGCTTCCCCCAGGTCTTAGCCTTTCTGCCCACCTGGTACTCTGGACCTTGGCCCTGTTATCATGGTCCATCTGGAACTCTGAGGCCTGCTCCTAGTCTTTTGGTCCTGATCCCTTTAATCCTCCTTGCTCAGGCCCTGGTCCTCCTCTGGCTCTGGGTCTCCTGGCATTCTTGGTACTGACTCAGTCATCCACCTTACTTATTCTGAATTCTGGCCTCCTGGCCCTATTGACTTGGATCTGGTATTCCTGGATCTGATCCTCCCGGTCCTGGTCTTCCTGCTCCTTGTTCGAGTGCCTCTACATAAACTCATCATGGCCCCCCTTTATCTGGTCTTCCTAGGCCTGGCCATCCTGTTGCTCATCTTCGTGGCTGTTCTGTTCCTAGCCCTGTGGCCTGGACCTCCAGGCTGTCATCATCCTGGTCCTGATTGGATCTGATGCTACATACCCTTGCCTTCCTGGTCCTTGTGCTCAAGGTTCTGATTCTCTTTACTGTCATCTTCCTAGTCTTCCTAGTCCATTGAATCCCGGTCCTCTCAGAACATTTCCTTCTGACTCTGACTGCCTGTGTCTCCTGTCTCACCTACATGGCACTCCTGGCCTATGTCATGTTATTCCTGTTTTTCATAGTCCTTGACCTTCTCGAGATTCTGTGCTCTGTGTCCCTGATCCCTTGGACCTGTTCCTTCTAGTTTTGGTTTCTCCTGGGCCTAGTTCTCGTGGTCCTGACTCACCTCCCATTCTAGTCTTGTTCTTCTTGGGCCTGGTCATCCTGGTCCTTCTTGTCCTTTTGTGCATGGTATCATAAATTTACTTTTTGACCATCATGACCCTTCTGGGTTCCCCCAGTTTTGGACCATCATGCCCTATACCTTTCTGGTCCTCTGGGTCCTGGTCACCTTTTCCTAGTTCTCACCTCCGACAACCTTTTACCACTGGTACTGCAGGTCTTGGTCCATCTTACTTCTTGTGTCTTTTTCCTCCTGGTCTGGGTTACCCTGGTTCTTCTGGATCTGTTTTGTGTCCAGTTAGTCCTACTGGTACATTGATCCAGGTCCTCTTGATCCAGGTTCTCTTTGTTTGGATCCTTCTGAGACTGGTCATTTTGGTCCTGGTTCTCCTAATCACCATGTTTCAGTTCATTTGGTCTTCCAAATTCTGGTTAGCTTTCTTGCATCTGCTTCTTTGCACCCTGATTCTGCTACTTGTTTTTACCTACTTGGTAATTTGAACCCTGGTCCCCTTGCTCCTAATTTTTATGGTCCTCTTAGGCTTGTTTCTGGTACGCCTTGAAATGATCATTTCAGTTTACCTAGTTCTCTTGCTCTGGACTTCCGGCTGCCCTTGGTACTGTCTCGGTCTTTCTAGTTGCTGTTTTGTTTATCCTAGTATCCTGGACATACTGCAATTGCCCTCCAGGTTGTTATCTTTGTAGTATTCTTCAATATGGTCCTGATTCTTCTGGCCCTTATCTTCGAGCCTCTTCCCCACATTGTTCTGTAGTAACTTGTACTGTCACAGATTATCATAGTTGTTCCTATCCCTGATGTTCCTTGACCTCCAGTTCATGCTAGTCTAAGAACTTAATGGCACTATACTTCCTGGTTCTGGTCTGTCTGGTCATCATTCCCATGTACTCCTGCCCCTAGGTCTTTATATCCAGGGACTCCTGTTTAACAGGCTCCCTGTTCTGAATCTCTTTCTCCCCCTTACCATAAATTTCATCCATCAGACCTCCTGGTCCTGCTCACCTGGTTTATCTAGTTCACAGGTTTGCCTGTTCTCAATCCTTTTTATTCAGTTCCCCCTAGTCCATGAAGTCCTGTTCTTACTTCTGGTACTTCTTTTCTGGTCCTTATGTATTGGGGCTTCTGCTGCTGGGCCCATAGTCCTTGGTTTCCTAACCCTGCTAGTCCCCTGATCCTCTTACCCCATCCTAGTCCTACTAGTCCTCCTTAGTCCATCTGACAATGGTCCCCTCAATCATGGACTTTTCAGTAATGTCCTCATGGATCAGGTCTTCCTCAGCCATGTGGCACTGGTCCTTCTAGTTCTCATATTGCACATCATCCTGGTTCATGGAGTCGTTGTCACCCTGGTTTAGTATCCTTATGAGTCCGACCCTCATTGACTTTCTGATCCTATTCCCACTGGTCCTTCATATCCATCCTGGTCATTCTGATCTAGGGTCTCCTGATCCTGTCAGCCTTGTCCTTTGTTTTGGTATTTTTTAATTTTTTTTCAAGATCATTGTCCATTCGCCTATGTCGTCTTGGTCCACCTTGATTTGATCTCTGTGGTTTTTGCCCTTATGCGTCTGATCCTTCTTTCCACTGGTCTCCTGTTATTGGATCTCCGGGACTTGTTGCTTCTGGCCCTGGTTGTCCTCGCCCATCTGGTCCTAGTCAGTGCACTCAGGCCCTCCTTGTTGTTTCGGTCCAGGGGCTTCTGTTCCTCCAACCCTGATCCTTTTTTTTCTTCAGGCTATTGTCCAAATCTGTTTCACATTCTCCTGGCCCTTCTGATCCGTTTCACTCTGGTTTGGTTCCTTTACACCTAGTCCCATTTGTCGTTGCAATGTTCCTCCTCATCTATTTGTTCCCGGTCCTCTCTGGCATTAGCAACCTTGGTCTTCGTGGATTATGTCTCCCTGGGCCTGGTTCTTCTTGCCCAGGGACTCAGAGCTCTGGTCATCCTACACCTTCTGGTGGTCCACTGTCTGACACTTAGGGCCACTTAGAGCTCATTTGCATCACACTTGCACCATACAACATGGTGGATCTGCGACACAACTAAAAACTGAGGTTTATGAAGCAACGCAAGGCCACCTTGCGTGGCCCTGAGTGGCTTCATAAATCTGGAGTAAAGAAACACAGCACCAACTGCTGTGCTGCGTTAATCTGCCCCAGGTAAGCATGCGTGGGTGTAACCATGCAGCCTCCATGAATTTTGAAGCATTCCCATATTTACCTGAGTGGTAGACCTGGGAATGTTCCAAAATGCTACACCTTCCCAGGTGAGACATAACAAGGAGAAATAGCTTTATTTTTCCTTCTCATGCCTCATGGTGGAAGGGTGCCTGCATTGGCGCTAGGTTGCAAAACAGTGCCAGCACAGGGACAAAGGTAGGAATATGCTGTATTCTATTATATATGGCACTTTGCTTCCTTTTCCCTGTTACAGAGCTCAGCGCAGCAAGGTGACTTGCTGCATTGCGTACAATCTATAAATATGGCCTATATTATCCTACAGGTCATCATCCTCCACCTATTGGTCCTACTGCTTCCTTCTCCAGACCCCTTCACAAAGTCTTTAGTCAGGTTCAGCCTCCAAGCTTGCCACTCAGAATTTATTTCTTGGGGCTTTTTTTAAAATACATTTTCATTGACAATCTTACATAGTTGTATAGTGAACACAGTAACTGAAAATACACTAGATCACATCTAGCACCATATTACATAAAGTGCCTTGAGGGCCCAACAGGCATTTGTGCCCACCTTGCCCACCCCCAGGATACTTTGGTATTACAGAATGGAGCACAGACACTTGTGTGGCCCCTTCTGTAATACCGATGGCACTGAGGCACATGAAGTGCCAGCAATACCACAGAGGGTGTTTCCACATTTGCATGAGGGAATGGCCCCATGCAAATAAGGGAACACTTTGCCGCTGCGCCCGTGCTTTATTACCAATGTGGGCGCAGAGGCAAACATGCCTTTAGATGACGCACTGAAAGTGCGCCACAAAAAGGTGATGAACTTTTAGTGCGCCTTCTAAAGGCAGCCCTCTGGGGGGGAGAAAAGGGGACCCATGGACTCCTCAGACATCCCCTTGCAGGCAGGTGCAGTCACTCATTGCACCCGCCTGCAAGTGGATCTCTAATCACCCTTGAAAGTGCAGGCAGGTTGCTGCCTGCACAGAGAAATGCAGAGCAGCTTTTGAACAACAGCTCCATATTTTTCTGAACTGCGCTGCCCCAAGGGCAGCACAAGTTTATGGCTGCACCAGGGGTGGTGCATTCAATATACTATGGGGCACTCTTCTTGTTTGCGCCATGTGCACCTTTTGAAAGGTGCACCCGGGGAAAACAAGGAGAGTGTGCCGTATTCTGTAATATGGTCCTGGTGTGATTCAGGTCTGCAATAATATGTGTGGAAAGGATGCTGACAGTTCCTCCCAACAGATATAAGTCCCAATGTTACAGTCTTAAGTTCAGGCTATTCTACAAGATCGTCTTTTTTTTAGGCATATCAAAGGCAAAAAAGCACATTTACTGAACTAAACTGTTCCCTCTTCCCTCCTCCCCCCCAAGAGGCTCACCACGACTAAAAAGAGTTGACGAATTTGGTCATGCGCAGAGGATATATTTGTGTGCTGTGTATTCGTCTGACTGTATACCATAAGGTCTATGGTGTGGGGTGATGAATTATGTTGTTGTGTGTCTGCCTATGTCATAAAGAAGGGATAAGGTCACTAGCTGGTGATGTCTAGGGTAGCCTAATGTCATTGTCGGGGTGAATAACGAAATTCTGGAGGATCATGTCTCAAGGTGAGGCTAGAGGGTATTTTCATAAACCACACTTCTCCTTATGGCGAAAAGCTGTACTCTCCGCTTGTGTTCATCTGGTTACCTCCATCTGCGATGCCGCAAAGATGGAGGCTGTAGCGACTTCCATTTAATTGCTACTGCTCATTTTGCTAGAAGTAGGGAGAGGTCGATGAAGTGGGTCGTCACCTTTTTAGTCTTGTGGCATGGAAACAGACCAAGAAGACATTATTGCGCCATTTCCAGTCTATCTCTCCGTGTTGCTCAGGCTATATTTGACAGTACAGTGTCCCAGTAATTTCCCAGTACTCTACATGTCCAGAACATATGTGTCATGCCTGCTGAGCCAGGGTTACAGTGGGAGCATTCGACTGGGACAACAGGTTAGATCTGCTGCAACCATTGAGAAGTCAGGTATGCCCTGTGTGCAATGCAAAATCAAATGCATTTAAAGCATGAATTGCAAGGTATTTTACTGGAATATTCTATGCATTAAGCCACTCTCCGTAGTGATTGTCCCAGGAAGTCTTGCCAGGTAGTTTGTAATTTGGCCAATACTCTCAGTGAGTCCCTTGCAAAGGCCCAATATAGGCACATCACCAGGCTCCTGCCAAGTCCCACACAATCAGATCATGTAGTAGCAGGTTTTAAGTTGGGTCACGTCCCCTGGCTCCCCAGTGTAACTGCAGAGTTGCCATAAGTGCTCTATAAGTCAAGAAGGCATTGCCGGAGGCCCCAAAAGGACATCAATGTTCCATCAGCAAAGAGGTTGCCAAGAGTATGAAATCTCTAGAGTGCAGCCGGGAAGAGCTCAGCCACTCACTGGGAGCCCCATCAGCGAGAAAAGCAGAGAGTACAGTCCAGTGGTCACAACCCTGCAAACCCCTGTCTTGGACACTCTCAAGTAGTCCACAGGAGTGTATGTGGGTCCCTTGTCTAATAATCAGGGAGTAGCAAGCCATTAAGATGGCCCAATATGACAACTTCCTGAGGGAGGCCTACCTTATCTCTGTTGTGTCTGACCAGCAAAAGGGCCATCAATTGAAGCTGAGCAGTGAGATACTAATGAGTAAAGTTTGGGCCTCCAATCTGCTGTGCTGCGGAGGTAGTTGCAGAGTGTGCAACACAACCTGCTTCCATCCGCTTCCCTAGATTAGTGTGAGCAAATGGAGTTGAGGTCCCAAAGAGTGTGTCCGGAGATTGTGACTGAGAGTTTGGAGAAGAATAGAGTAATTGGGGTACCATCACCATCTTTGATGTGATCAGCCACAGATAGTGGCAGGGTATTCCAAAAAGTCACCTTGGTTATGAGAGAGTGCATGACCTTTCCAAGGATGCCCTCGAGCAGGTACTCCTCCTCCTCATAATTGATCTGTATACCTAGATATTTAACCATCAGAGGACACACTCTGAACCTTGGTTCCCAACTGTATTTGTCTCTTGGGGAATCGTCATCCTAATGGAAAGAACATGGATTTGTTATAATTCACTCAAAGGACAGATATCTCTCCAAACCTATTCAGGGTAGAGATAAAAGGATCCAGATCTCTGTTGACATCTCAGAGATAAAGGATAATATCACCCGCATATAGCGAGATGCCATGTGTTTGAGGTCCCATGGGTATGCCCCACTCTCATCCACTGGTATGGAGAAGAACTGCCAGTTGCTCTAGGGCTGGTAAGAAGAGCAGGAGGAAAGAGGACATCCCTGTCTGGTTCCCCTGGCCACCGGACATGGCTCTGACACGTAGCGGCCCATCCAGACCCTGGTGTTGGGGTTGGTATAGGGTAATCAAATCCAACTGATCAGTTAAGGGTCAAAAACAAAACGATGAAGTACCCAGAAAATTTTGTCCTGGTATAAGGAGTCAAAAGCCTGTTTTAAATTCAGGGAAAGGCAGGCCATATTTGACCAGTTCAAGGTACCATGTCTTTTACCCCATAGAGGCATCTGATATTTAGCGAGGTATTACACCTTGGGATGAAACCATTCTGATATGGGTGGAATAGCTTTATTAATGGAGGCCGGGTATGGTCTGCAAGAATTTTAACAAGGATTTTGAAATCAACTGATATTGAAGACAAGAGCGTCAGAACCCATCCCGATTTTCAAATAGGCACCACCAGGGTTCACGTAGGGTGGGCGAGAGGGGGATATTTATTTTGCTTTTTGGTACATCTTCAACAGGTCCAGCACCAGGGTAGATCATATGTGGCATGGAATTTAAGGGATAGTCCATTCCAACCCAGGCAGCAGCTCTGTGGGATGCTCTAATTGTTTTCTTAACATCTTGCTCTTTATTTGGACCCTACAAGGCATGTTGTTGGTACCTGGGCTAGGCTCACTACTTCCAGAGGCCTGTATCTGGAAGCTGATGTAGCGTGAGACCCCACCTCATAAATTTAAGTATGATAGGTGCTGAAACTGATGTTTTGAGGTAACCTGCCTCCGTCCTTGATTATGGGAATAGGGGTGCCTTCTGTGGGTGGCATTAGCAACATGGCTAAAATTCAGCCTGGTTTATCACCCTTAGTGTGTGAGCACCTGCTGTTCTGTCCAGTCCCGTCTTCTGAGATGCTCCATCAGGGTCTAAATTGTCTAGGTATGTTGCACATGTGGTTTGTGCAATAAGATTTGGGGAACACACTATATGGTCTAGATGGATATGCAGGTCATGGAGTGGGGGTAAAATTAGTATTTTTTGTCATGAAATGTTTGGGCTCGCCATATGTTCATTAGCGACCAGTGTCACAGTCAGTGCAAGAGGGTCTTCGAATTGCAGGGTGCAGGGTACCAGGCAGGGGAGGACCTGTCTAATGTTGGGTGAAGGACACATTTAATGTCCTCCCCACCCCATTGTCCACTAAACTCCTGCCCAGTGGGTCATAAGAGATGAAAGGGAGGAAAGAAAGTGGTGTTGATCTAAGTTGAGAGCATATAGCTGCTGTATCGCTAGCGGATGGCCACCCCCGTAACAGAACATATCTCTCATCTTTATCAATAAGGGACTCATCAACAACAAAGGGGACTCCACGGCACACCCATATCTCTGTTCCTCAGGTAAAAAGAGGAGTAAGTGGTATAGGAAAGTTGGCCTCCCGAGCAACGGTGCAGTCAACCATCCTCAAGTTTATCCAGGTGGGTTTCCTGTAAGAAGACCAATGGGCACTAGCATGTGCACTTTTTAAATGGATTTTATAACTATTAGTAGCAGTCCCCAGACCACTGGCAATCTAAGTTATGAATTGAAAGGTTTCCCCATGCAATCAATAGAGAATCTAAAGAAAGAAATGGAAGGACCATATCCCTGTGCTGAGGAGAAAATGGAGGATATAGTGGGACATCCTTAGCATTACAAATGTGTAAAGGTGGCGGGAGTCTCAGAACCTGTAATACAATTCCCCAAACACTATAAAACTCAAAAGGCTGAGGCCAATGGGATACCTGACCAAACAACAATAGAATATAAATGGCTATAGCCAGTGTGAAGGCCCCCATCAGCTTTGACTCTTTTGAAAAGAGAAAGGGCCACACCCAACTACATTTGTATGTGGATGTGGCTGCTGGAGGGGGACTGATTTCATTTAAAGTCATTGCCACTGTCAGATTAGTTCATCTGCTGTCTGTGGTGTCATCCGTAGCTTCCCCATGGGGATGACCATGTATATGAGTCAGAGGAGAGATCTCGGGGTGCCCAATTTAGGGATAAAGTCGGAGTCAGACAGCCGGTCACCACTGATTGCAGGGCTGCCCTCTGACCCTTGGGTACCTGGTCTATAGTAGGAATGGTTGCTGCTGGTTGCTGCCTGCGGCCTGAGTGGGCCCCATACTGGGAGGACGCAGGGGATGTGTGCCATCTCCGGAAGCTGTATTGCACTGCTAGCTGACACCCAAGAGTGTTCCTCAGTCCTGCAAGGTCATTTGCACTAGGAGGCAACCTTCCCTGAGTTTACCCCCTTCAGAGCAAGGATTTACTTCTGGGGGGCCCGCCTGTCAATCTGAAGCCAGTGGGGGTTGGAACAAGAAGCCCCTCCCCTGCAGATGCAGTCTGAAAAGTCCTGTAGGGCAGTCTCAATAACCCTGTCTCAGCTTATGCCCCCGCCCCAGTGAACTTTTAGAGCCAAAGTCTGAAACAAAAAGTGGGCCGGTCCCCACCTGCAGCCCTGACAGGTACCAAACCAGAGCCTTGCAGTATGCCTCTGATCCTACGGGGTTGTGTGGTCTTGTTGTAGCCCCCAATTGTTTTATCCCCTCCTAAAAGTAGGGGAAGAGGAGAAGAGAAATGCGGGCCTCTCTTGGGTCTCTACCAGGCCCCAGATCCTGTGCAGTGGTGCAGATGGGCCAAGCACTTTATCTTTATCCGACTGGAACGAAGAGGAATTGCCACAGAGGTTGTAGCCACGTGGGAGAGGAGGAGCCACAGTGGCCGGACCCCCTCCACTCCACCTGTTCACTGGAGGGGGCCTCGCTCAGCAGAAATCAGGACCCAACAACACCCATGCTGGGTGGCCCCACAGTCCACAGTGTAGAGCCCTGCTTGAGTGGGATTGTCCTTCCCCAGGCATGCATGCCCAGAGACTCTGCTCACCTACTCATGGTTCCTCTGGAAGGCAGGCAGGCATTGCCTAGACTTCCCTTGGGGTCTAAAGAGAGGGGGTAATCTTAAGTCCTTGATGTGGTCGCATGGTCCCCATCAGGATGATTTGGAAGCCGCACTGTCATGCAGGCTATGTTGGACCAGAACTTCTTCAATATGCGGTCACCATCTTCGCTGGTCCGCCACACCCCTGGTTTACAGATTTCTTTAACTGGGACAGCACTATCAAGGACAGAAATGAAGGCTCAGTAGAGTTAGGCCCACTTAAAAAAACTGCTTAGCATGTTAAAAATTAAAATTGCCATTCTCAAGATACATTGTGTGGGTGAATAAAATGTCAGTGCTGCTTAATGGCCACTCGGGACATGGGATCAATAAGCATCTATGACTAAAATCCACTCTGCCCTGTGAAGAGTAAGAAAATGTGTGTTTATTCCACAGGCAGCTCTGTGAACTAACCAGATACAATACCTGTCTCCTACTTTCAATTCTCCATTCCACAGAAGTCACATTACTGTGTCTTATGGAATTTACCTCCTGTAAGTGTCCTAAAGGACTGTGACCCTAAGCACTTGTCTTATGTAATTATCCCTCCCTGGATAACCCAGATACAACATATCCATCTGTAAGTCTTTTTTTGCTGCTACTTTACACACTGCTCACAGTTAAGATGGTGCTAATATTGATATTGATCAGGCACCCCTTGTCATACTCATAGGAATTATCCCTAGCCATGTGGATTCAGAGAAAGGAGAAGGGACAACACCCTAATCTTGGCAGACACATAAATGTTTTTATGTTGGAAAGAATGAACTTGTGTTTGGTAATAAGCTATACCAAAAAAAGCCTCTGGGCAGCATCTGAAATAGAAGAATGAGGACACACTGCTAGTTGGCAAGGGCAATTGTTTGTCCTGGAACGCTTCCCAGTACAAATAACATTTCTCTTCAGTTTAAATTGGGAACCCAGAAACCTGACCAGGAATAATAAGGCTTAATATTTTTTTTCTTTTTAATTGTAAGCATTTTTTATTTTTTTTTAGATCAAATAATTTACTATTTTGAGGTTAGTAGCTAATATTAACATAGAGGTGGAATAAAACATGAAAAATCAAAAATTAAATGTTAGACTTGTCATCCTTGGCGTGGCCTCCCTTAACTTTTTTGCCTCTGCTTCCCAGGATGTTGATATGAGCTGTACTCTGTTTTTGTTACTCTGGGCACTTTACCACTGCTAACCAGTGCTAAAGCGCAAGTGCTCCTATACAAAATATGTATGTAATTGGTTCCTCCATGATTGGCATATTTGATTTACTGGTAAGTCCCCAGTACAGTGCACTAGAGGTGCCCATGGCCTGTAAATCAAATGCTAAAAGTGGGCTTGAAGCACTGGTTGTGCCACCCACAATAGTAGCTCTGTAAACATGGCTCAGATCTGCCATTGCAGTGTCTGTATGTGCAGTTTTAAACTGCCAATTCGACTTGGCAAGTGTACCCACTTGCCAGGGCTACACCTTCCCTTTTCTTACATGTAAGACACCCCTAAGGTAGGCCCGAGGTAGCCCAATGGGCAGGGTGCAGTGTATGTTTAAGGTAGGACATATTCTAATGTGTTTTATATGTCCTAACAGTGAAATACTGCTAAATTTGGTTTTCACTGTTGCAAGGCCTATCCCTCTCATAGGTTAACATGGGGGCTGCCTTTAAATATGATTAAAGTGTAATAAGCTATACCAAAAAAAGCCTCTGGGCAGCATCTGAAATAGAAGAATGAGGACACACTGCCAGTTGGCAAGGACAATTGTTTGTCCTGGAATGCTTCCCAGTATAAACAACATTTCCCTTCAGTTTAAATTGGGAACCCAGAAACCTGACCAGGAATAATAATGCTGAATATTGTTTTTCTTTTTAATCTTAAGTATTTTATTACAATTTTTAGACCAAATAATTGAATAGTTTGAGGTCAGTAGCTAATATTAACATAGTAGTAGAATACAAACATGAAAAATCAAAAATTAAATGTTAGACTTGTCATCCTTGGCGTGGTCTCCCTTAACTTTTTGCCTCTGCTTCCCAGGTTGTTGATGTGTGCTGGACTCTGTTTTTGTTCCTCTGGGCACTTTACCACTGCTAACCAGTGCTAAAGTGCAAGTGCTCCTATAAAAAATATGTATGTAATTGGTTCATCCATGATTGGCATATTTGATTTACTGGTAAGTCCCTAGTACAGTGCACTGGAGGTGCCCAGGGCCTGTAAATCAAATGCTACTAGTGGGCTTGCAGCACTGGTTGTGCCACCCTCAATAGTAGCTGTGTAAACATGGTTCAGACCTGCCACTGCAGTGTCTGTATGTGCAGTTTTAAACTGCCAATTTGGCTTGGCAAGTGTACCCACTTGCCAGGGCTGAACCTTCCCTTTTCTTACATGTAAGACACCCCTAAGGTAGGCCCTAGGTAGCCCTATGGGCAGGGTGCAGTGTATGTTTATGGTAGGACATATACTAATTTGTTTTTTATGTCCTAAAAGTGAAATACTGCTAAATTCGGTTTTCACTGTTGCAGGGCCTATCCCTCCCATAGGTTAACAGGGGGGCTGCCTTTAAATATGATTAAAGTGTAGATTCCCTCTGGGAGCGGATAGACATGTGGAGTTTGGGGGTCTCTGAGCTCACAATATAAAATAAATCTTTTAGTAAAGTTGATTTTAAGATTGTGCGTTTGAAATTGCCACTTTTAGAAAGCAATCTGTGACTCTGCCTGTCTGTGGATTCCCTGTCTGGATCAGTTTGACAGTTGGGCTGTTTGCACCTCTCTCTAGACAGTGACACAAAGAGAGCTGGAGTGTAGCATGCATTCCCTGATGACCCATCTGTGGTAGGAGGGAGGAGAGGAGTGGTCACTCCTGAAAGGGCTGTGCCTGCCCTCACACAATGCAGTCTCTAACCCCATGGTGTGTGTCTGAGGCCTGGCCTGGGCAAGGCAGAATTTCACAAACAAGAGAGACTTTTCTTTGAAATAGGCCTACTTCAAATGGCAAAATTGGTATAAGAAGGGCACCCAAAACCACAGACTTTAGATCACTTCTGGAAACCAAGAGAAACCTCTGCCTGGAGAAGAGCTGAGGACGAAGAGTTGCCCTGCCTGTGACTGTGCTTTGTGGAGCTATCCTGCAGTTGCTGCTTCTACCTGTGCTAGAGGAGAAAAACTGGACTTTGTGTGCCTTCCTTCTTGTGAACAACTCTCCAAGGGCTTGAAACTGAACTTGCCTCCTGTTGTTGAAGTCTCATGGACAGCAAAGACTTCTCCTGCCCTGCCAAGTGATGCCCTATCCAGTTCCTGGGGCCTTGAAAGGAGAAGCTGGCAGGCCAAGTTTAAGAAATCCAGGCACAGACTGCTGTGTGGGGAACATTTCAATGAAACCTCCAGAAACCAAGATGCCTCTGGCTTCACGGCTGAAATCGACTCCACCTGCAGCGCGGCTGGGAGATCGACGCACGCGATTGGGGAAACAATGCTCAGTATCGCTGACGAAGGCTGGTAAGATTGCAACCTACACAGCGCGTTTTTTGGATCACTGTGCAGCATGATTTCTGACGCAAAGATCGCTGGGTGTGTAAAGCCTGCCCAGACCTGAGAGTGCTTGTCCGGATTGACGCATCGCTCTCCTGCGGTGAGAAGAAACGATGCACACCGACCTGACCGAAGGAGAAAAGACACAAGGTCTCGCTCGTGAGTGATATCGACCCATCGCAAGCTTCTTTCGATGCACACTCGCCTGTGCGGGGTTATTTTTTATGCGACGCAGGTACATTTTCACGTTAACAGAAGTAAAGAGAAGAAAGAAAGACAGCAGAAAGAAGGAAAGAACAGCAAGATTAAGTTGTTGATTAAAGTTAATGATAGTGTTATGAACAATTATGAGCAAGTTGGAAAGAAAAAGGTAAAATGCATTAAAATGAAGAGAAAATGATGAAAGAATGAAAATAAAACACTTCAAACAGAGGTTCAGTTACTCTTCAGATTTTTGTTTTATGAATCAGCCCCAATGTTACAAACTCACTAGCTAAAACTTTAACGTCCCAACAGTTGCTCAGAGAACTACTTTCTGAAAATAGTTTTAGTGCTCTGAGGTAAACAAGGACACCATCGTACTGCATGGTTTGCTAAGAGTAATACTGTTTGATTGACTATTTTGCCCATCTCTTACCTGAACTCATCCACACCATGTTTTATCTGAACATTTCCACGATCAGCAGATAAACCTTAGAGAGAATCCCATGAACAAGCCACAATTCAGTTTTGTAATAAATGCCCGTTCCCACTACACTGATTGGCCAACAGCTGGTAATATAGATCCCCCAAAGCAAAGTTAAGGCATCACAAGCATATGAACTGCAGGACTCTAAGATGCCAGTAGACTGGTTAGACATATTTTAAGATGGTAGAACCAGACACGGTGGCAATACTAAATAATGTCTCCTTTTTGAAGAGCCAAAAGATAAATATACCAATCTTTCATTACCTCGTTGCTAAGATACTTGCTATACATAAATTTCTCTCCTTCCTTAAAGCTTCGACCCGCCTTAATACCAGCTAGCAAAGTTTGGTTCAAAGCTATCCTGTCTGCTTTCTCATTTTACAAATCAGAATATAATGTCTTGCTCTTAAAGCATTTGGAGGTGTTATCAGAGTGATAGTTCAAAGTAACATGTTTTTGTTACCCATCAAGACTTCATCCTCTTGTAACATGTAATATCCACCTTGGGTGTACATGATTACTCAGTAAATTCTTCTAGCTTTCTTTCAACATATGCTGTTTCTTTTCAATCATTTTTATATTTCTGATATTTACCACTTATGTTCCCATACTTCAGATGTTAACCTTCCTTCAGAAATAATTGATTGACAAGTTCATATACACTGTTGTTTAAATTAAACAGTAATGGCATTATTTACTATTTATTGACTAGAAAACTTGAAAGTGTAAGATTAAATGACAAATTAATTCCATCTAGCGTTCATGGATGGCTTGTCCATTTTGCATGATTTGAGAATATGGCTCATAAAAGTAATTAGTGTATCCCACTGAAAGCTCGCCTTAAACCATGGTTTACGATTGAATCCCCCTACATCTAAAGTAATGAATGCATACATATGCTGCACAAAAATATGAATAATTGAGTCCATCTTGTTAATTCATACAGGAAAATGAGCATAACTGTTTTGATCTTACTCACTTCCCAACAAACACACATTTGCAAAATTCTGAATCCCAATGAAACCCCCTCCAATACCTAAAATGTAAAATGTGCTAGTGCACCTCCAACAATACAGTATCCTGGTATACATGCCTGTGTATGCAAGAACACAGAATGTATGTAAAATCAGACTGGAAAACATTCATTGCATATGTCCATCTCAAGCAGGTCTAGATGCCTAATTCGAGCGAAACACACTTACAAGTTTTGGTAAAGCACTACTAACATACTATTCTGACTCCAATATTTGCGCTTAGTTGTGAATTTAGTGGCCTATCAAATATAAGGCTCTGACACATGATGTGAATTTGAGGATTACTTCATGTCACAAAAGTCAGCCTTGCCTTTCTGAGGTTACAGGTGGTCACGGACTCCTCAGTGATGACATTGATAGGGTCCTTCGAGACCAATCCGTACCTGTGCTCCTAGATTTCAGGTAAGGGGACACAACCCACACAGATATATGACAACATGCAAATTAGAAAGATTATGGGGCATATTTATACTCCGTTTGCGCCGAATTTGCGTCGTTTTTTTTTACGCAAATTTGACGCAAAACTAACGCCATATTTATACTTTGGCGTTAGACGCGTCTAGCGCCAAAGTTTATGGAGTTAGCGTAATTTTTTTGCGTGAACACCTTCCTTGCGTTAATGAGATGCAAGGTAGGCGTTCCCGTCTAAAAAAATGACTGCGATGCTATTGCGTCGTATTTATACTCCCGGGCAAAAATGACGCCCGGGAGTGGGCGGGACTAAAAAACCCGCATTAGCGCCGGATTTTAACGCCTGGGTCAGGGCAGGCGTTAAGGGACCTGTGGGCTCAGAATGAGCCCACAGGTGCCCTCCCAAGCCTCCAGGGACACCCCCTGTCACCCTTGCCCACCCCAGGAGGACACCCAAGGATGGAGGGACCCATCCCAGGGAAGAAAAGGTAAGTTGTGGTAAGTTTTTTTTTTTTTTTTTTGTGGCATAGGGGGGCCTGATTTGTGCCCCCCTACATGCCACTATGCCCAATGACCATGCCCAGGGGACAGAAGTCCCCTGGGCATGGCCATTGGGCAAGGGGGCATGACTCCTGTCTTTGCTAAGACAGGAGTCATGTTAATGGCGCAATGAAAATAATGGCGCAAATCGGGTTAAGACGATTTTTTTGCCTCAACCTGACTTGCCCCATTTTGGGACGCCCAAACGCCATTTTCCCCTACGCCGGCGCTGCCTGGTGTACGTCGTTTTTTGTCACGCACACCTGGCAGCGCCGGTCGGCTAGCGCCGGCTAACGCCATTCAATAAATACGGCGCCCGCATGGCGCTTCAGAATGGCGTTAGCCGGCGCTAATTTTTTTGGCGCAAAACTGCGTTAGCGCAGTTTTGCGTCAAAAAGTATAAATATGGCCCTATGGTTTTAAAGCAATGCACATTTTGAATGGGTGTCTCAATTGGCCCATAGTGTCGTGGACTCCTGTTGTGGTAACAAGATTGCTGGATTTTAGACAGCAGCACCACCGACCGTGGGGGACTGAGTCTGATCCCAAACTGTGTGACAGCTGTTGGCCTTTCAGGCTAGATAGCAGCACCTCAAAAGTACCAGAGGTAGAAGTGAGTTGTGGCAGCCTATCGCATGACTCTCAGACTCCCAGGGAAGCCGTGGTGAAACAGATGCTACCCCTTTCTCTCAGTTATACAAGTCTCATTTATGCAAAGGCAAGGCAGAAGCAGAATCCTGGTTCAATAGATAATATTGAAGCAACTGTATTTTATGTAAAAAGGCATGAATTGCAAAAATGAGGATAATGAAACACAGCCTAATTACAGCAGTGATCAAAAGAGTGAAACACAGTTGTAGGAGCCTGGCCTGGTTTGTAGTGGGTACCCTAAGATACTTACACCTTATACCAAGTCCAGTTATCCCTTATTAGTGAAATGTAGGCAGTGTCTAAAAGCCAGGCTCTCTAGAGGTAGTGTGGATGAGCCGCCAAGGCCTAACTAGGAGACGTAAACCTCATGTAATACGACTGTAGTCACACAGTTCTCACACACATGAAAGAAAATACTCAGGGGGTCATTCCGACCCCGGCGGTCAAGGACCGCCGGGGCCGGGGTCGGCGGGAGCACCGCCAACAGGCTGGCGGTGCTCCCCAGGGTATTCTGACCGCGGCGGTTCAGCCGCGGCCAGAAAGGGAAAACCGGCGGTCTCCCGCCGGTTTTCCACTGCCCTGTAGCTGCGCCGCCATGGGGATTCTGACCCCCATACCGCCATCCTGTTCCTGGCGTGGCGGTATGGGGTGTCGTGGGGCCCCTGGGGGCCCCTGCAGTGCCCATGCTAATGGCATGGGCACTGCAGGGGCCCCCGTAAGAGGGCCCCACCCTGAATTTCAGTGTCTGCTTAGCAGACACTGAAATTCGCGACGGGTGCTACTGCACCCGTCGCACATCCTCCACTCCGCCGGCTCCATTCGGAGCCGGCATCCTCATGGAGGGGTGTTTCCCACTGGGCTGGCGGGCGGCCTTTTGGCGGTCGCCCGCCAGCCCAGTGGGAAACCCAGAATACCCGCGGCGGTCTTTTGACCGCGCAGCGGTATTCTGGCGGTTCCCTCCAGGCGGGCGTCTCCCGCCACCCGCCGGGGTCAGAATGACCCCCTCAGTGTTACAAAAATAAAGCTACTTTATTTTGGTGACACAAATGGCAAAAATACCATAGAGACTATACTCCCTTAGGAGGTAGGTAATACACACATTATATACACTAGTATGCAGAAATAGCTGTAAACACAGTTAGAAAACAGTGCAAATAGTGAAAATCACAATAGTTAGAAATGGGCCTAGGGGAACACAAACCATATACTAAGAAAGTGGAATGCGAAAGTTAGTTTCCCACCTAGGCAAGTGTAGTGTGTAGAGGGGCACTGGGAGTATTATAAAACACCAAAAGTAAGTAATAGAACCCACCCCAGAGCCCAGGAAAGAAGGAGTAAATCACAGTAACTTTCCTAGAACACACAAGAACACACAAAACAAGATATTGCAAGAACCAGAAAAGACTGCAAGACACCAACAACGGATTCCTGGACTTGAAGACCTGTGGAAAAAGGAGACCAAGTCCAAGAAGCACAGAAGTGTCCAGGGAGAACAGGAGCCCCTGCTAACCCGGATGAAGGTGCAAAAGAAGAACCACCGGTGAAGAACAACAGTCAGTATTGCATCCAAGAAGACATTTGCGGGCTCCTGGTTGGTGCATAAGATGTCCCATGACAGATGGATGATTGCAGTCTGGTTTGCTTCACTAGATTTTGCCAACAAGCCTTGGCACATGCAAAACTTGCGGTTAGCGCAAAATGGCGCTGCCTGGGACCAGGAGTGACCTGGTGGACTCTACCTAGGATTGTGAGTCAGAGGGGGCTCTCAGCAACTCAGAGAGCCCTCAGAAGACCAGGCAGCATGAACAGGAGTCCCACAGCATGGGGACAAAGAAGGTACAAAAAGAGGCCCACTTAGCACTACAACAAAGGGTCCCTCGCCGCCAGGGAACCACGCAGAAAGCTATGCATTGCAGGAAGGAGTGCTGGGGCCGGAGTAGCACGGTGCATGAAGAACTTCATGGAAGGATGCCAGCAAGCTTTGGCAACTGCAAAACACATGGTGCACGTGGGTACTGTCTTCCGTGGGGAGGAAAGCTCTTACCTCCACCTAAGTTGGACAGTAGGACGTCAGGACCATCAGGACCACTCCAGTCCACCACCCGTGTTGCTGGATCCATTTCCAAATCCCGAGAGTGTAACATCCCTCTCTCAAAGGAAATACTCTGAGCTGCCTTCCTGGACTTGAGCTGCTCAAGTAAAAGGAGGGCAGAAATCTGTCTGAGAGGTGGCAGCAGCTGGGGCTGCCTGGAAAACCTCAGAAGGCTGTAATGGCAATACTGGTGGGGCAATAGTGGTGGTCCTCTAAAAAGCCCCCAGAGTGCATGGAATCATACAACCAATTCTTGCAAAAGCATTGAGGTATGATTCTAACATGTTTGATACCAAACATGCCTATGTTCGGAGTTACCATTATGTAGCTGGACATAGGTAGCGACCTATGTCCAGTCTACGCGTAAAATGGTGACCCGCGCTCATGAAGTCTGGGAAAATGGTCCTGAGGTTGTGGGGGCACCTCTGCTAGTGCAGCGGTGCCCTCACACACAGGTACTCTGCACCATGCCCTCAGGACTGGAGGACCTGCTATAGGGGTAAATTATAAGTGCCCTGATGCAGTGTAAATGGCAGTGAAAGGGTGCATGCACCTTATCACACAGGCTGCAATGGCAGTCTTGTAGAAGCCTTTGCACAGGCTTTGGTGGCAAAAGAAATGCTGCAGCCCATAGGGATCCCCTGGTAACCCCAATGCCCTGGATACCTACTTACCACATATTAGGGACTTATAAGGGGACACCAGTATGGCAATTGTGGGTGAAGTACTGGATTACTAATATGCAATAACTATAATTTAAGGGAGAGAGCATAACTACTGGTGTCCTGATTAGCAGGATCCCAGTAGACACAGTCAAACACACTGACAAACAGGCCAAAAGTGGTGGTAACCAAGCTAGAAAGAGGCTACTTTCCTACAACAATATATTGTCATGATAATGTGCCCTACATTTCTACCTACACTACTAAGTTTCTACATGAGAGCAGGTAGCCCTAATCCCCCCTTCTGGTCCCGGGAAGAAAGCTCAACCACCATACCTGGGTAGAGGTAATAAAGAGGCCTGTTAGTCTGCTCAGGGTCCTCTCACATAGACGAAGAGGAACCAAAAGGTTTTGGCAGAAACTGCAACTACATGCAGCATGAGATGGCAAACTTGCTAGAATGTCCTCGCTAAGAAGATGTGGGCAGTTTGATGTTTTATAACAACATATCTGTTACTCTAAGAAATGCCCTAATGTGACAACACATATTTTTAAGTGTGGGGTAAACAATGTTCCCTTTGGACAGACAATACCTGGTAAACATTGCGTTAAGTCTTGGGTTGAGCACACAATGAAAATGTTGTGCTAAGAAATGAATAACATGAAGCTTTGTTAAAATAATAAAATTAATAAAAGAAAACTGTAACTAGGTAAAAGGTTACAGACCACAGGCCCAGAGCTAAATAATGTGCCCATGTAAAATGCTAAAATAACCTCACGACAACCTCCCCATTGTCTGTTCAAAGGTGCGGAGGTGTATAATAAAACCCAATACTAAACTTACCTATCCTACATTAGTTGCTAAAAGTAAGCTAAAATATAATGAATGAGATGAAATGTCCATGTCGACAAGCAAAACAGACCAAAATATGAGCCAAATTAAAAAGGTCAATTTAAAATTTTTCAAATCATTAAGATCAGTTGAGGCCAGATGTCAGCAAATCAACAATAATCATGGTATTGTAGAAAATTGCCAGTGTCATCAATTGTTATTAAATCCAGGAAAGACCACACCTCAGCAGAAGGTAAGGGAATCAGTTTGTTGACAAGGAAAGCGAGGGCGCACTCATGTTCCTTTGCCTCAGCCACAGCTCTGGCCAAGGCGGCAGAATCCCATGCAGTGCCATGTGTGGTAGCACCAAGAACCACTTGATCCACAAATGGCAGCTCTAGCAAGCTTCGCATAGCAATCGCAATCTAAATGTGCATGTCTGGTAATGAACCCTCATTGAGAGCACCAACAGACCAGCATCCAAAGAAGGTATGCTCTGCATGGTAAGACACACTTCTGGTGCATGTTCAAATGGGCACTACAAACTTCGAAATATGGGCTGCATGCAATTTAGAACTGGTCTGAATGACAAAGGCCAACTGGACTCCAGTTCTTCCAGGAGTGGTGCTCCAAAATACTGCATCATGTGTTCACAACACAGTTGGGCTGGTTGAAGTGCCATCAGTCTTCCTTTTTAAGATGGGGCAGCCATTGGGAAGAAAGAATAAGAACAGCAAAATGCTGCTAATTAATGCCAAAGTAACAGGGAATCCACCAAAGTAACTAAAAAAAACTGAGGCCCTCATTACAACCCTGGCAGTCAGTGATAAAGCGGCGGTAATACTGCCAACAGGTAGGCAGTAACCAAAATGGCATTATGACCACGGCAGAAACCGCTCAGACAGACAGCCACTTTAATACACTGACCGCTACAGCGGAATCAACAAGCACCACGGCTGTAACCGGCAACACCCGGGGGAAGACAATGTACTGCCCACTGTATTAAGACAGTCCAATCTACCACCTTTTCCGGGACGGTACCAACGACATCAAAAGCATGGTGGAAACAGAGATCAGAAGTCAAAGGACTCACCTGTGGAGACTCAGGGAACATCCATGACGCCATGGAGCCTGAGCTGCACATTTTTCCGATGCTCGTCTACCTTTTGCTACATTATGAACAGCAACGCCGGCGAAGACGACCACGGTGAGTACTGCCGCCTAGCACATAAGGGAGGGGGGAGGAAAAAGAGAGTGACACACACGCGCAACACGCAACACCCCACCCCCAACACCATACACACAACCAGAAGCAGCAACATAACATACCTACCCCGTACCCCTCAGGAATAATGCAAGGACAAAATGATTTGAAGCAAGTGAGTGTAATACGATAAAATACTAGGAATGAGTGCATGAAAATACAAACGTATATACATATTTACACTGCCCAGTCCTCAATGCCAGTGGGCCACAGGGCCACAACACATAGGCCAAGGCCCCACCTCACTCCTGCAATAACACAGAGAGAACACTGCAGGGGCATCAGGTTGAAAATACACAGGCACCTCAGGGTGATGGGTGTTGGGGGATGGGGGAGCACCTAGCCAGAAGATGGTACAACACCACTGGTCCTGGAGGGGGGGGTGCATGCCCTGTCGATATCCTTGGGAGTTCAAGGCCACAGTCTCTCAAGTGGGTGGTTTGCCCACTGCTTGGTCCTTGGGAGTGCAAGGCCGTAGTCTCTCACGTGGGTGGTTTGCCCACTGTTTGGTCCTGGGGCATGCAAGGCCACAGTGCAAGGCCACAGTCTCTCTAGTGGGTGGTTTGCCCACTGCTTGGTCCTGGGGCGTGCAAGGCCACAGTCTCTCTAGCGGGTGGTTTGTCCACTGCTTGTTCCTGGGGACTGCAAGGTCACAGTCGCTCTAGCGGGTGGTTTGTCCACAGCTTGGTCATTGGGAGTGCAAGGCTACAGTCTCTCAAGTGGGTGGTTTGCCCACTGCTTGGTACTGGGGGAGTGCAAGGCCACGATCTCTCTAATGGATGGCTTCTTCCACTGGTTCTGGAGGGGGCATTGTGCCCAGTGTGCTTCATCCTGGGATGGATGGGGTGAGTGGATGGCTTCTTCCACTGGTTCTGGAGGTGGCATTGTGCCCAGTGTGCTTCATCCTGGGATGGATGGGGTGAGTGGATGGCTTCTTCCACTGGTTCTGGAGGGGGCCTTGTGCCCAGTGTGCTTCATCCTGGGAAGGATGGGGTGAGTGGATGGCTTCTTCCACTGATTCTGAAGGGGGCATTGTGCCCTGTGATGCAGTTCTTGGGGAGTCCAAGGTCACAGTCTCTCACCTGGGTGTCAGACTCACAGGATTTGCAGGGGCAAGGACGCACAACAGCCCATGGATGCAGGACTACACACTATCCGCCGGCAGTGATGGCTGCTCAGTGGTGGCAGTGGCGGTGCTGGTGTCAGGGCTAGCATTGATGAGGGAAGGCTCCAGCCCATCCCCTGCAGCCTCAGACAGCTGCCCGCTGGGGCAGCCGCTGCTAGCAGTGGTGCTGGTGGCAGTGCTGGCGGTGGTGCTGGTGGCGGTGCTGGTGGGGGTGCTGGCAGTGGTGGGGGAAGGCTCCAGCCCATCCCCTGCAGCCTCAGACAGCTGCCCGCTGGGGCAGCCGCTGCTAGCAGTGGTACTGGTGATAGTGCTGGCGGCGGTGCTGGTGGGAGTGCTGGCAGTGGTGGGGGAGGCTCCAGCCCTTCCCTTGCAGCCTCGGACGGCTGAACCACCATGGTTGGTGGTGGGGGCTCCGAATGAGTCCCAGCACCAGGCCTCCTGTCCTTCCTGCCTGCTGGTGCAGGCCCCTTCCTGTCAGCAGCCTTGCCCTTCCTAGATGCTGCTGGTGGTGCCTCCTTGCCCTTCCCTGTCGCAGCACGTGGTGCTTCCTTGCCCTTCCGTGTCGCAGCTGGTGGTGCCTCCTTGCCCTTCCCTGTCGCAGCTGGGTGTGCCGCCTTGCCCTTCCTAGACGCTGCTGGTGCAGGCACCCTTTCAGTTTTGCTGACTGGTGCCCAGGATCCTCTCCCACCTGCAGTAGCTGTCGACACTACTGTGGCTGTGGACTGGGTGGCTGAAGTGCTTGCCTGGGTTCTGGCCACCATGGCTCGACGTGAAAGACAGGGGGGGAGTGGTAGGGAAGAGGTCAACGGTGGAGAGGAAAAGCTTCTTTGGGACATTGGGGCAGGAAGAGGGGGAAGGTTTCGGAATGGAGGAAGAGGAAGTGGTTGTAAGAGGTGTCTGCTGATTTTGGGTGCAGGTGCATGGGCTGGATGCTGTTTTGAGATGGATGGCTGTTGGGTGTCTGAGTGCTTGCATTTGTGTACTTTGGGAGGAAGGGCTCAGACACGGGGGAATTGTGCATGTATGTGGGGGTGGTGACTGCCAGTAAGGGACGTGTAGTGATAGGCGTGATGGTGATGGTGGTAGTGGGTGAGGATGTAGTGCATGCAGGTGTGAGTGTAGACACAACTGGGAGGGAGGTGGACGAGGAGGAGGAGGGGGACACAGTGGAGGCAGTGGATGTTGGTATGTCTGCATCTGGATGGTGGATTTGTGAGTGACTGTGGGATGATGTGTGGTGCTTGTGTTTGCCTGAACCACTCCTGTGTGTTTTCTTGTGTGAATGCTGGTCTGCCTGTGTGCTTGGGATAGGTTGGGGTTGAGGGGAATGGGATTGGGTAGACAAAATGTGAGTGGGGAGGCTAGAAACAGGGACAATGGCTGCCATCAGGGAGGAGGCCAGAGCCTGTATTGATCTCTCATGGGCCGCCATGCCAGAGTGAATGCCCTCCAGGAATTCATTTGTTTGTTGCAAATGGGCTGCCAGCCCCTGGGTGGCATTCATAATGGTTGACTGCCCAACAGAGATGGATCGCAGGAGGTCAATAGCCTCTTCACTCAGGGCAGCAGGGCTAACTGGGGCAGGGCCTGAGGTGCCTGGGGCGAAGGAGATGCCCACCCTCCTGAGGGGCTGCTGGGAGGGCGGTGCTGGTACGGGGAGTGGCAGCTGTACCTGTAGTTGGGGTGGGCACAGAGGTGTCGGCCGCCACCAGGGAGCTTCCATCAGAGGAGGTATCACTGCCAAAACTGTCTCCTCCAGTCTCCGCCGCAGTGCTCCCCTCACCCTCCGTCCCAATGGTGCCCTCACCGCCAGTGGATTTGGCCTCCTGGGCCCTGTGGGATGCAGCTCTCCCCATCGCTGGTGCCTCTGCTCCTCCGCCAGATGATGCTAATGCACATAAGGACAGGGTGACAAAACAAAAAAGAGGGGGGAGAGACTTGGTCAATGGCTGCAACAACTCCACCGTTGGCGTACACAACACACACACACACAGGGAACAGCCCTATGCACTAGGCAATGAACTACCAGTCACAATGCTAGTCATCAGCCCATGGACAGGGATATCAAACGCCAATTGCTGCATACCTGAGATCCACAGACCCCTGCCCAGTAGTGGATGCCTACTACCTTGGTTGGAGGAGATTTACATCAGACCCTGCCCAACGTGGAACTTACCCTGCAATGTCCGGCCTGGCCTAGGGGCACCCAGAGGCCCACATCACCTACCCGGATGCCACCCCACCACTCGCAAGTAGGATATTGGGCACTGTACTCACCCCCTTGTGGCTGCTTTGATGCCCCCAAGCGCCCATCCAGCTCCGGATAGGCCACAGCCAGTATGCAGGCCATCTGGGGGGGGGTCAGTGTTCGACAGGCACCCCTTCCTCGTTGGGAGGCCATCCCCAGCTCGGCCTCTGCCATCTTCCGTGCCCAGCATCTCAGGCCTCCCACTGTTTCCAACAGTGGGTGCTCCGCCTGCCGTAGACCCCCAGGGTCCGCACGTCCTTGGCAATGGCACGCAATATACACTTTTTTTGATGGGCGCTGACCTGCAGAGAAATACGCATAGGAAATGGTATCAGTCAGACCGTCCTGCCGGTTACACTCATGGCCCACCATAACCCTCACATCCCCTTACGCACAGACATTGCCCACCATACATACAGCACGCTGCCCAGGGCCCTTCCGCCAACTCCCCCTCCCCCACATGAGGCCCTCACACACAGCACTCCATGCATTCATGCCCCATGTATTGTGCTTACAGTGTACTCACCTGTTGGTCTGGAGGCCCATACAGCATTCGGTACTGGGGTAGGACCCCATCCACCAGTCTCTCCAACTCCACAGTGGTGAAGGCAGGGGCCCTTTCCCCAGTGACATGAGCCATGGTTGGTTCCAGACACAGGTCACAGCAGCACTTGTAGTATAGGTCCTCTCCTGTTGAAGGTCAGGCAGCAAGTGAGTGAACAGATAGAAAATGGCAGTCACGTCCACGGCGGTGCATACCTTCACTGCTGGCGTATATCACCATTGGCCACTGTAACCCATAGGGCCGAATGGTATCCAATGAGGAGCTGCACAGCGGTTCTCGACCGCCTCCCGCAACGGCACACAACGTCAGCGGAATTACCTCATTTCCACATGTCCCTCCATACAGGAAAGGCAGACGCCATTTCAGGGGGGTGCAGCAGGCCATGGCACCTAACTGCGTAACAGGACACATAGGGACCATTTGGGCCTATCCAACAATATACTGTTACAGTCACAACATGCAATGCCGTGTAGTGTTTGTAAGTATGGAATACTGACCAGCTGCTCACCATTTGTCCGCCAAGATTGCAACCGCTGCGGATGAAGATGGAGACATCCCTCCGTGTACAGGCCCCTGGTGGACTTGGCAACAATGGAGGACAGGCACATTATCCTCACCAGTAGACTGGACAGGGCCACAATCACAGAGCTGTGTGCCCAATTGGAGCCTGACCTAATCTCTGCTATCCGTCAGCCCACCGGGATCCCCCCTCTTGTGCAAGTCCATTCTGTGCTCCATTTCATGGCAACTGGCTCCTTCCAAGTGACAGTGGGCTTGGCAGCAGGAAAGTCTCAGCCAGTGTTCTCAATAGTGCTGACCAGAGTGTTATCTGCACTGATTAAACACATGCGCAGCTACATCGTTTTCCCCCAAGTGGAGGATGTGACCACAGTGAAAGCTGATATCTATGCAATGGAACATATCCCCAACATTATTATGGCTATTGATGGTACACATATTGCATTTGTTCCCCTCCCCACCCCCGGGGAAATGAACAGGTGTTCAGAACTGGAAAGCGCTTTCACTCCATGAATTTTAAGATAGTGTGCCTGGTGGACCAGTTCATCGCCCATGTCAATGCAAAGTATCCTGGGTCTGTGCATGATGCCTTTATCCTGAGGAATAGCAGCATCCCATATGTGATGGCTTAACTCCAGAGGCACTGGGTGTGGCTAACAGGTGAGCCCTGGTTCCCACCCAGTTGGTGATGGTGTATGGATATGGTGTGGGCCCTAAGGGTTAGGGTGTGGCTAACAGTAGTCCCTCGATATTTTCAGGTGACTCTGGTTACCCCAACCTCTCATGGCTACTGACCCCAGTGAGGAATCCCAGGACAAGGGCAGAGGAACATTACAATGAGACACATGAGCAAACAAGAAGAATCATAGAGAGGAAATTCGGTCTCCTGAAGGCCAGGTTTCGTTGCCTCCATCTAATCGGTGGATCCCTGTACTACTCACCGAGAAGGTCTGCCAGATCATCGTGGCACACTGCAAGTTGCATAACCTTGCCTTACGTCGCCAGCTGCCTTTTCTGAAGGAGAATGAGGCTGGAGATGGCCTTGTGGCAGCAGTGGACCCTGTGGACAGTGAAGAGGAGGAGGCAGAGGATGTGGGTGAGGACAAAAGAAGTGCAATAATACGACAATACTTCCAATGACACACAGGTAAGACACTGTAACTTCACTTTTCCTTGACAGTTTTGTGTTTGACATTGTCACTGGCAGATATTTGTGCCCCACTATCGCTCCTGGTGTGTTGATTGCAGCCAATTACAGGTAATTCCTATGTATACATTACTGTACAGTTGCATTGCGGTGTTTAAAGCTTATTAAAGCTCTGTCCCCTGAACCGAGTGCCCACTGCCACTGACCCCTGGTCCCTGATCGTCCTGTGTTTGTGGGGTTGCCTGAGGTCCCCTTAGTGGTGGACACACTGCTGATTGTCGTATCCTGGGGACATAGGTATGGGCCCGCTGGGTGGGTGATGTGCTGGTGTTTCCTCAAGGGGGAGGCTTGGTGGTTTGGGACTGTGCCTGGGTAACCGACTGTCCGGAGGTCCCTGATGGGCCAGGTTCGTCATCCAGATCCAGGCGTCCAGAGCTGCTGTCATCACTGTGGGCCTCTTCTGGAGGGGGACTGGATGTTGCTGGCACCTCCTCTCCGGTGACGTTGGGTGGGGGACCTGTGGGGATGTAAATGCAGTGTTATTGTTTCTGTGTGTGACATCTTGGGCATGGGTGTGTTGCCCTCTATGGTTGTTATTGCCCCTGCAGCTTTGCCTTGTGTGAGTAGTTATTTAGTGGGCTAGGTGATTCTCTCTAGTGTGCATGCTTTAGTGATGGCTGTCCATGCAGGTCTGTGATGGGGGTCCGTGCATTGGTGTTACATGCAGGGCTTGGTATTGGGAGGGGTGGGTTGTGATGGTGCGGTGTGTGTGAGATAGTGGAGCGATCGGAGTGAGGGTGGAGGTAGGTGATGGCATGCAGGTGGGGGGGTGATAGTAATCGAGATTTGACTTACCAGAGTCCAGTCCTCCTCCTACTCCTACCAGGCCCTCAGGATGCATGATTGCCAAGACTTGCTCCTCCCATGTTGTTAGTTGTGGGGGAGGGGGTGGGGGTCCACTGCCAGTCCTCTGTACAGCGAGTTGGTGTCTTCCTGCTCTGGAATGCACTTTCCCCCATAGGTCGTTCCACCTCTTCCTGATGTCATCCCTTGTTCTGGGGTGCTGTCCCAAGGCGTTGACCCTGTCCATGATTCTCTGCCATAGCTCCATCGTCCTGGCAATGGATGTCTGCTGCACCTGTGATCCGAATAGCTGTGGCTCTACCCAGATGATTTCCTCCACCATGACCCTTTGCTCCTCCTCTGAGAACCTGGGGTGTTGTTGTGGTGCCATGGGTGTAGTGTGAGTAGTGTGGGTGAGGGTGTATGGTGTAATGTGTTGGGGTGTGTGATGTAAGATGCATGGATGGTGTATAGGTGATGGTGGTGTGTGGCTGTGGTCTTGTCTGTGGTCTTGCTATCTCTTTTGTGGCAATTGTTCTTAGTCATAAAGGGTTGTGGGTAATGTGGGTGTGTGTTTTATAGTGGTGTTGGTGTGTGGGTGTGGTGTGTGTATGGTTGTCAGGTGTGTTATTCAAATTGTCCAATGTAGTGTTGTTTTGTTAGTGTGTGTGTACTTTGAGCGCAGCGGTATGTAGCGCCAATGGTTTACCACCATTGAATGTCCGCCACGGTGATTTGTGGGTCATAATGCTGTGGTCGTAGTTCTGTTGGTGTAAAGGTGTGGGTTTTACTACCGCCTGCTTGTCACTGTTTATAACTGACCTTTGGGCTGGCGGACTTTTGTGTGTGGGTGTATAGTGATGGATTGCTATGTGTGTGTCATAATATGGGTAGCGGTAATCCACTGCGGCGGTGGTATGTTGGCGGCAGTCAGCATGGCGGTAAGCGGTACTTACCGCCAATACCATAATGAAGGCCTGAGTGTGTGACTGAAGGTATTATACCAAATATAGAGGAAAACCTTAAATAAGTGTACAATCACAGCAGTGTTAGGCGCATTAAAATGCGACTTATGAGTACATCCAAATGTCTTGGAAAATGTGTATTTAAAAGGGACCGTGTTTCTGCAGATCGCCACTTGGACGACGTAGGTCTTACAGGCAGATGTAAGCGCCACACGATTCTGAAACAAAAGAGCCTTTAGTCTTCTCAGCTTGTCACAATTTACATTAGAACGAGCAATATATGCCAAATTTCTGCCACTTTTATTTCATGCACGGGGGTAAAAGCACTTTTCTGTAACATGTAAAAATTTGGAGACCGAAACTACATGCTCAATTCGGCTCGCATTCCACAACAACTGATTTTGTTCAGCATCACTTAACTCCCATTCGAAAGCACCTAAAGTGCCTGACGAATGAAAGGGACAGGAACAACCTTCAGATAACAAGCTAAATTTGCAGCTGAAGTATTACATGCTCTGTGCCAGGACAACTGTTTACAAATCATTGAATGACTTACAGAAGTCTTGTATTCAGTCCTGCTAAGAAAGACCTCTTTCATGCCATTGAAACATTTGTACATAAAGGGTAGCTCTCACACCTATTTCTGATCTGCCTACAGGAATGTGCTTCAGACACAAGGTGAACTGAAGTGCTGAGCTGAGAAGATGAATACCCCAGTGTAGTAACTAAACTGCAGATGGTATTTCCCCCACAGTGAAAGGCAGCTTTTCTAAATTCTCAATGTTTAACAGAATGCACTTTGCTTCTTTCTTAGCCATTATTTGTTGCATCAAATTAAACACAGCAAACAAGTCTCTGGAGTTGACGTGTTGACAGGGTACCCAACCACTTTTCAGAACTTGTAACGTCCAATCTAACTGCATAATGGACGTAAGCTCTGTCCATGTTGTAAAAATGACATGTCATTTTGTATGGCAATCGCAGATGAAACAATGTTGTTAAGTGTGTATATGCAGTTAGACAAGGTGTTCATTTCATTTTCTACAACGGCTAGAGCCTTCTGTAAATTTTTCTGACCTATTTGCCTCAACTGGGTGGAGGCTTCTTTGAGCGAAAGTTTCCACATTTCGTTATATATTGCACATAAGAAACGCTTTGTGCATGGTTTTCTAGGACCTAACAAGAAATCTTGCAAGTCTGTGTTTTCTGATAGGAGACTACGATGTTCTTTAACGGTTGTTAATGTGGAGAAGTTTAACCATAGTTGACATAGTTTGCCAACGCTATATGTGGTGATGATATCAGAGTGTTGTGATGATATGTAATGAGGATCAGGTCAGTTCATTCTAAAAACCCCTGTAGAGTTTACAAAACACACATGACAACCATTTGGGTCCCCGTTTATATCTAAAAGTGACAAAATGAATGTTCCATTTTGGACACACCGGTTGAGCTGTTCTTCAGTGACATTTAAAATCTTTTGCCATTTGTCAACTTTAATTGCTGACAGAATACTGCACACATTCAATTCCATAATTTTTGCTAATCCTAAACAACTTGTTTGTTGGACAGTTTTATTTAAGAATATAATTTGCAATGGAATAAGGCATGCTCTAAACAAAGCTTCACATCCCTGTATTTGCCAGTTTCTAATTCCCGACATACTCTTCAAGTCAATTGACTTCAACCAGTATTCATAGCCTTCAATAGTCAACTGGGAACAAAAGAATCAGAATAGATCAATTTGGTATCTGTTACAGGACATTCTGCAATTTTTGAAGGAGACAATTTGAAATATTAAGATCCAGAATTCGTGGTATGATGCCCAGAAAAGTATGCAAACCTTTCTATCTAACTTTTAGAACTCCCCGCTGGTGAAGTTGGAAACTGTTCCATTGTGTGTAATTGCAAACATTTCTCGTGGTACTGGTTTTATGTATAAAGTGCTGTCTAAAATGATGGTAACAGAATATTTCCCCATAATTTGCTGTCGTTTGGTAAACATCTTCATTTTCAAAACAGTATAGTATTCAAGCTCAGAAAGCATAGAATCAACTGTTTTCACACCCCAATCATCAGAAACCATCCCAGGTGTTTTAAATAATTCATAGAAACTCTAAATACATGTGGAATTTTAATCATTTCTGTTGGCCCTAATATATCATTTGATACTTTATCCCAAACAATCCCATCAGGAATCGGTATAGCTTAAATGTTCACTAGGGACAAGTCTCATCCACCAGTTCAATAGCAGAGCTTTCAGGTAGATAATGACAGTACAGTACAGTATCACACTGGCTGCACTTTCAGGACATGAGGGAGAATGATAGGAGATTCTCTGTAGTATGCAATTTGTTACACAGGAGAGAACTGGCTTCCGGGACAATGTGCTATCTTCAGCACTTCCTCTGGAGGCTGGATGGAGTCAGGGGAGTGGTTGTAGGGCGCGCTTTGGTTAGGTTGAGCAATTCATCTGGGCTTAGTATAAGTAGTGAGCCCCCGTGTTGAACGTTTTACCTGTTGGATTACATGCCTAGGGACAGCTAGTTAGTGCTAAATATAGGGTATCATGTTGAGTGTCCGCATATAGATTTTAAGCAATAGAAAACAATTTATGGGACCCTCATGTTTTTGTTGAAATTACTAGAGTTTTCTTTTTCTTTCTCTTTATTATCAGGGTTTCAAAAAAACATTCTCTTTGCATAATTCACTAGGGTGCTCCACCAATCTAAAAGGTCTTGTCAACAGCACCCAATATTCACCCATGTGGAGTGAGGAAAATATTTTCCATATATAATTAGATATAAGGTAATGGTTACGATCTTTCGAGGCATTTAGAGCTAAAAGATTGGAAAGGATTAAGCATGACTCATTGAGTTTTTCCCTTGTCACAGGATGTTCCCTTGATTGATTATTCCCTTCATCTTTGGGAAGAGTATTTATTTGCATAGAAGGATTACAGAGGAGGGTTAGCATGATCCATCCCTTAAGAAACTTTCAATAGAAGACTAGTGTAAGTGTATGTAGCCTTTTATAGGTGACATTGTAAAGGGTGAGTTCCTTTCATCTGAGGACGCATGGACATATGAACATGATCTTGGTTTCTTGCATGCAATTCTCACTGTAAGGGACTTTTCTATTGTTTTTTTTCTCTGTTCTAATTTGGGGCAGTAAAATGGACCCTTATAAAAATTCACCTTAAGGTATAGGCCGGTAATTTTCTGGCTCGCACAGAGGTGAAGCATGACCATCTTTCAAGATTCATTTCACCTTCTTGTCTCATATTTTGATTCACAGTTGCAGTGGTTTTTCATGGAACCTGTTATTTTTAGTGGATTTTAGTAATATCCCCTTTCAAGTAATATGTTGGTTTCTGAATGCTCATATTTATGTATATGTTTTGCAGACTATGCCCCTTATTCACCATTTTGAAGTAACCAAGTGTAGTGTCATCCTGAAGAAGGTGGCTGGATTTACACTTTCCTCACCGAAATGTGCGTTGACCGCCGTTTGGAGGGATTCCAGCTCACACCATTGTAGTGGCTGAAAATCAAATTCGTTTTTCTGTTGTATGGTGTCTTGTATGTGTAGAATGGCTGGATTGGGATATGAATGGTAAGTATGATAGGGAATGTCTTGGTATGTGTGTAGGAGTGAGTGAATTGTGGGGGTATTTGAATTTGTATTAATGTACTTTTTATTGATTGTCTTTTTTAGTATGTTTGTTGTTTTATATTCTGTTTGTAAATATGTTTATAGAGAAGATATTTAGTGAAATCATGTAAGATATCTGAGGAATGGTGTTATTGATATTTATGGACTAAAGTACGTCAAAAAAGTTGATAATTTAAGTTTCATAAATGAATTTGTTCAAGGCAACTTTGCCCATTGGGAGACAGAACCAATAGCATTTGTATAAGCATACAGGAAGAAATACAGGTCAAGTGGGACTTTGTACATTGTTAAATAATGACCATGTATCAGTAAAAAGAAAACAATGACAAAACCAATCCGGAGAAGGAAGGCAAGCACAGGTAACAGTCCCTATAGATGATTCCACAGATGAATCAGATAGTTAGTTTTAAGTCAATTGAATAGCTTACATGCTCCTGATACAGGTGTAGTGAAAGTTGTCGAAGAATTTGAAAAAGAATCCTTGATGTTGTGCAGACACTGGAACTGGTGATGGAGAAGGAGAAATTGCAGATGTGTCCCTTGGTGGTTTGTAGTAAACGATTTCATCTGTGTTGAATTTTCCTGTCATAGATGTAGTGACAGGTACTAGTGAAAGTTCATTTTCCACCCTCCCCAAGCTCGGGGAAGGTTCATCACTGATGGTTAAATTGTGAAGAGGCACATCCTGACTGGTAGTGAGAGTGGTTCTTGAACACCTCAAGATTCCTTGTGGTCTACTGTGCAGGACTGGCCACATGCTGTAACTCGACATTGCGAATTGAAACAAAGCATTTTTTTTTTAACCCAGCAGCGGTGGTAGGATGACAGTTCTAGTAATGTGTATTCCCAGGACTGTAACCCGTGTTCGATATGCAGGGCCAAATTCCTTTTTACAGCAGTCTTTTCATGCACTAGATCCCCAGTTATTAGAATCCAGCCAGTAGATGTTATTAGTGAATCTCTCATTACTAAGGTAGAGGCAAATGCAGATGAGTTGTCATCACAGAACTGTTGTAATTTCTGCAAGACAGTGACACGTTCATTTATGTCAAAAGGTGTGTCCGCCGCCACTGCACCAGGTCCCTCAAGTTGTGGGCCATACATACATATGCCAAACAGGACCTCGTATGGGGTGTGCCCTCCCAAGGACCTTCTGGGCAGAATATTTAGTGCTGTCTAGACTCTATACAGGTGGTTAAGCCAACTATGATCTGAACCTAATACTCTAGCTGTTAAGGATTGCTTTAAGTCTCGGTTCTTCCGCTCCACAACAGCGTTTCCCTCGGGATGAGATATAGACGAGAAATATACTTGGATCCCAATTGTGGCATGGTGTCCCTGAATCCCCTGGAGGTAAAGGCAGGGACCAGGTAGAATGGAAAGCCGTAACTGCATATGTCCCAATAAAGACATTCAAATCTTTAATAACAGTTGGAGCATCAGCTGATTGTTGTGGCCATAACCATGGACATCTGGAGCAAGAATCAACAGCGACGAAGATGTATTTGTATGCACCATCAGGTGTTAGGGGACCACAACAGTCCAGGAACACACATTGTAATGGTTTGTTGGAAATTAGTAAGGGTGTCTGTGATAGGCGTTTGACATTGGATTCTTTTATTTGTTTACAGTTGTCACAACAAAGGACATACTGTTTGTCCTGCTTTTATAGACCTGGCCACAAATAGCATTTTTGTAATAATGTAATTGTAGCCACAACCGCTGCATGGGCAGAAGCAACTCCTTTATGCACTGCTTTTATTAGGTCTAACCTCTGGTCTTAGTTGGGGATTACACAATCACCCACCCCTGGTATTGTTATGAATGCAACATTTTGGGCACTTAAATGGTAGGAATATTTGGCGGGATACACCTTTGGCAAGAACTTGCTGTCAGCCAAAGCTTTCACAGCAGCCAGTGTTTCATCATCCAACCTTGTCTTGGAATGAGTAATCGCAGCAACAGAAGCTGTGGCTAGTGCTGACTTGGATGCTTCATCAGCCAAGGTGTTTACTGCAACATGAAATGAGAGAACCACGGCACATCACAGGATCATAGTGTGAAACATTTAATATTTTGTAGTATTTCAGGAAAAACAGACATCCTGATTCAATAGAATACATTCGAAAGGTTGCTTGTAGATTGATTCCATAGTGGTAAGAAAACAGCCGGCACGTGTTTCGTCATCCTTGACTTTTTCAAGGCTGTGAAAAATGGAATGTAACAATCATGAAGCTAGTTGGTAGTGATGAAATGAATTTTAATGTGAAATGCGAGTTGAATAAGAGATGTATAAACATAATAACGAAAAGGAAGGAGAAAGAGAAGACCCCGTGTTGTTGATGTGAGCAGATTAAAATTTAGAACAAGAATATTGTATCACCTCGATAGTATAGTGATTCTATACATAAAGGAAAATAAGCATTATCAGTGAAAAGGTGGATACTGATATAACACCACAGTGAAAAGTCGTGGAAAGAGCAAGCAAACCAACTGCAACAGCAAAGTGTTGGGTGGTCTAAGGGTAAGAGCACACCACCACGAATAACTATAAAGATATGACAGTGTGTGTCCAGGCAGTGAAAAGTATTGTATACAACTAGGACATACCTCATTCAGATTGAAAGAGTTGAATAAATTGTAGGAGTTACATATTCCGAAAAGTTTGCAAGTTCAATCAATTGGGCAAAATGGTAGAAGGAGTCACAAGACCGTGGTAAGTCTGTAATCTGATGGGGGAAGTGTAGATCATAAGTAAAAGGTGGTTAAGAAAAGAAAATGGAAAAGGACAAAATGTATGATTATATAACTGATTGGAGAAAAAATACTCCAAAAGTTTGAAAGTTTCTTTACAATAGAGTTAATTGTTTTTGAAAACGACACCAAAAATTGGAAAAATCCATATTAAGTAGAAAAGCCACAAAGGAGTTTATGGCGATGACAGAAAAAACGAAGAGATCAGCAGTCCAATCATAACTTTGAATCTAGTGCGAGGGCATGTAACTAGTAAGTATACAGTCAAATTATGGAGGTGTGAAATACCAGAAACGGGTAGGAATCTTATAGGAACTTTCCGGTTGCGAAGGGTGAAAGAAAGTAGCCTGTTTAAATTAGTGTCTTAATATAGCACGCGTTGGGTCAGCAAAGATGTACGGCAATTAATTGGTACAAGAGTGCGACATCAATGCGTGACAATGATCTCAGAAAAGTTAGTAAAATAGTGCCCTTACCTGCAGCCGAGCTGTTTATTGTTTGGACCGAGTGCCGTGTTGTAACTAAGGCGAACGTCGGCACTGCGCTTTTTGAGACGAGACGGACAATCTAAATGAAAAGCGGACTAGGAAAAAGATAATGGGGTCCTCCATCTTACTGTATAATGGTGCAAGGACACACAATGCCAACAGTAATGAAAGGAGAAAGAGAAAATATGTGTGATGTGAAAAGAATGAATACGGAAATTTGAAAACCTAGTTCGTATGGATGTCAATTGAGACCTTGTGTGTATGCTTAAGTGTATGTGTACTAGTGGTTATATAAGTGCTGATTGTGTATAGTTAGTCATTAAAATGATACACTTTCACATTACGAAATTATAAATAGATTGGGAAAAATCGTTAGGCAAGTAAATAGGAAACAAATGCCATTTTTTAAATGATGTCATCAATAATATACGGTCTATACAATTGTGTAAAAACTTACAAATAGCATTGGAAAATAATTTGGAAAAATGTCAAAAAAGGGAATAGGTAATGAGCTTGTTGCATGACTGATGACATAATATATTGGTAACACAGTTCAATACAAAGGTGGAATACAAAGGTGAAATACAAGAGCCAACAGCAATATATTGTAAGCAAGTTACAGAAAAACAAGTAGATCCTTATCTGAATTTAACCCTTCTTCTACTGTGCGGAGTCTGATTATCCACCTGCAACAAAACTCTCCTGCTGAGACAACTAGAGAGCAGGTAGATAATCAGACTCCGCACAGTAGAAGAAGGGTTAAATTCAGATAAGGATCTACATGTTTTTCTGTAACTAATAGCAGATTTAAGAGAAAATGATGGTGTGCGTTGCTGTGCCAAATTTGGCAGCGTCGCGCACCGTAATTTGCAAAATGCAGAGATGCAAGGATGGCTATGTTGAGGGGGTGATTGTTTTTATGCAGGAAGGAACACCTATCTGCACAAAAGCAATCTTGAATGGCGATTTGCTCTTTCTATGTGTGCTGCAGAGTGCAGCACACATAGAAAGAGCAAAAAACGAGGAGAAATGAAAGCATTTCTCCTTGTTGTGCCATGTAATTCCACCCCTGGGTTGGCGTTAGATTTTAGTGCTGCTTCAGGTTTATGAACACTCGTAAATCTGGGGCACTGTCAAAAAGCAAGAGGTGTTGCTGTGGCATGCCCACAGCAACACCCATTGCACGCTCCTTCCACGCAAAGTGCTGCGTGTGAAGGGGCCATATTTACAAGGTGGAGTTAAGCCACAAAAAGTGGCTTAATGCCACCTTGTAAATGCGGTGCAGTGCATAGCACCACTGTAGCATCACTTAAAGCGACTCTCCTGTGGCGCTAGGGGCTCTTAAATATGCCCCTAAATTTGTAGCCTATTTCAGAGAAACCTACCACAATGAGGTCCACCCTTCTTAGGTGAGTGACCAGGCTGTCGTCTGTCAGGTAGATATCATCTACACAGGACAGTGCCTCAGGGTCAATGTTATGTAGTATGGATGATGCACATGCTGAGAACAGTCCAGGACTCTTCTTATACCTTTGTGGGTTGAGAAAATTTCCTTTGCAAGCCTAATGCGCTAAAGGGAGTCATATCCATGCTTTCAGGATGTATTTTGTGGCAGAAAAATCCTTTTGGAATATCCAAGGTTGTTTTGTATTTTTTGCCCACTAGATTGTGTCAGAGTACCTTGATTTGATTCCCTCAGGAGCAGAAGATAAATCCTCAGACCCAATCCAGACTACTCGCAACGAATTAGAATCTCCGTATTGAGCACCCTGAAAGGGAAAAGGGGAATGGGATTTAGAGAGACTGCCTCAGAGATTATGTTTCGTCAAATACTCAGTCTGCCACCTCACGTCTTGTTTGACTGGATAACGACACATAAAAAATCACATTCAAAATTACTAGGGACTCACTATTATCTGTTACTATACTTTCTTATTAATTCTCTCAGACATTCAATGTTATACTCACTCACCCTGAGCTCTCTGAGGTTTTGCTTCTCTCTGCCTGTGTAAATGTTTATTATGGATACAATAATGAACTTTGTGGAATAGTTCTCAAATTAACACGAAGAGTTGTCTCATGTGATGAGATTTTCAGTTCTGAATACGTTTCTTTACACATTCTCAATCATTCTGTTGGGTTGCTATATATATATATATATATATATATATATATATATAAATAGTTATTTATGGTTGCATTAGTTGAGGTAACGATTTCCTCTTGACTGTCTTTTATTACTGTTGTTATAAAAAAATAACTTGTGTGTCTTGTTTATATTCAATGCGTGTTGAACTTCCAGTTGTAGTTTTCTTAAGTTCGTTATTGTATATTGGTGACTAGATTATTCGGTTTGTTGTTAAATTATCTTATATCTTCTTCGAATGTTCTTAATAGTCCATTCCAGCCGAAAACTCTTTGGAGCACTCAAAAAACTTTCTGTATCTGTAAATGCCTTTTTTCCAAGAATTATTATTATCTGCAGTTAACTCGTTATCTGTAAAAATACATGCAACTTCTAGTATTCCTCACAAAAACGTTTATCTCAAAAGGCGTGCCCTCTCTGCACATTTGGATTCCTGTCAGATCACAGTTAAAGTGCGAAGCTCTCAAGCGGCACGCGCGTATCCTAGCAACTGAAGTGAATGCAACACTAGAACTACAACTTAATCTTTTGGCTTCTCATCGGCCATCTTGGATTCCTTTCTTTGGCCTTTTCTTTGTAACAAATGCAACATGACTGAGCAAAACTTCTTCCAACTAGGACGTCGCTGTCTCCAGTGTGGATACTTCTTTGCCTGCATTCTTATTGCTTTTCTTGGACTTTTGACCGTTATTGCATGGCAGGTTTAAGGGGTCGTGACAGATTGTTAATGAGTGCTTTGTGCATTTTGTATAGCAAGTGTGCATGTGTGACTGCACAGGTGGCTGTAGTCTAAGACTCTTCTAAATGAATGGTCTGGCTTAGCTACGGGGAACAAAAGGTTGTTCATTGGTGATATGCAGGGTTCTTTTACACCCTGGTCCTCAAGCTGTGTGAGTACTTCTCTCACTGGTGCTTTAGTCTCATATTTAATGGGGTATTGTGGTTGTGGAAGTGGTGTTGATCTAATCGGTATTATATGGTAGGGGAGTCTTCATTCCAACCTACATGGTTGTGACACAGCTCTGGGGCTTGTCTCAATGCCCAATCTACTACTGCATAAGCCTCTCTTAGTTCTTCAGGAACAAGGACCAAGATAGATAGCATAATGTCATCTTTCCCTAGTGGGAGTCTACAAACAAATTCTGGTGGCCAATCTTTTTCCGCCAATAGGATGGCATAACATAATGTTGATTTCTCCCAGAATATAGCTTTAATTGTGCACACTATGGGGGTTATTACAACTTTGGAGGAGGTGTTAATCCGTCCCAAAAGTGACGGTAAAATGACGGATATACCACCAGCCGTATTACGAGTCGATTATATCCTATGGAACTCGTAATACGGCTGGTGGTATATCCGTCACTTTAACGTCACTTTTGGGACGGATTAACACCTCCTCCAAAGTTGTAATAACCCCCTATGTTTCCCTCAATTTGTATTTTCACTCTGTAAACCCTGTCTTGGGGGAAGAACCACATGTCCGCAGTTTTGACTTCTAAAAAGTCATTAGTTGCTGTCACCTCCAGAAGCTCTTGAAGATTCCGGGGAACTATTGTGGCTTCTGCTGCACTGTCTAGCAGAGTCAGAGCCAACTTCCTGTGCTTCAGTAAAGCTCTCATTATGTGTGGCATTTCTAGCTGAAATTGCTGCCACCTTTTTCTTTTTGAAGTGTGCTTTCTGTTGGGGTAGTTTCTCATCCTTTTTTATGGAAGGTTCAAATGAGAGTTGTGAATCTTTTCTTGGTTTTGGTTACTTGTTTCGTTGTTCTGAATGCCCACTTTTCTTATTGCGTTTATCGGGTGAGTCCTGAAAGGAACAAGATTAGCTTGTATCAATATGTTGGTATCTATCAGGAGTTTTTAAATTATCCCAATTTCTCAAATTGTAGCGTTTCTCAGACGTCTCCGAATGCGGAGATTCTCCTCTTAGTTCGGCATTATCTTTATTTAGTTTTTGTTTATCCCAGTGTTTTTAGAACCCTCTGCTGCTTGCTTGGTAGAATCCTTACTGGATTTACCTTGTAGTTGTGGTTTACTTAATCTGCCCCCAGGCTATCCCACCCTATTCTAGAATAGGTCTCCACGATAATCTATGGCAGCTTGTGTTCCTGATCCTGTACAGGAACATTACGGAGTCTCTGCCATACTGCCAATGCTACTTCTTCCCCTTTAAGGTTACTTAATATTATCAAGGATACTGTGGCAAAGTTGCCCATTAAAGGCATCCCCAGATCTAGGACCCAGGAAGCCTCATATTCATTCTGAATTTGTTTCAACAGTTCCAGAAGATTCTGAACTGTGGGTGTACCATGTGCAGTAGTGTGAAGTCCAGCAAACATGGGAATCCAAGTGGTGCAGTTGTCCACTGAGGGAACCATCCCAAATGGCTAGCACATTGTGAGAATTCTATGTTTATCGTGGGGTACCGCATGGGGAAACACTGCTTCCAAAGCACTAATGTTTGTGCTAACCAAAATGGAATCTCTTCATGTTTGGTGGGTACGGTACCCATAATTGAATGCACAGTAGCTGGATTAATTCCCGCTGTGGCCACATGTGGTTGCACTGGAGCAGCAGTGGCTGGGGTGATGTTTAAGATCTGCATTACTGATTTTATCATTCGTCCATATATTTCTACTAAATTAGTGTATAGATGACGTACATCTGCCACCACCATTGTATGTACATTAGGGAGTGGTGTATAGATAGCCAATTCTGGCCATATAGGTCCGTTACTACTTAAATGACCCAGTATAACAATCTGTGTAACGTATGGTAGGGCTCCATCAAGCCAATTTTAGTGTTCTTAATAAGATAGTGGTAGTTCTAAATACGCATAAGGTCAATATTGTGAGGATGCATTCGCTGGAGTGTAATGGTGAAATGTGTGCATGTCCCCATCTGCTGCTGGAAAGGTGACTCAAGAGTTTGCTTAAGCTCTAGTGATGAGAACTCCCATGAAGTTGGGTAGTTTCTCCCCACTTTCACCTGGGGGAGCCATGTGTTAGACTTGGTATCCTTGGTGTGGTCTCCCCTAAATTGTTGCCTCTGCTTTCCAGGTTGTTGGTGTGGTCTAGACTCTTTTTTTGCTGTTTTTGATACACTGGGCACTTTACCACTGCTAACCAGTGTTAAAGTGCAGGTGTTCCCGTGTAAAATGTATGTGCAATTGGTTTTCCATGATTGGCATATTTGATTTACTAGTAAGTCCCTAGTAAAGTGCACTAGAGGAGCTTGTGGCCTGTAAATCAAATGCTAGTAGTAGGGCTGCAGCACTGGTTGTGCCACCCACATTGGTAACCCTGTAAACATGGCTCAGACCTGCCACTGCAGTGTCTGTGTGTGCAGATTTTACCTGCCAATTCGACCTGGCAAGTGTACCCACTTGCCAGGCCTAAACCTTCCCTTTTTATACACGTAAGGCACCCTTGAGGTAGGCCCTAGGTAGCCCCATGGGCAGGGTGCAGTGTATGTTAAAGGTGGGACATGTACTGATATGTGTTACATGTCCTAACAGTGAAATACTGCTAAATTCAGTTTTCACTGTTGAAAAGGCCTATCTCTCATAGGCTAACATGAGGGCTGCCTTTAAATATCATTAAAGGGCAGATTCCCTATGAGAGCAGATAGAAATGTAGAGTTTGGTATATGTGAACTCACAATTTAAAAATACATCTTTTAGTGAAGTTGTTTTTTAGATTGTTATATTAAAAATGCTACTTTTAGAAAGTAGGCATTTTCTTGTTTAAACCATGCTGTGACTCTGCCTGTTTGTGGATTCCCTGTCTGGGTCAGTTTGACAGTTGAGCAGTTTGTGAATCCTCTCTAGACAGTAAGACAAAGAGAGCTGGGGTGTAGCCTGCATATCCCGATGAGCCATCTGTGCTAGAGTGGAGGGAGGAGTGGTCACTTGCACCTGAATGGGCTGTGCCTGCCCTGTCACAATGCAGTCACCTAACGCCTGGTGTGGGTCCGGGGCCTGACCTAGGCAAGGCAGGATCTTGCAAACAAGAGAGACTTCCCTTTGAAGTTTACCAACTTCAGAGGCAGAAAGGGGTATAGGTATTGGACCCCAAACCCCTGAAGATTAGATCACTTCCGGATTCAAGAGGAACCTCTGCCAAGGAGAAGAGCTGAAGAGCTAGGGAGAAGTGCTGCCCATGCCAGTGACTGTGTGTTGTTGGGCTATCCTGCAGTTACTGCTTCTGCCTGTGGAAGGGGACAAAGACTGGACTTTGTGGTGCATTCCTGCTTGAGAGGTATCTCCAGGGGCTTGGAGTAGAGCTTGCCTCCTGTTTGGAAGCCTCAGGGACAGCAAAGGCTTCACCATTCACTTTTGAGTGTAAATGCTGTGGACTCTAGCTTGCCAGAGGGTGCCATTCCAGTTCCTGGGCCCCTGGAAGTGAATTTCTGGTGAAATCCTGTCTAACGACACCGGACGATGCCATGCGACTTCACTAAGGACGCTGCTGTACGGAAAGCATGACAACGCATGCCCGAAGCTGTGGACCTCGCAGAAGCGCGACAACCCTAATGACTCAGCAGGCCTTGCGTCGCCACAGCTGCTGCTCCCGCATGACCTCGCTGAGTACAACGTCCGTGACATTCGATGCCATCGCAGAGCCTGGACCCTGTGACATCATCGCGACCCCATGAGGTCGCTCTGTAGCATCGTGACTTCACCGGACTTCGTATCTGCTGGAACCAATGGACTAACACCTAGCAAGCGATGCTGCCTCGCCTCCACAGCTCTGCAGTAAGGACCTGACGCCTCTTCGCGATGCCTCTGCTCCTGTGTCTGGTAGCACCGGGAATTATGCTGTATCAGATCCAGCTACGCCTCGCTCTCTGACTCTGTGCACCAGACTTTTTCCTACTTGTTACAAAAGTATTGTACCTGGGGGTCCGTACGACTCTGTAAACTGCACCAGTAGTGTCGAATTGTGGGAAACGACTCCGTCACTACGATGCTTAATACCAACTTGCAGCATTTGTGCCTCTAGCCACTATTTTTGTGTTTTTAAGTGCTAAGATCCATTTTTAAGTGTATATTGTGGATTTTTATCATATTTGGTCTTTTTTATTTAGATAAAATAATTACTGTTTTTCTAAAACTGTGTTGTGTCATTTTGTAGTGGTTCACTGTATTACTGTGTGTGTTGGTACAAATACTTAACATATTGCTTCTGATTTAAGCCTGCCTGCTCATGCCAAGCTACCAAGGCGGTGAGCGGGGGTTGACTGAGTGTGATTCTCATTTATCCTGACTAGAGTGAGGGTCCTTGCTTGGACAGGGGGCAACCTGACTGCCAACCAAAGACCCCATTTCTAATAACCACCATCACCATTACCACATCTGCGTTACTACAGCTTACACATCCAGTATCATATTCTAACACACTCACTATATATTTGCAAAAACATTACCTCATACACCAGTACACAGGCCACATAATCAATATCATGTACCTACACACCCAAAATTCATATGTCAAAACACCTACCATCACCCATTCAAACAACCAACATCCAAACAACAGCTTTCAAATAAGATCTAAACCACAATGCCAAAACAAGCAACATACAAACAGCGAACATCATATGCCACCACACCACTTGTCATCAAATGTCCACACAATCATTATGAACCCACAGAACCCCACCATTGTATTACAAAATTGCTATCTTATGTCCTTGCAAGCAACTTTGTATATCAACACACCCATCACACATCAACACAACCAACATCATATGCCAACAAATCCCAACAAGCACCATACATCAACACAATCACTGTCATACACCAACATACTGACCATTATATGCCAAAACAGTCATCATAAGTTCACACAACCAAAATGATGTGCCAAAACACTCATCACAATGTACCCAAACTACCAACAAAATATGCCAGGACGCGCACTACCGTATGCCAATACTCCAAGAATCATATATCCACATTACCAACATCATAAGGTGACACAAAAGCAAAATAAAATTTCCTAAAAAAATGAAAGGTAAAATGGAGTTGAAGCTGGCTAATATTTGGATTTGCCATACAAAAAAGTCATGAAATTCACAAGTTGTGGTACTGCCTTCACAACGTATCAAAAACTCATGTACTTAGTCAGTTTTAAGTCACACCTCCAGCATAAAGTTGTAAATGGAAATATATATGTTGCTTTAAATTGTTTTCTTTTTTTGTTGTACCACTAGTGGAGTCATGCACGCTATATGGTGTCCATGTCATTTGATTTATGTGAGTGAAGCTTTTCAAAAGGTCAAAAGAAGAATACGTCAGCAATCCAGCAGTATACACTGTGGGACGATAAGAGCCCCATTGGTTGATTGTTATAACAAACTTGGGAATTCACATAATGATTTGAAGTGGGAGGTGATCCAGGTTCTTACCCGTGACCCACTAGGTGGGAACCATCTGAACAAATTGCTGTTACTGGAACACAAATGGATTGATGGACTTGACCACGGGCTAAACCCTCTGGGGAAATGTTGCCAACTCACAATACCATATTAAATAACCAGAATGTCTTTGAATCCTATCGCACTCTGTGAGTTTGCTTACAAATTGTACAATGCCCGTTTCTTAATTGTTTGGATGACTTGGTACCCTTAACTATTTTGCCTTGAAACCTTTTGACTTCTGGCTTTTTATTTTCATAATTTGTATTTACTTAAGTCTTTTATTGAATTAATTGAATGTTTGTGGTATCACACTGTGTCCGTTCATGTCTCTCTTTACCTTAACATGACCTTTTGGTTTTGCTTTGGATTTCTTCAGCTCCTTCACTTTCTACTTTCACGCATTTTATTTGCTGGTGCTTTAGTTCTCCTGAACATGTTAATGACGGCATTCGTGCGCCTCACTTCTTTTCCACTAATACCTTAGTTATTTGTGTTTTTGTATTATTTTTATTTCTCTTATACACGATATGCACATCTCAACATGGCGTTTTTGTTAATTATTTCAACTTGGCATGCGGTTGGGCTTTCTCTGTTATTATTTCTATTCCACTACAGAGTTCCGATATGCACTTGCACATCCTAAAATGGTGTGCTGCTCCCCCTGAGGAGAAGGCGTCTTAGTCTCTTTTCTATTCAAAGCACTGTCATGTAGGCACTTTCCTCGCATTCTTAGTGGGATGCGGGCACACAGAGATACGTTTTTCCCACACGGATATGAATTTACTTTGCTATTTCTTAGTTCTAAGGTCACTTTTCTGATAATGTATATTTGGTACTTTTCAGGTAGGCAGCATTGTTTCTTGCATCTGCTGGTAGTCAGATTCATTCCGTTTTCTCCATTGATCAATCTCTTTTTTGGTACTGTTTAGATTCTCAGCTTTATTTTCTGCGTCTACCGACTATCGGATTCATCTTGATTTCTGGATTGACCAATCCCAGTATCTACAATCACTTGTTCATTTTCACACACCCTTTCTGGGGTTGTAGATGTGGATGATTATTAGCACTTTACAAGTTGGGACCAGGAAGGCATTTATGCCTTGCTCCCTTTGCACTGTTAACTTGCTATCACCGTTTAGATTATTTCGTTTGGGTTTTAACAAGCTGTGCCCCCTTCATTCTGATATTACATGTTGTGGCATCTTCTGTAGTCAAGACTTAGGCGCTTTCACATTTTATCTACTAGTTTTGTTACCGGTTGTTGCTTGTTTTTGCTTGAAGAGTTCACAAGCATGGCTTTTTGCACTCCCTTCTTAATGCTTCTATCTATACTTGGAATTAGCTTGAGATATCTGCTTGCACCATAGCAACATAGACTACATGTGAACGCCGGTCATGCGTACCTAGCATGCTCCGTATAGGGCACGGTTGAAGTGTAACATTTTCTAGCTTTCGTGACAAGAATTTTCAATTCTGTTAAGGACACAGGCGAGGATTATGCTTTTCTCTCTCTTTACTGCAACACACAGCAGCCAATAGGAGCACAGTAAAAACAAAAACTACATTTCCCATAATACATCAAAAGAGAGGGTAAGTAGTGAGTGATAAGCGCGTCCCACTCCAAATCTGTGATATTTATACTTCACAATATCATACGGTGCAAATGACTGGGGTCAAACCCTCTACATCCCCCAAAAAGACAACATTATGTTATCAACAATGAAAATAGATACATTTGCACACGTAACAGTAACGCAAAAACCATTCAAGTTTCAATGATGTATTCAGATCATATTGCACATCTCATATAAACAGAAACAAAAATCAAAAATCAAATTTTTGCAGTCCAATCTTCAATCAAATCTTCCTCCAATATAGGTTCCACACAAATCGGTCCAAAATATTTGTATTATCTCCACAGTCCAAAAAATAGTATCTACAAGTCCAAATTGTGTATCCTATATGATTAATTTCGGAGTGATCAATTTAGTCCAGCAACTTCCTCCTTTATCCCGTAGTCAAATTGTGTTGTCTTATGTAATTTGTTCCAAAGTTACCATTCAGTCCAGCAACTTCCTCCTTTGTCCCTTTGTCAACACGTGTTTCATCCGGGGAGTACCCCTGGATTTCATCAGGACCTCCTATAATAACATTATGCACATAATGTTATACAATACATATATTGTATATTCCATAAACTATTCGATTTGTTGCATTGTGGCAAAATTACATGCTTGGCAGTGGAAATATATGTATACATCTATTGCTTGATTGTAACAGGTTTAACATTACTACTCCACATTTACAAATCCAACTACCATGTGTGAAAAACTGTGACTAGTTTTCCAAAGTGTACATGCATATCCTTTACATCGCAAAACAGACAGAAGTGTACATCTCATGCACAGGTCACCCTATTTTGCAGTGTGTTCATAGAGAATGCTCCCCAAACTTAGCCAAAATTTCTCAAGCTACATTTAAAGCAGTCATACCTTCAGAGTAACCTTGATTGTTATCTATGCACCAGAGTATCCTTTATAGCTTTTTTGTTTGTTTCTTATATCCTATTTTAAACACAGGTAAAATATCATAACTCTTCAGCAAACATTTCTTTTTAAGTATAATCTAAGAATTATACATTACTGCAATGTATACTGTATATGTATACCACTCACCCAGTATATCTACATTTTCTTTTTTTCTTTTTTTCTTTTTAGTAGCTCCAATCGTTAATTATAATCTTCTTTGTATCCCTATAAAATTATATGAAGAATGCGATATTTGATAAATCCTTTTCCTTAAATCCAAAATCCCCCACAATATAACCTAAAAGTTGTATTCATAGTCCTAGTATTCTATTCTTACCTGATAAATGTATTAACGTAAGCGAGTACGCTATGGTTTTGCCGTCCTATTCGGCTCCAGTGTTTGAAACCGAGGCTCCGTAACCTCCAGCCATTTATACGTCTTTCCTTAAGATGGAAATAGAGGAGGAACTTCAAACATTCCCATCCCCGTTTCCGGGATGGTAGAAACTAATGACGGACTTCTTTTCAATATTTCTGTTATAACAATAACATTCCCCCGATGTTGTCAACTGCAGCTATATTACTCCAATCTACTCCAGCAATAATATATGTGCCGCTTTCACCATTTTTTAAAAAAACTGATAGGTAAAATGCAGAAATAGTATATTATCAAACTTCCCTATAAATTTAATTAAATGTATCTTACTCCATATAATAAGAGCTAATCTATACCTTGTGTCTCATGTATTTCACTATGTTATATTCTTGTAGTATAAGTACATTATGTCTAGATAAGTATATACTACTCTTTTAAAACGAACTAGATTATTATAGAGCAAATGTAGTATAATTAAGTTAATGTATTATATTCTAGAGGACAAATCTCATATAGATCTACACAATTTATGAAATGAAACCTAGACCCTGCTCTCAATTAAACTATCTATCACCTAAAAAATATTCCAACTCATAATCTGTGTTCAAACCACATTCTACTGCTCCCGGTCTCATGATCCATTTCGATTCTCTTCTCGGTAATTCCAACTCCCTATTACCCCCCCGTGGGTTTATTTCACAATAATCAAAACCTATAAATTTAAACATTTTATGAAAATCCTGTGCTGTACATGTTTTCATATGAGATGCTATGGGATACCGTTCATCCCTTTGTTTAATTGCCCTACAGTGTTCCGATATTCTGACTTTCAAAGGCCGTATCGTACTGCCTATATATATTTTGTCGCAAGCACATATGAGCATATATACAACAAATTTTGTATTGCAATCAATATGTGATCTTATGGGTATTTTTTCCCCTCTAATGCCCTCCAAATCCTTTTTTGGTTGCCATGCCCATTTACATACTGCGCATGATCCACACTTAAAGAAGCCCAAATTTCGCTTCGTAAGCCAATCCTTTGTAGTTTCCTCTGTCAGATAACTCGGACAGAGAATATTATTGAGGGTGTTTCCTCTTCTATAAATCACCTCTGGTCTTTTGCCCATGAATTTCTTTAGTGTTTCATCCCGACTCAATAAGAACCAATGCTTATTCATGATTTGTACTAATTTTTGAGAATTTTCCGTATAATCCAAGATGATTCTAATTTTATGGTCCCTTACATTATCTTTCTTTTGACTTCTACCTAAATCCAGTGTCTGCCTACGGGGTATTTTCCACACCTTCTGTAGAGATTTATGTATGAGTGTCTCAGAATAGCCTCTAGCTATAAATCTTTGTCCCATATCCCTAATTTGTTCACCAAACTCTTCAGTCTTGCTACAATTTCTCCTCGCTCTTATCATCTCTCCCAATGGTATAGCTTCGATCTGATGTCGAGGGTGGGCACTAGTGGCGTGCAGCAAGGTATTGCAAGCAGTTGGTTTGCGATATAATCTACTTTCAATTTTATCTCCCTCTATATATAATTCAGCATCGAGAAATTCCAAATGAATCGCACTGTATTTACATGTAAACTCGATGTTCGCCTCATTTGTGTTCAAATAATTGCAGAACTCTTGTAATGATGATTCATCTCCTGTCCATAACATAAAACAATCATCAATGTACCGTCCCCAGTACAATATATGTGTATGCTAGATTGCTGCACCCGGGCCCCATAACCATGTTTCTTCTAACCACCCCATAAATAGGTTAGCATACGAGGGGGAAAATTTAGATCCCATTGCTACGCCCCGTTTTTGTTTAAACCATTCTTTCTTGAATAGAAAGTAATTATTATTCAGTATGAAGTCTATCAAATTCAGAATCATCTTGGTATGTTCTAAATAATGTGCTGCTCTTCTGTTAAAAAAATGTTCTACTGCCTTCACTCCAAAATCATGCTGTATAGAGGTGTATAGTGCTACTACATCAAGAGTAACCATAAACATACCCGGTTCCCACTGTATGTCCGATAATATACTGAGTATGTGTCTGGTATCTTTAATAAAAGATGGTAAATTACAAACAAATAGTTGTAAAAATATGTCAACGAACTCTGAGAGTCTTTCCGTAGGACCCCCCATACCAGAAACAATCGGTCTTCCAGGCGGGAAGAGTGACTGTTTATGTATCTTCGGTAGGGTATATAAACATGCTTATACTTTGGACGATGTACCCTTAAATATAGAATATAAAATATATAGAAACTCATCTTCATCCAATAGCTCTTTATCCCTATAATTTTTTAACATGTCATTAATTTCTCTAGTTAAAGTCATAGTAGGATTTTGTACCACCTTCTCATAACAATTTGTATCATTTAGTTGCGTATAAATTTCTTGCTCATATTCCTTGCGGTTCATCACCACTATATTTCCACCTTTATCCGCTCTTTTTATAACTATATCTTTGTCTGTTCTAAGAGCTTTTAATGCAATATATTCTCGACTGGTAAGGTTTGGTTTTCTCAAGATCGTTTTCCTCCTCGCCTCTTTATTGAGGTCAGTCCATACCATTTTGAAAAAGGTTTCTAAATTCCCATCTACCAGGGATCTAGGTACCCAAGTGGATCTTTGTTTAAGACCACTTGTGATATGTCTATTTGATGCTAGGTCTAAATCTTGTAAGACAGTAGCAACAGTAATTGGATATTCCTCATAATCTGTAATTGACATTAATGTCACTGTATCATAAATGTCCTGGATGGATAGACCACCCAATACTGATTCCACTTGTTGGGTTGCATCCTCATCTCTCCTTCTTAAATAAAAATATTTCTTAAGTTTCAGTTTCCTTATAAATTTATACAGGTCTATTTTAGAATTGCAAATATCACCCTTAGATGATGGACAGAAACCAAGACCCTTATTTAGCAATGATATCATATCTGAAGATAACTCTTTATTTGACAAATTCACTACATTATTCTCAACCATTGTACATGATTCTATATCTTTTTGTCCCGTGACCTTGTTTTCATTCCTGAGTATATTTCGCTTTTTTCCTCCTCTTTTGCCTCTTCTGGTCTTCCTACTCGATTCCTTCTTTGATTTAATTCTCAATTCCCCTGTTTTATTCTCTTTAATTCTTGTAAAAAACCTACTCCTTGTGAACTTATTTCCACATGTGGTTCACTTGATCCTGTATCACTAATATTTGTAGCTGAGCTACTCCTAGATGTAGATGGAGATTCCGTAGAAATATTGGATTCCCCTATGGCTGTCCCACTTTTGATCAAATGATCATATTTCCGCGAGAACGTAAAAACTCTCCCGTTTATATAATCCAATTCATCTCTCCTAAATTTCCTGGCTTTCCTCTGTTTAATCTCGTCTTGAAATTTCATAATCACATCATTCAAGATAGTATAATTCTTATCCGTAGCTTCTTTCAGCCCCATTTCTCTTATGTCCTTTTCTAGTATATCTATCGCTAATTGTAGTTTCCCAACTTTTCTTTCTGCATTCTCTATCAGAATGTCCATCAACTTCATTGAATTCATCTTTAATTCTTTTTCCCATCTTTTCAGTAAATCAATCTCTAGATCATCATATGTAGGAAATAAATGTGAGCGTAAGCCCCTTGGTATTCTGTCCAACTTTCTATATTGCTTCAGTGTTATTGCATCCCACCATCTAGACATTTCATTTCTTTTTAGTTTTTCCAACCTAATAAATTTGTCTCTAAGCCCTTCTTTCATCCTCTGATTCCCACCGCCCACAGCTTGTCGTACCGTGGCCCCTTTATCTAAATTTTTAAATAATTCTTCTGCTTCTTTTAGTCTCTCCTCCATTTTGAAATTAAAGATACCCTAAAATTATTTATTCTATTTTATTTTTAGAGTAAGGAGCAGCCCAACTCCACAAGTATACATCAAAAGAGAGGGTAAGTAGTGAGTGATAAGCGCGTCCCACTCCAACTCTGTGATATTATGTGTTTATGGAATATACAATATATGTATTGTATAACATTATGTGCATAATGTTATTATAGGAGGTCCTGATGAAATCCATGGGTACTCCCCGGATGAAACACGTGTTGACAAAGGGACAAAGGAGGAAGTTGCTGGACTGAATGGTAACTTTGGAACAAATTACATAAGACAACACAATTTGACTAAGGGATAAAGGAGGAAGTTGCTGGACTAAATTGATCACTCCGAAATTAATCATATAGGATACACAATTTGGACTTGTAGATACTATTTTTTGGACTGTGGAGATAATACAAATATTTTGGACCAATTTGTGTGGAACCTATATTGGAGGAAGATTTGATTGAAGATTGGACTGCAAACATTTGATTTTTGATTTTTGTTTCTGTTTATATTAGATGTGCAATATGATCTGAATACATCATTGAGACTAGAATGGTTTTTGCGTTACTGTTACGTGTGCAAATGTATCTATTTACATTTCCCATAATAACAGAGCCTCACAATAACCCTCCAATCAGGCTCAGCCCTCTAATATATAACTCAAAGTCAGCAAAGTCCGCCCTCTTTCTTTGCACATCCATACCAAGAGAACAGAATAACGAACCAATCTCCACGAAAAACCGAATCCAACCAAATGATGTCTTCCTGAACCAGAAAGCTGGAAGACTGCACAACGGTGCAAAGAACAAGTCATCCTTTTCCAGATCTGCATAAGATTGCCCAAATGTGTCCATCAAGTCGGCTTTTCATCTAAAAAAGATAGTAAAGTGGCAACTTATCACTCCATATAAATAAATATAAGTTGGGACAACAAACATTTCAATCTGATATAAAAGACAACACTTGTCACATAGTCTAAATACCCAAGGAAGGATAATACTCGCCTCCGTGTCCTTAATAGAATTGAAAATTCTTGTCGCGAAAGCTAGAAAATGTTAGATTCTATGTCAGGACCGGAGGCTTCGGATTATGCTAGTTTAAAGCTGAGTGATCACTCCAGAAGCAACATCAACAATTGGTTTATTATAGAAGAATTTACAAGTAAAATCTGATGGCCAGTCCGCTGCTGTCATAATATCTTCCAATCTAGAACCTGAATTGAAAGTTTTGGAAGCCATAGACCCACAAATAGAATGCGCTCCAAATATGGAAATATCAATGCCTGCTTCTTGCAACAACGACCTGAACCTTCTTGTGAGAGTCGAAGAGGAAACAGGACCAAAAGGTTTTTGCAAGATCAATAGTTGCCCATTTACATCCCTTTGCAATTCTCTAGTAACATCTTCATATACTTTTAGGCAATTTACCACACATAATTTAGAATTATCTCTAAAGGCTGGATAAGTAATACATTTTGAATTTACTTTTGTACGTTTAGAAATGCGAAAACAGACTCCCATAGGAGTAAAAACTCTACCTGTAATGTCCAAGGCTTTAACATCAGAAACTTTCCTGCATGATACTAGACAAAGTAACTTGGTCAATTTTGCTGACAACTGTTTCCTTGAAAGACCCTCATTGACCAGCCATGCCACCAAAAACTTCAAAGTAATATTGACATCCCAAAGAGACTTCTCTGACTGCACCAATCCAACCATCTCCTCCAGGCAGAGGCATATCGTTTATGCGTACTAGGTGCCAAGGATTGTGAAATTCCAGTGACCTGAGAGGATCCCCTGATATCCTCCAAGCCATAAGCAACAATTGTTCTTCCAGAATCAGAGGATGTGGACTCTCCATTGGGTCCAATAATAGATCCTCTGAAGGAAGGATTTGAACTGGAGCAGCACAACATAGCGTCAACGACACCGGAAACCACGACTGAGCTTTCCAACACAGGGTTATCAGAACTAGTTCTGCTCTCTGACGAATTACCTGGGAGATGGATCATGGAGAACGGGGGAAATACATAATGCAACCCCCCCGTCCAAGCCTGTAGAAAGGCATCCGAGCAGAGAGCGTTCTGATCCGGTCTCCAACTGAAGAATAGTGGAAGATGTGTATTCAGTCGGGACGCAAACAGATCTATCAAGCCCAGACCCCAAAGCTGATTCAGGAATTGAAATATTCTGGGGTGAAGACGCCAATCGCTGGCAACCCTCAGATACCTCGAATTCAAGACTGCGACCACATTCACTTTCCCCGGGATATATTCCGCTGTTATGGAAATCTGATGTGCTAGGCAAAAGTGCCAGAAGTCTTTTGCAATTTCTGCCAATATCCGGGACTGTGTTCCTCCAGTTTGTGATGTATCGAACTGCTGAAATGTTGTCCATCTTCAGAAGAATACAACATTTCGATTTGAAGGGGGAAAAAGTCTTCAGTGCAAAGGAGGCCGCCAGAGGTTCTAAGCAATTGATGTGCAATTAAAGATCTTCTGGCCACATCTGGCTCCCCAGCCCCATCTGCTGGCATCTGATTCTATGATCACTTCCGGAATCGAGGCAAAAATCGCCTTGCCATTCCAAGCGTCCATATGATTCAGCCACCACTGAAGCGCCGTCCGGGCTTCTTGAGACAGAACAATCAGTTCGGAGTAAGTCAGACCTCTGCGAAGGTGAAGAATCTTCAACCTCTGAAGAGCACGATAGTGTAGAGGACCTGGGAAAATGGCTTTAATGGACAATGCCAGCAGGCCCACCAATCGGGCAAGTACCCTCAAGGAAATCGAATGAGCAAACAAAGCTTTCCTCAACTCCTTTTTTATAGCTAGTCTCTTGTTTAAAGGAAGTTTCAGCAGAGTCAAGACGGAATCTATCCGGAGGCCCAAGAAGTCTATATTTTGTACTGGTGTTAATTGGGATTTCTCCACATTGATTATAAACCCTAGGTCTTGAAGGAGATGCATTGTCCAGGAAAGATGGAGATGAGCAAGACGCTCCTCTTGAGCCATGATGAGGATGTCATCTAAATAAACTATCAGACGAACACCCTTTTCCCTTAGCCATTGCATCACCAGTTGCATTACCTTGGAGAAGCACCAGGAGGCCGAAGAAAGGCCAAAAGGAAGAGCGGAAAACTGGTAACATTGGTCTCTCCAAAAGAATTGAAGGAGTCTGCGGTGGGGGGCAAAAAATAGGAATGGTCAAATACGCATCTTTGAGGTCCAAACGGACCATCCAGTCTACTTCCAATAAGAGATCCCTGAGAAGATGAATGCCCTCCATCTTGAAGTGGCGGTAAACGATCCATGAGTTGAAATGCCTCAGGTTGAGTAGTAAAAGTGAACCTCCTCCCTTCTCCTGGACCAGAAAAATCATACCTATGAAACCTCTTGGATGGTGATGAGAAGCGACAATCACACCTTTTTGAAGAAGGGCCTCTATTTCTTGATCTGTGAAATCTGTTTCTTGATTGGAAAAACTGAGAGGAGGAGGAATCTCAGTTTGTTGGGGTTCTGAATACAATTCTAGATGACAACCTGAAATTGTGTCTAACAGCCAAGCCTCTTGCGTAATCAAAAAACAATTTTGAGCAAATAGACTCACTCTTCCCCACAGAACAACATCCCCAGAAGATATGATCATTACCTGTTTGGGAGGCGTTTTGACTGTAATATCCTCCTTTGTGAGGTCCTCTAGGATTGTGGCCTCTCTACCATCGACCTCTGGCTGGGTAGAAATTGGAATTAGATTGGAAATTTGAATTTGCTAGTCAGGTTGTTCAATATAGTAACCATAATAATCATCTTCTGTAGGATGGGCCATGATTACAGTGTAAATAATCAAAATAGGAGGTCCCAGTATACACTGCTGCAAGTATCAAAAAAGGGGGGAAAACCCTGGTGTCAAAAGGTCAATGAGACCCTTGCCGGTGAATGAAGTGAAACAAAGGGGAATAGGGGAGCCTGACACCACTTTCCCCTCGAGCAAAGCTCTGCCAGGTATTATTGCAGCTGGACAGGGGCATAGGACGGGGAGCGTAGGAGCAAAAGGATGCCCTAGACTTCCGGTGGCAATCACACGCTCACACACTCACAAACTCGACAAACCCGAGTTGTGTGCAAGCGCAATCGCAGCGGCAGAAAGAGGACTGCTCCGCAGAGGCGGCACTTCCCCTGAAACTCCTCACTGGCTTTATCCGTCATGGTTGGAGGGACCTTTTGCCCGGCAACGTGGCAAACACCGCTGAACAAACGAACAAAAAGGGCACTTGAAGGCAAATCGCTGCGCCTGAGAATACAACAATCAAAGTATAAATGCTCAATAAAGTACAATAAAAGATTGGGGCACTTATCTCTGTGCGAAGCAGCAAAGAAAGAGGATGGACTTTGCTGACTTTGAGTTATATATTGGAGGGCTGAGCCTGATTGGAGGGTCATTGTGAGGCTTTGTTATTATGGGAAATGTAGTTTTTGTTTTTACTGTGTTCTTATTGGCTGCTGTGTGTTGCAGTGTAGAGAGAGGAAAGCATAATCCGAAGCCTCCGATCCTGACATAGAATTTCACTTCCCCATATTGCTTGCACTAATTCACCTTTAAGCACATTCACGATTGCTTCTTTTCCATTGGGATTTTCTAACCCTACCTAACCGCTCTGTTTTCCTCTTAAATAAACAGTCCTACTACCCTCCTCATATCTTCTGTGCTGAGAGATATTATTTCTAATAAGGTCAAGTGAGCTGTAAGGTGCCTTTCTGTAACATATGTTTTATTCTCCCCGTTTGCATCTCCTTTCTTTCTGACAGTCCCTTTCTTTTATAGGTAGCTACATTTGTCCTGATAAAGATGCTTCCAAGATCTTTGTCTTAGGGTCAAAACATTGACTTGATGTCAACCACTTGTCCATTTATGGGAAGGACCTCCAATATTGTGGAATTATGTGACTTTCCTACGCTTACCTAAGTCCTGTTGATTGATTCATTTTGGATTGTGTTTATATTTCTTCTACTGTTGTCCACTGTATTTAGATTTCTCCACGTTATTTCACTTGGCCAGCTTTGCACTGCAGCATCACATGTAGCACCCATGTAGTTAACTGAGAGTGTCACATGAGGAATTTTTAATATGATTAATTGAAACATTAAAATCTGCATTTTCATTGCATTTCTTCTCCTGTCACATTCTTTGTGAGTAAAATGTTTCTTTTTTATACAGTTGCGATTTGCTCATAATTGGCAGCCATAGGAACACTCTTTTTGATAATACAATAATAATATTAAGCAAGTAACCTTGCTAAAGTGAAATATTCTTACAGGCAATGGCATGTGATGTTCTCATGATCTGTAATAGTTACAAACATTATTTAGACAAACCAGCAATTTAAGAAAAGTAATAACCTACTCCAACAATATTTTTCATGTATATATGATCCCAGAATGTGACCTTACTCATGGATTCTTAAGTCTTTCTAAGAGCCCCACACTGAAATTGAACTTTTACATTTCCTTGACGACATGAAAATTAATACTGTGGGAAACCCAGGCATGATTATGTGAACAGTCATCTTTTGAAAGTTTTTTTTTGTTGTGCCCAAGCATTTGATGGAATGAATTGTATATCTGAAGCCCTGCTTTCTTTTAAAAAAGGGATTTGTCACTTAAATGTGCAATGAGTAGTGTAAAAGTTAATACTCCACGTCCAAACTGTTCAATTAGTCAGTAATTGTTAGAGCTGTTTTGCATTTAAGTATAATCTTAAAATTGTAATGGTTTCTGACCGGATTGCTTTTTGTAACTATACCAACAACATTCAAAAGCTATCTTTTGAATTTGCATATCTATATCCTTTTCTGCATTTGCACAAACTTCCTACAGTGGGGACAGTTATGCCAAAAATAAAATCAGTCTTAAGAAGAAGCAGTAAAGCAATGATGTAATCCCAATCTAAGACTGATGTTACCATAGGCATAGAGTTTTAATGATTTTGAGAAATAGAAAAAATGAACAAAAACGTAAGAAAGCTTGAGGTGAAGTGTTGTAAAATGATATTCAGGTCCAACATATCCAAGAACAAGATCCTGCAGATACATTGCAAAATTAATGAAGAGGTTGGTTGTAGTTTCATAGTTTAGTGCTATGGCAGAGTAGGGTATTTACGACATGTGGGGAAGACTGTTACTCCAAGATGCTGTACTTATCACATGTGGTAAACGACTCCTATTTTGAGTTCTCAACAAGAATATGTGACAAAATGCAGATTTTTTTTTTAACACACCAAATTCTGAACTTTTCAGCTTTTTACCAGGTTTGACCGGCCAGAACAAAGTTATCTGTGAGGCTGTGATACTTATCACACAATTTGCAATTCTTGTAATTATCGTAACTGTACAAGCTCTTCTTTACACAAGGATCACAATTTAGTGCTTAATCTGAGTGCTTCAGTTTATGTCTACAACCCTCAAGTCTCATTCATTGTAAAAGAAGGTGCAAATACGAGGCCAGATTTACAAGCATTTTGTACTGATTTTGTGTCACAAAAAATAAAAAATAAATGTTATTAACTTTCTAGTGCAAATCTTGTTCTATGCTGGAAAGATGCTTAAAAGTAATGCAAAGCAGCGCAAAGCACTGACTTGCGTTAGTTAGCTTCAAGGGAGCATTACATGGGTGGTACATGGGCGTTTCCAGGCTACCAAAATGTAATACTGGGTTTTACATTAAAAACTAATGCCATTTGAAAGCAGGCATTAAACGAAGACATGTTTTAATTTCTCCTTTCTCTTCCAACTTTGCATGTGTGCTCCACTGTACAGCACACATACAAAGTAGGACAAGTTTTAAAAGTTGTCTAGGCATAGTAGTTTACACTGAAAGGTAGCTTTTCAGTACAAAATCATTGTTAAGCACTATGGTACAACGCTGTGTGCACAGCTGTTGGCAGTAAAATATTGCACCTACACTAGGGAGAAGGGAGGAGAGAGCCATACCCCTGTACATATGGTGCTGTCCTGCTCTCTTCTTATCACACAGCACAGCATATTTGGCTTCTGCACTGCATTGCTTGAGAATTTAGTAAATGTGGCCCTTGGAGGTTTGATTGAGCTACCACATACAGCAGGCTAAATATCTCACAGGGGAGAAGGCCTTGAACTTGAACTTTAATGAAACCCTTTTCACAGATTTGCGCTGTTCAGACCAACTACTCGGATTTGCAGAAATATTAGGAAACACAGACTTCATCAGTTCATACTGGGGGGCTGCCGAGGACACATCAGACTACTACTCCGCCACTTTCTTAAACCATTAGTCTATGTCAAGACATTTTGGTTTTATTTCTCATTTCTTTAATGTTGCTTCTCATTTTATCCTTCACATCAAAGTTTGTGTGACATCACATTCTATGAGATCATCAAGTATGCTAATTAGTTCTCACTCTTATGAACTATCAGAGCTTGATGGTTGTGGTCTGTCTTTCCTGGGAGAGATGTGATCAACTATGCAGTTCATCCACTCTATGTCCATGTTGCTACTGGAGACGTTGCACCTGGGCACTTTAAACTGCACACACTCAACCTTAGGCAGGAATATTTCTATTGACTACTGCAAGTTGCATCAATTTTCTTTTCTTCTCTGTTGCCCTTATTCCTTACAGTGGAGCAAGGGTTAAGTAAGTCTTGCAAGCAATGGCATAGAATTCACCAAGCATTTGCTGGCTTCATTTGTGATTGTTAATGAGATGTAAAAATATTTTATGAAACAGCTAAGAGTTCTGTTTTCTTCTGGACAGGGAGTTTAAGTATAAAACATTCCTAAATCTTGAAAAGATCAAATAACAAATGTACTGCAATTTGTCAATGTTGCTTTCTCTTTGCTAATTAAAAATGTTTTGTTTGTATTTATGGTTTCTTGGAAGATGCGTGCAATGTGAAAGCTCAGAGAAACTGAGAGCTCTGAGAAACTGTAACTATTTGCATATGCGATGTGCACATGAACTCGGCCAAAGGGTGATGGGAAAGGCAGCAGAAGTATAGCTGCCTAGTGTGTGAGAAGATTTCAAAGTAGTGCCATTGTCAGTGTCAGTCATGCCACTATTAAATAATTAATGTAATGGACTGTATGACTCTATGCAAGAGGTCCAAAAGGATTACCAAACAAGCTCTTGATTTGGTCCCTGTACTAGCCTTGCACTGGACCTTTGTTCGGGGCAGTCTCTCCTTTAGGGCTGAGGAGCTGGGCCCCTTCGAACTTCCTCCACATTTATAGTAGAAAGTTATAAATAAATAAATGTGTTTAGAGATGCAATTGTAACTCTAAACAAATCGATGCATTTAAGTCTGGGCTGTCTGTCCCAGGCTGCCCGGCCCGCCTTGCCTTGAAGCAGGCAGTGGAAACCAGGCAGTAAATCAACTGTCTACACTGTGATACACGACAAAGGGCTGACTGCTCTAAAGCCCTTCATTTTCATTGTGGTCTATGGCAGGATCTACTATAGGCCAGTGAGGTTTTTAGCGTCATGGTTTCAGGCACCAGAGTCTTGATCCCTGTGTGATGGCAGCCATCTGTCATTCACAGGCATAGACCCCACCCTTTTCCCTCTCATCATGCAGTAGGAGTGGATGCAAGCAGGTGTGATTTAGTGCCTTAGCTTCGATAAGTGTTATAATGCAAATCTTGTGTTATTTTTATTGTACCGAGACCCCTTGGCACGCTAACCTCCCCCACTGTGACACCCTAGTCCCTGGCTGCAGATTGCGGGCTCCTTTAGAAGGGGAGCTGCTGTATTTGTTCCCTCACGAAATTGATCCAAAAGACCATCAGGGTCCTTGTTCCCTTGTGAAACTGATTCAAATATCAGACTCAAGTGCTTTTCACATTATTCATCGAACCCTTAGCTGTGGCAATACGTCAAGACGCGTCTATTCTTGCTCCTATGACCCAGGCCCCAAAATTAAAACTGTTTGCCGATGATGTGATACTTTATTTGGCAGCAGAATCTTCGAATATTGCTAGAGAGTTTGGCCAAATAATGGCCTTTACAGAGTTAGGGGTATAGAATCAATCACTCTAAATCAGAAGCCCTTTTGTTCAATGCCACTGAGAATGTTCTCCCAATAGAGATGTGGGCTCAGTATTGCCTTCATCGTCCCATAAGATATCTGGGAATCTATGTCTCCCGTGATTTTTCAGAGCTTTTTGGCTTAAATTATGTCCCTACCTTTAAGAAAGTGCACCATCTACTACAAAAATGGCAAGCTTCTCCGCTATCAATTATCGGTCATGTAGCTTTGGTTAAAATGATGATCCTTCCTCTTCTCTTGTTCATTTTTTCAAGCGTGATTATCCAAATTCAGAAAAAATGTTTTAAAGAAGTAGATGTACTGCTTTGGCAGTTTGTATGGGCCAATAAAAAACCAAGGGCTCAGCTGGAGACTCTAGCCCTTGTAGTGGAAGATGGGGGTCGACCCTTCCAAATTTCAGGAGTTATTATGATTCTGCATTTATCTCTGGGGCTCTAGAAAAGCCTTATTTCCTAATTCTAGCTTTTATTTCAATACTATGCTAGTTGAGAATGGTTGCCAATGTGTTTCTTTTCTTAAGTTCACAAGGCAACCTAAACGCACCAGATATAAAACCCCCATCATAATCTATGCTAGGCTTTTGCATTTTTGAGAAAAATATCATATTCCTGCATTTTTTTCTAAAATGTCTTTGACCCAGTCAGGGATGATGGGCTTAAATCTGATTCCTGCGCATGTAAATTAATGGTTAAATTCGGGGTTTACAAGCTTTTCTGACTTTTTAACAGGCAACCAAGTCAAGACCTGGGATCAATGTCAGGTAGAAGCTCCTATCCCCGACTCTCTAAAGTACTCTTATCTTCAAATTCAGCATTTTGTGCTTCCATTTATTCCCTTTCTAGATCACCCCCCCTCTCTTATTTTTCAGACATTCTTTGGGAATCTGAGGAGTCTAGGCAATTGGTATCGGATCCTTAATCCCCATAGAGCAACGCGAGTACTTTCTGGTCTTTTATCAGAGATTGAAAAGTCCGCTGGGTACAAAATCGAGCTGAAAACGTGGAGGTATTTTAATAGCATTTCCTACAAGGCGATTAGAAGGGCTAATTTTAAAAGGATGGCTTTGTTCACAAAATTGATGCTTTATCTTACCCCTGTACAAATTAGTAGAGCTTTCCCGACTGTGTCAGGTTCCTGTCCACGGTGTTATGATTGAGGGGATTGGCTGCATATGTGTTTTACCTGCCCCAAACGTTTGGATTTCTGGGGTAAAGTCTTTCAGTGGATTATTAGGAAGACATGTTGTGTTCTTACTCCAGATACTTTGAGGGCTCTGTTTGGAATTTCGGACCATACGAACTTAAGTGTGCGGGCAAATCAGTTGTTTTTCCTAGCCTCTATGATCGCGAAATCATTGATACTGCAAGTTTGGAAATCACCCTTTCCTTCTACGTTTGAAGCTTGGGAGGCGAAAATGAAGCTGGTATGCAGGAAGGAAAAGCTGTATGCACAAAGAATAGGTGCAGGCCGCAAGTTTAAGGATATTTGGGGACCAACTTTTGAGGAAGAGGAGGTATCTAGGTTATGATGTATTATGAAAAGAGTTATTATAATCATTGTTAGTAGTTAATCAAGTATCAAGAAAACACTTGATTATGTAGTGTGATAGTATGTACTGTTTGTTCTCTGTATTGCTCTTCAGATTTGCTTCTGCTCAATAAAAAAAAAGTTACTCATTAGTGGTAAAATGAGGGAGATGCGAGGAAGGCATTCAGGCGAGATTGAAAAAGTGGGTGCTGAAGAGGAGAGAGAAGGTTGAAAATGTGCAGATGGCTGAGATGTAAAGAGAAAAAGGGCAAACATATCTAACATAAAGCACACATATCTGGAGGCCCTACTCCTTCCATAGATCTCAATACTATTTAATTCACAGTCTCACAATTTCAGAATTAAAACATTTCCAATGTTAAATATTTATAACTAATTATTGTTGTTAGTCATTTATCCTAAAGAGCTAACAACCACTGACACTGCCAACAGTACTGACAGGTTTTCGGTGTATGTCAATTGTTGTGTTATATTTCTAGATGCAATAACGTCTCAGGGAGAAACCAAAATGCTGGCCAGGTGGCACACTATGGGAATCACCGAAATTTATTTTGCATGTCCCCTGTTAGAGACCCCTCACTTTTTTCATCCCACTCAAAGACCTGTCTGCAGATATTTCTGTGTGATTGATTGCAGCCAGCAGCTCTGGGTGCTTCCTGATGCCTGGGTAGACCTTTTTTTCCAAAGTTGATGCCACATGCAGTGCAAAACACTGAGTAAGTACACACTTTAAAGGTTGCAGCGTACAATTTGCACATTAAAGTCTAGGGTGAACACATTAATGCAGCAAGATATGGGCCAGTTTTTAATGTGTTTAATATTTCAAGACTGTACATTCCCACTGCTTTATAAACCTTGCTTTCTCACTAAATTTACTTCCTTTCAAATGCACCGTTTGTCAATCCTCTTGCATTTTTTCTTGGGAGGATGCCCAACCCTTTACTAATGTTTGTTCATTGAGCTTACTCGCTTCACTCACTAGATAAAAGTCATACCCAGACTTTCACGCCCTACCACTTTCAAACGTCACCAGCCTTCACTGCCTTTGTGTTTATTTTTTTGTTCCCTAGCAGCCTTTTCAAGAGCCCTTTTACTGTCCGGCTCAGCATCTTTGCCCAGCTTGGCCCCACGATCTACTCTTTCTTGCTCTTCTATTCATAATATATTAATATTTCCTAAGTCTTTAGCACTCAGACCCTGTCACTTACAATGTGACAGCACCCCCTGCCACTGCCTAGCTCTCCCATTCTTGCTATGCCTGTTCAGCTCCTCTCAGTGTCACTGCCCCTGATGAAACCCACAGGCCCAGATTTACTAAGAGTTTGCTTTAGGGTGGCGTCATTTTTATGGAGCAGTGGCCCAAAGCAAAAATCATTATGGCATTTACTGCCACGAAAACTTGATTTGTGTGGTTTTCTGTGACTTAGTAAATACAAAGTAATCCAATGCAGCGTATGTGACTTGTGCTTTGTGTTGGGAATACGTTGCATGGGTGGAGCACGGCCTTTCTTATGCATCCACCTATGTATTTTGATGCAAACACAGTTTTACAAAGTCTTGTAAACCTTGGTTTGTGCCACAATGGCACACCTAACAAGCAAAGGCCAAACGAGGAGAAATATCTTCTTTTCTCATCCTTACTTCAGCTTTTCATGTGTGCTGCATTCTTCACCACATATCAAAAGTGGAATATGCCTCTAGGGATTGTTTTGCATAGGAAGGTATTCCTTCAGGCAAAACAATATGTATGCTGCCTGTAACTCATGCACCCTTACACCATGGCACAACAGTGCCTGCATTAGCACTAGGCAGCCACAAGTGCGCCAGCGATTAGCGGGACCTGAATAGTACCATATCTTGGTAAACGTAGAGCTGTTCAGCTCTCTCCCGTCCATGCAACGCAGTGCAGCATCTTGCCTTGCCTTGCTGAGCTGCATCGCCAGAACTATAAGGTTCCCCCACAATGTGGTTATAACCCTGATCTTTGGCCAGTCAAGTTTTTTTTCTGTTCACCTTCCTAACCAGTGCTGCATTAATCCTATTGTTTTTTTTTTTTTGCCCATCCAATATTTTTTTTTTATCATATTCCTTTTGCTGAGATCTGGTCATCACCATATCATTTATTGCTCTCTGAAATTTCAACTCTCCACTGCAATTTCTCTTGGCTCTTATCATTTCACCGTAAGGAATAGCCATCAGTTGTGCTTTTTGGGCAAAATCTGGATGCATGGAGCACAGCATTGCATGTCTTCACAACTTCTGACATTCTATCATCTACAATCCCACATCAGGAAATCATATTCTCTCTTTACCAGACCAACTTGTAAAATGTATATTGCATTAATGCTGGGTAAAGGGTTAAGTATTCATGAAATTGCAACATTTCAGTCTCAGTTCCTGTCCACACCCTAATAACATTTTCTCTAAATGTCATAGACAGTGAAGTCTTGCTGCTTAAATGAGTAACAATATGTTATTGGAAAAGAAATATGATTGCTTTCATTAGACAGCTTGTTAATGACATGAATATTTTGATTTCCTAAAAAAGTAATAGGGTTACACACTTGATCTTGCTCCTTATATAGTGACTCAGGATGATGGGCAATTTCCATACTGAGCACACAAGGCCGGACCGGCGAACCCAAAGCAACCTTGGCGAAGTGCTCAAACCAGTCACACTTCCTTGTTTCTTTGCACCTCCTCTCCTCTCTCTCTCTCTCCCTCTCTGATCGCTTTCTCTTTTTCTTCCCCCTCCCTTTCTTTCTCTCACGAAACCTCACTGTGCCTGCTGGGCTTTCAAAGCCAACCTCAAAGGGCTCCAGCTCACAGGGGAATTGCCCTGAGGTATAAAAAAACCCGTCCAAGATATGCTTGACATTATTTTGAAACTTTGTATATTGTGTGCAACTAATATCCTTTTTATCACTCTTACTAATTTAGGTATTCCCATCTTGCCACAGTCTCCTGACTCACCTTCAGTTGTGTACCCTTACTGTTACCTCCCGCTTGAATACATTAGCATTCCAAAAAACAATTGTACACTCAGACCACCTTAGATAAATCTGAAATATTGCCATTGCTCAGGTCTACCACATCCTTTCCCATTGCAATAACTTAATGAAGGTCTGTCAACATAAGGAGTCCCTTCTTCACAGGTCAAACTAGCCTGACTGTAACCCAGTCACCCTATTTGAACCTCCTTTGACATAACATTTTTTTCAGCAATATTTCATACAGAATTGCCTTCATCCTCCTCATTTTCTGAGATCAACACTTCACTATCACAGTTATCTTCAAGGAGAATCATCTAACATTGTTTATGTTTTAAGCAAACTTTGACACAGTGGACCATGCATTTTTTTTAATGTGTACTTGATGTTTTAGAAGCAGCCCGCGCCTACCTAACCTAGTTCATATCTTTTCTTGCATAGAAGATTCAGGCGGTCATTCTGACTGCGGCAGGCGGCGGTAGCCGCCCGCCACGCGGTTACCGCCATATGGCCGCTCCGCGGTCAAAAGACCGCGGCAGCCATTCTGGCTTTCTGGCTTTCCCGCTGGGCCGGCGGGCGACCGCCAAAAGAGCGCCCGCCAGCCCAGCAGGAAAGGCCCTGCAACAAGGAAGCCGGCTCCGAATGGAGCCGGCGGAGTTGCAGGGGTGCGACGGGTGCAGTTGCACCCGTCGCGATTTTCACTGTCTGCTAAGCAGACAGTGAAAATCTTTATGGGGCCCTGTTAGGGGGCCCCTGCACTGCCCATGCCAGTGGCATGGGCAGTGCAGGGGCCCCCAGGGGCCCCATGACACCCGTTCCCGCCATCCTGTTCCTGGCGGTAAAAACCGCCAGAAACAGGATGGCGGGAAGGGGGTCTGAATCTCCATGGCGGCGCTGCTTGCAGCGCCGCCATGGAGATTCAGCCCATGCAGGGGAAATCCGGCGGGAAACCGATGGATCCCCTTTTCTGACCGCGGCTTTACCGCCGCGGTCAGAATGGGCTGGGAAGCACCGCCAGCCTGTTGGCGGTGCTTCCGTGGTCCCCGGCCCTGGCGGTCTTGGACCGCCAGGGTCGGAATGACCCCCTCAGTCTGTTAAGCTGGGCTATCTCTTTCACCTACATGCTTAGACAATTATGTCACGAAAGGTGTCTGGGTCTGTAATATTGGTGTTAGTTTACCCTCTGATATATGTATCATTTACACATCATCCATAAAATTATATTGTCCCTCCAGAGATATTAGAAAATGTACACCCCAAAAAGATTACATTTTTGCAGTGCTTAATGTGGATAGTGACTCCTGGGATATGGACAGATTACAGGCCTTTTCAAAATAGGTGGCATCACAGATGAAGGAAAACTGGCTATGGGTAACATGGGAAAGACTTAGAAAATCTTCAAAGATACTACAGGGAAAGGCTTTAAATTCACAAGTGTTAGACTCTAAATCAGAAGTATAGTTTCGTAATGTTTATTAAAGGAATCACTCATCACATAGGGATACGTAGATGCAGGGGTAAGATAATGATTGCTCCATTTAAGCGTGTTCAAAGAGAATAAGTAACCTGATTCATCATAAAGTGAGACCTTAATTGTTTAGGAAAATAGCCAACTCCCAAAATGACTATGGTGAATCTATAAATTTGAAAGTTTTTCGACTACTTCAATGTCAGAAGATCTGAGCTAATTTCTGGCTCTATAGTATGACTCCACTTGTTGGCAGTTCAGTCCAGAATTCAACTCAAGGTCCTCTATAATATTTACAAATAAATGTAGGTCTTGCACCAAGGTACCTTTTGGAATTGGTTCCTTGGTATGATCCACAAAGATCCATTTGATCAGAGCAAATTGACATTTTGATCTTCATTCCATGAGTAGTAGTCATCGAGACTCTTTGTGATACTCTACTTGAGCTACTTAAATGCCTACATTTGCAGCTTTCTAAAAAATAATTCAGAGCTTTTTAAGGTTGGCCTTACCATTATATTTTAAAACACTAAGTAGTATAAGGGGATACCTTTCCTCAACAACTGTAAAGTGACAGGTATCCCTCCCCGGAAGTGATGTCACTTCAGTTACTGGGACTTCCAGTACCCCAGAGAGCCCTCCCTGGAAGTGACATGGGTTGTAGAGGTGTCACGTCGTTTATGACCTCATGATGTCACGTGTTAGCCACATGCCTGGGTCCTAGCCCCTGGGTCAACAACAAAAGGCAACTCATTACTTGAAATAAATGCACATTCTAAATATATAAGAATAAACTTATGGGTGCTCATACACTGACACACATCGTTGCCTTGATGTGTAATACCGGGTTTACAGAAGTAGACCCGTTCTACCACTGAGGTTGTGTGGTGGTGGTTCTCTTCCTTTCCTCTGTAGTCTCTTGTTTAGATTCAAATCAAGAGAAATATTACAAATATGATGCATATATAAGAGTTTGTGTATTCAATTGACCAAAAAATTCATTTGTTTTTGTATTTTGGAAAATGAAAGAACAAAACATTAGATGTATATATATTTTAATGTTTGTATATAATTGTACATATATATTTGTTGGGATTGATTGTTGTTTGTTGTGATTTTCTCAGCCTTGAAGAAGTCCAGTCAGGCTGATGGCTGATGGCTTTTCATTCTTATTCTATATGTTGTGTTTATATGTATATATGGCTGATGGCTTTTCATTCTTATTCTATATGTTGTGTTTATATGTATATATGTTTATGTGTATAATAAGACATTTTCTTTTGTATTAAAATTTCTATCTGCATGGATATACTTCCTTTTTTTTGGTTAGCTTTACATTGGTACATGTATTTTTCTTTGGTTAGTTACTGTCTGTTTACACTTTTCAGGAAAGGGAGAAAATGTAATTAGCATTTCAATTAGAATTCATTAGGATCTCTCATGTCATCTTATTAAGATATTATATTATCTTCAAAGTATAGACACTGTCTTGTTGATGTGCCCCACTGATTTGTTTTTTCATTCCTAGCCCCTGGGTGTTGGTCTATGGCCTGTGTAAAATGAATGCTTTGGTGTTGTGCAAGCAGTTTCTGAGCCTAAGAAGACAGGTCTGGACATGTCAGACATTCAGGACCAAGTGGCTGTTTGGGGCTCCCCTCACAGGGCTGCAAAGTGGGCGGGTTGGCCAGACCTCCTCCGGTTGGCTACTCCAAAAAGAGGGAATGGTCAAATGATGCAAAAGCTGTGACATGTGGGGCCATATGTACGAACACATTTTCCCATTGACACAGAATGGGAAAAACCCTTTGCTACATCTGGCCCGTGGTTAGCACCACATGTAACCCGGCAACGTATCAGAGCCGTCACTGTGAGCATGTGATATTTGTGGGTTGTAGAGGCATATGCCCTTTTTGAACAGTTGAATACACATAAGTGACGGTTAGAGCAACATGTCCAACCGTGATCTAGCGTTGGAATAGGGTGTCTAGACAAGAGACACAATCCGATAGCCAGAAAAGCCACGGCCTCAGGAGTCCAGAACCCCATCAACAGATACTATCGGACCCTCGCACCGGTGGTGATGGATGAGAATGCACAGCAGACTTATACTAAAGATGGTGGTTCCGACGTTACAGGGTTGCATGAGGAACTGTGCCAGTGACTTGAAAAGCTCAGCCTCAAGGATTTGCCGCAACTAGTGTCATAAAGGTTGATAGCAGCGACAGCGAAGCCTCGAAAGACAAACTAAGTGATGCAATCAACTTCAACGACGAAGAAGATGTTGAAGAAAGTGTAGCACCACCAAATTCGCCAATCTATGAAGACATGGGTTTTCAGTAGGGCGTAGATCCAGAGACCATCCTGATGCAACCAGCAACTGTAAAATCCGAAGTCACTTATACACCAAGGGACCTGTGCGACTCGCACGACTTCAGAGGTGCCGCAGAGGGTCGCAAAAATGTTGAGGTTCGTAAAGACTCTATGGACAAACATCCTGTATCCAGTCTTATCATACTTTTAACTAATAGTATATCTTTTACCTTTCTGTTTGAACTGTAGAAAACAACTACCGAAAGAGATGCACTGGAGGGGTCTACGCCAAAGGTTAACAACGTAAATTTTTACTGCTTATGCTGTTACAGTGTGAAAGTATTACAAGCCAGAACAAAGAGCAGCGTAAGAAGTGTGTCAGCACTTACATTAGCACCGATTATGAGAAGGAAACTCCGGACGTGACCTACAACGCCATATGGCCTGTTAAAGGTTTTGCGGCAGCTGTTGTGAACACATGTGTTAAACGTGACTATTATAACCTGTGTTACGGGCATACGGGCATACAATTAACGAGCCACAGCAGGAGGCTCACGACTGTCTATATGAGTTGTACACTGACAGAAAAATTCTAACCATATGCAGTCGTTTAGACACGCACAAAGTATATAGGTTGTTAAGGGTGGTGTATGGGTTGGCAGCTGTGCAGAAAGGGGTCCATGACGATATGATTAAGATCTTGGCAGATACTGTCAATGAGATCCGATACACTTCTGAGCCCTGTTCAAAACTGGAGCGCATGCACGGGCTATGTACCTATTTTGACAAAAGTTTGATAGAAAGGGTCATAGAAAGACGTATGTGTGATATTTATTATAGAAATAGAAGAATTACATCTTTAGCTCCCAGAAAGTTGTTTAAAAATAAATAAATAATAATAATAAATAAATAAATAAAAACAGCGGTCTTGGGCAACAGCTCATAACGGTGATACTTACCGCTCCATACTTACTCACTTTTAGGACGAGAATCAGAGTGTCGTGTGGCACGATGTCTATGAGTTACACCCTGGCTACATCTGTATCAGGAGATTGATATATGTGTTGGTTAAAGATAGAATAGCTGAAATACACCCTGTGACTCTGCGCTATCTGAACATCACGGAACTGGCGGCGGTGCTGCAGTGCAACAGTCCAGTGTCCATAGCCAAATGGTGCATCAACTCATGGCTACCTGCAGCGGATGAATATTGGAGCGCAGCACAAGACTGAACATGTGAGTTAAGACTTTCACCAATGATGGGCTACACAGTGTTTTGGAGCTCATGACTGAAGATTATTTCACAAATAAAGGTTATATACTGGCCGACCTAGAACTGTATGAACTGCTTAATGCTGTCAGCATCCTGAGTTATAGGCGGGGGAGTGGGAGGTCATGTCTAGAGCTATTGAGAGTATAGCTATAAAAATATCAAAGCTTGTAACGCTGACACCTTGTAAAAAGAACAACTTGGAGTAATATGTGTAACATGTCTCATGCTATGTATATGCCGTCATATGACCTTAAGTTGACCAGCAGTCTTTTATGTTTTTTATGTTTAATAAAACGAGCTTACACAAAACAAATGTCTTTCATTTCGTGGTTGCTGTGTGTGACAACATGGCAGGATCTGCTTTAAGGAGGTTTTAGTACGATGCACGGGTTTGGAAGTTTCAGTGGCAGCGAAGCTCTGTTTAGAAGGGCGAGAGCTAAAAATGAGTCTTTAAACCGCTCAATGGTAAAGACCTGGTTAGCGGGGGAAGAGGTGTATTTGCTCCACTAGCCAGCCAGGAGACGTTTTAAGAGGCGGGCCACAGTCGTTGGCGCGCAGATAGATTATCAGTGGCAGGTGGACATAATCAGTCTTCAAGATCTAGCAAAACATAACAACGGGGCGTTGTATATATTACCAGTTACAGACGTATTGTCCAAATATGCCTATGCAGAGGCGTTAAACAATAAAAGTGGTAACAGCGTCACAGCCGCCTTTGAAGACATCTTTGCGAGAGGTCGAGTACCTCAAAAACTACAAACAGACGCCGGAAAGGAATTTTTAAACAAACCTTTCCAGAAATTATAAAAGCAACATGCTGTTCAACATTTTGTAATGCATACAGAGGTAAAAGCGGCAGTTGTAGAGCGTTTTAACAGAACTTTAAAATCAAAGATATGGTGATATTTAACAACCCACAATACCTACAGATACATGGATGTTCTACAGGCTTTTATCGATATTTATAACGCCAGTTATCATAGAACAATCAAAATGGCACCCTGGAGGTAACAGCTGATAATTCGTTAAAGGTGTGGACAACTGTGTATGGCAATCGTCTTGCATCAAGGGTGAAGAAACCGGTTTTAAAAGAAGGGAATCATGTCAGGGTTTCAAAGTTGAAGGGTGTCTCCACCAAAGGCTACCAACAGACATTCAGCGATGAGATATTCATAGTGGAAAGTTTGGAGCTTAAAGAAGGGGTATATATTAACAAGTTGAAGGACTACGCTGGGGAAGAGGTATTGGGTGTCTTTTACACCAAAGAGTTACAAAAGGTGCCCTACGAACCGAACCGGGTGTACAGGGTTGAAAAGATTCTGAAAAGGAAAGGCACCGGAGCTAAGAGACAGGCGCTGGTCAAATGCGGGGGTGGCCCGAGAAATTTAACAGTTGGGTGTTGGACAGCTCGCTGCACGGGTGTGAGGCCGCGCTGTAAGCGCTGCAATGGAGAACTCACCTTTTTATATTACGCCACCATCCAACTCTTTGAAGGGCATGTTCCCCAGGAATCAGATTTCTAATTATACGGTGAAACTGGCCAAACCTGTGGACTTGAAAGGGCCATGGGAGGTGGCCCTAACGGAGATACAATACCCTAGAACATGGAATACACTTACAAAGCTAGAGGCTAAATTTAGTATAAAGTGTGAGGAGGACCCTCTGAGCATCAACGTGGGATTTCCTCATGGCTATTACCCAACCGTTTCCTCGGTGGTCGACGCCATCCACAAATCTATAGGCAGCATTGAAACATATGCGAATATACATCTAGTGTCGGATAACGTTAGAAGAAAAGTGTTTCTTCAAGCCCCGGAGCTCAGTACAGTGTTCAACTGTTCCAGTAAATTACAGAGGGTTTTAGGGACTGTACAACATGTGAAAAGGCAGGTGGATCCAGACCCTACGTGCCCTGATATTAACAGCTGTTTTTTTTACACTCTACGTGTATAGCAACATCGTAGAACCACAGAGGATTGGTGATAGTTATTCGCCGCTGTTGAGATGGGTCCCTGTGAAGGGGGAAAATAACATGATGGTTAATATACAACATCACAAACCCGACTACGCGGCAATTTCCCAAAACATTTTGACACTATAACTATCATGATCTACGACGATCAGTCAGAGCCGGTGGCCTTTAAATATGGGAAAGTTATTGTTAAGCTTAATTTAAGGCCGCATTGTGACAGTGACTACTAGGCAGGCCAATGCTTATTATGAAAACGTACGGGGATCCCTCGATGTACAGGGGTTATTATAGAGTTCAGGCCGGTTATGGGGGCCCACCACCCTACTTTCAAGGGGCCCCCGTTATGTACGGCGCCGGATTGGGGGGCTTCTTTCAGAGTTTGTTTAGAAGAGCCATGCCGTTCTTGAGACGGGGTATACGAAATTGCAAAACCTCATGTTAAAACCGCTGCCTCGAACATAGCCCATGACGTTGTGGACTCTGTGATCTTGGTTCAGCATCTGCAACGAGGCAGTCAGCGTCTAGTTGTGGTTCCCTGGTCGGAATCTCCCTCTTGCGTGTATTGGGACAAGGAAGTGATTTTATAACTAACATGTCAGCGTGATCACAAAATGTCCCTACGCAGGAATGCCAAAGACTAAACTCCTACCACGTCTATCAGCAATGTACCAGACTGTATCCTTGACTGAAGCACAGAGTAAACAGGAATGTGTTATGGAGAACTCCAGTGCTGAAGTAGGCTAAACAGTGTGATATGAATAAAAAACAAGACCGTAGAACTGGCTATTTGAAAAATAACAGTACAAAGCCTAATAAAAAGCATTTAGAGCAAAGTGCACATAGGCTATAAGCTGCAAGCAAATGAATAAAATACATCCAGGGCAAAGTGCACAAAGGCCTAAAGCCTGAAGCTAATGCGCAAAGGATACGTAAAACTAACCACACTACAGCACCTCATATGTAAAATAACCAAAGCGAACAGCACCAACATCGAGGACGATGCTTAAGTGGCGCCGATCGCCTACTCCATCGCAACCATGTTTAATCAAGTGGACATTAACCTGGGCGATCGACTCGTCACGCAGGATGATAACATGTACGCCTACAGGGCATACATAGAGAGTATTCTAAATTACAGTCGTGAAGCCCTGGACGCACACCTTTCAGCAGGTCTCTTCTACAAAGATACTGAAGCGCATTTTGAGGACACGGCGTTGAACGGCTCCAACGTTGGTTTTAAAAAAAGAGCCAGCTTCGCAACCGGCAGTAGGCAATTTGATCTCCTGGGGCGCATACATTCAGACCTTTTCTTCTAAGATAAGCTTCTAATCAATGGTATAGATCTTAAGATCAAACTCAACCGCAACAAGGACGCATTCTTTCCCATCAACAGCGATGCAGAACAATATAAACTGGTTATATTGTTCGCAAGTCTGTTTGTAAAGAGAGTGAAAGTGTCACCGAGTATCAGACTGACTCATGCTGAAGCTTTACAACTATCGAATGCAAAGTACGCCATTGAAAGAGTTGTTCTAAAGATATTCAGCATCCCCGCCAGAACTAGATTAACGCATCAAAAGAACCTGTTTCTGGGTCAGTTACCGAAACTCATCATCATAGGGTTTGTGGACAATACAGCTTTTAGCGGACTCTATACCTCGAACCCTTTCAACTTCAAACACTACGATATCAACTATGCCACTCTGGTCCACGAGGGCACTGTTATCCCAGTAAAACCATTCACTCTGAGTTTTAGAACATCCAATTTTGTCCAGGAATATCTCGGACTGGTCTCGATAACAGGGAAACATCTGCGGGACTCAGGAGTCGTTATTTCAAGAGAGGGGTATAGGGCTGGCTATACACTGTTTGCGTTCAACCTGACGCCTGATATGGAAGATGGTGACCACCACAATTTGATAAAAAATGGAAATCTAAAACTGAAATACATTTTACACAGGCCTTGGCGACCAATGTGAACATGGTTGTATTCTCTGTATTTGACAGCGTTATTCAGGTCAATCACGCCCGCCAACTTATATTTGACTATCATTAAAAGCTTGTAAAATGGGCACTACTGAGTTACGTGACTTCTTAAATAGACATAGATTCGCTAAGAAATACTTTTTAGGTGTATTTCCGAGCGATGGACTACCTGAAAAGATAGGCCCTGAAAGACCCCGCACCCTAGTTTTAACACTGACCCGCATTACAAGGGCGGTACACACTGGGCTGCAATGTTTCTCGATGTAGACAAGGTATAGTGTTTGACAGTTTAGCTGAGTTCCCCGAATATGACATTTATACAAAACCGATATTCAAATATGTATCAAAAGCATCACCCACTGTTGTGTATAACAAACTGCGTGTACAGGATTCTCTAGCCATCACATATGGGGAACATTGTATATATTTCGTTAGTAAAATTTCTGAGGGTATGACGTTTAGAAATGTTCTAAATCTGTATTCCTTTGATCTAGTAAACGACTGTATTGTTATGAAATATGTGAATGAAAAGACTAGGCCACTGTTGAGCATTGTTAAAACAGAATATGGTGTGTGCCAAAGGTGTAAGGCTTTGTAAAGCCTCTATTGTACTGGTGATTGTCTAAAATAAAACATTTTAAAAAAGCATTGTAACCTGAAAACAGACTATGCATTTTTACCCCCCTCTCTCCCCCAGCACACATTTTAAAACCATTTTGAAAAAAATAAATAAAAAAATAAAGATGTCGGACTACTGTTGAAATGTTAAACGCGTTTATTAGAAACAGTTTTCACCACAAACATGTACAAGGGTGAAAATAAAATGAGGTAAAAATCTCACGACATGCGAACCTTTTAACAATACTGTACATTGGTTCAGATTTCGGAAGTATATTAGAGTGGTAACCAGGTGTCCATTCTGAACAGTCTCTTTTTAGGAACCAGTTGTAGAGCGCCAGTGCTCCTAGATGGTGTTAGCTGCGGGTAGAAAGGTGATGTCGGCAAGAGCGGTCCCCTGGTAAAAACAACAGCGCCAGAACCTTTCAAACTTTCAAGTCTTCGCTGGTGGTCGGCGTTACCGATGATCGTGGAGGGGATATTGAGTTCCGCAGTGGCACTTAGGATCGCTCCCAACCTCTAGGAGCGTCTTGTGTCGATAGGGTTTTACCGTGTGTGAGACCTCTGACCAGATCATACATGTGTGATCCAGCAGCCAGCTGCCCCTTGTAAACAAATTCATCCCTGTCGTTCCAAGAGGTCAAATCTTTACTAGCAGCCATTTTACTGAGCAACATTTGAGCAGCCCCTCTATACTTCTGACTTATATTTTTTAAAAGGTCTACGACAAAGGTGTCCGTGGTGGGTGAAGGCTAAGGTCTTTAGGAGCTACTGGGTCAACGGCCCGCATGTATGATGTGTTGTGCCTTGATACTAATCTCATTCAGCCACTGGGAAAGAAACTGGCCGAACAGGTTTGGCTTCAGGCAGTGGAGTCAGCTTGCCCAGGTCACAGAGGAGTCAGCAAAGATGTACGTGTCCTTCAGACTCGTTTTCAGCATTAGACATTGGCCTATGTGAGGGCAATAACAAAATGGCTGTCGTTTAAATGGAACACGAGGGTTCAGGACGGAAACTCTGATATTCGGGTGATTTCGTTACCCGAATATGAATACAATGCTTGTGCATACTATTCTTTATCATTCTCGGTCCGCTGATACCAAATCACGTTGGGATACCAAAATCGTTGTGATACGACGATGTTTATAACACGGGTCCAGAATTTTCAGTACCACAAGAGTTATAGACTGACTGCTTTTGCCCTTGTAAAACAAGTTCTGCACAATGTAGCATATACTCAGATTACAATTATGTGAATATTGAGTAAAAGCTCTCTCGATCTCGGGGTGGTCACCTCCTTCACGCATGAGATCGTCCACAACGACCATGTTTGCAAGGTGTTTAGATAACAAGTTGTCGTCGTTGAGGTTATTAGGGATCCCTTCTATAAACCTGATGTGTGGGAACTTTAGGGAGAGTTCCGTGTAAAGATCTTGCCAGCAAGAATAAAGCCATACAATGTTGTTAGTGGTCTGAGATAAAACACCAGGAGCATTTTCAAATAGTTTCTTTATAAAATAACTTTTACCGCTATTTGAGGAGCCTGCCAGAACGCATGAGAATGGGTGTTGCAGCCTGGTGTCCATAGTGGTTGGGGGACGTCACACTAATGTTTTTTTAATAGCCGTACGGTAGTGTTTGATAGTCCTCAGCAAGGACCCGTTTATCAAACACTACGCTCATTGTTTTATACAACGGTTGTGTTGTAATTTCCCACCTCTTTTTGGACCTGACTATGCTGAGGTGATTTCTGACTATTGCTCTGCTATTTTCATGGTCGTTCGATGCATAGTACTCATGCACCAGCCCCTTCAGACTGCCAAATTTATTTTAACTGTGTTGTTAACATTTAAAGTGATGCCTTTGACCTTCATGCAGACATTGTTGTTAGAGGTTTTGTAACTGTAGGACTTGGGCCCTGAGGACGTATATTCGAATATGTACTCATTCTTTTCAAGTTGGCTGGTCAAATCCCCTAGATAATCGCCCAGTGGCGGATCTTCATCACCCTCTTTACTAACAAAAATAACGGAGTGTGTGTCGTGGTACAAACATTGTTCCTGAAACTTATCCAACAGTCTGTAAAGCTCTAGACGAGCATGAGCGGTTGTGAAACACGCTATGAAGATGTTTATGTTGTTACAAGAAGTGGGGCACTCTTTGGCGTATTTCCAGCTTAGAACAGCCGTCTCATCATCTATAAACTCACAACTGGACACCTCATAAGACGGGGCAAATAGATACTTAAAAAGCTTGTTGGGGTCTGTGACGATGGATGTGTTTGACAGATTGGTGCGCTGTGTGAATTTACCCCACAATGAATTAAGGCAGAGCTTGGCCAGCTGGCGTCTGGTGGGGTTAACATTTATGAACTCAGATCTCAATGTAATACCCTCTTGAGCATGGTAATCAGTGATATACTTTTGCTTTGTGGGTTCATCAATGCACCAGTCGGGATACCCCAATGCCTCCTGTTTGTCTCTGAGAAACAGGTTGATGTACTCAGAAAAGAGTCGAGTTGTGGTGTGTGGAAAGTGCCATATCTCCAGTATTTTACTGAGACGGTAACCTTTCTCGAGGGCCGCTTGTACCTCGATGGTACACGATGTCCCCTCTAGTAGCCTTTGCTCATCACTATGTGTACACATGCTGGTCTGTTTACTTTCAGCGCATGTTTGACATAGGGGGAACATTAGCTTGCCGTCGACTCTGTACGGAAGTCATGGGAAGTAAAGCTTCCGTGGAGGGTGAATTTGACACTTAACAAGCCCAAAGTACTCGTTGAGGGGCTGAAAGTTCCTGTATATGATCCTAGGATGCCCCACTGGGTACAACTTCACTTTGTTCACATAGGGATACAGATTGGTGAAGTCATAGTACTATATTTTCTCACCCTAACCAACGACCCTATACAGTTGTATGGTATTTGCACGGCTGCCGAATAAGGCATCGCGGGGTTCCAGAGGTGCTGGTAACTTGCAACTCTTAATAAAAGTGCTCAGTTCAGCATCTTTTGCTAACGAGTCTAACCACTCGTGCTCCCAGAGGGTTCTCAAAGCAAAAACGCTGTTCTCAATATACTGCGCCTTGGCCAGAGTAAGTTGGTGCAGATGTTCAAATGTGGTGCCCTGCAGTCTATTATACTCATGGGGCTTGTAACAACGAGGACAACCATGATAAAAACAACCGTTGAACTCAAAGGCGGTTGGCACCCCGTTAATTAGCGCATACTCATCTAGGTAGTAGTGGCCAAGGTGGTATTCACCACCCTGCAAAGCGTGTTGGATGAAGATGTTCTCTTTCTCCGAGATGTACATGAGCCACTGAATAGACGGGGTGGAGTAGCGTTTCTGCTCACCGGTTTAGAGGTCGGGTGGTACTAGAGCTATGGTTTCAGGTTTTAAAAACATGTGCTGCACATCGAAGCCAGAGTAATGCTCCTGAATGGGTCTAGGCATTCAATGATTTGTTCTCTTGCGGGATTTGGTTTTAATAATCCTAACCCGTTTTGTCATCTCCACCACAACGTCTCTGTAAATGTTGAATGCTTTACGCAAGATCATGACATCTGCTTTACAGTAAGCTTTAAACTCTTTTTGAAAATGAAACCGATTTTCACGGTTTTCATCGTACCACAGTAGAAAGCTCTCTTTTTCAGAGGGCATCACATACTCTACACTGTAACGGTGGGGCAAAGGCATAGGACCGTTGTAATTCTGATTAGCCCACGTGTTAAAAAAAGTGAGGGAAATAACCTTTACAGCCTTCAAAACTGTCAACATCAGGACAGTGCACACTCTACGTGCAACAAAAATGCTAAAACCTAGTCTTTATGCAAGAGCATAATTCATGCAGTGTTTAAATGCAGTATGTTAACTATTTGCATTGCAGAGTTTAATCTTGAAAAACCCAATTAATGATGTTTGCAATAACTGTTCATTTGCAAGGTATTGCTGCAGGCTTACTGAGTGTGTTAGGGTGTGGTCCCTTTCTAGGACCTTCTAGAAGCTTTCCCTGCAGCATTACTGGGTGTGGTTTGTGGGCTGGGCCAGACTCTACATAAAGGAACCAGCCCAGCTCCACGTGCTCACTATTCAGAGGTCCCAGTGCAGAGCAGCAGCAACTTCCTGAGCTCCTGTTCCGGAGGCCTACCTAGAGTGCGCGATTCATTTCTATCATGTAAACCTTGGCATTCAGATCGGCAACAGTGTGCGCAATCATTTCATGGCACTTGTATATTCTTGCTCGAATCTGCAGAGTGCGCGATTCATTCATATCATGTAAACCTTGGCATTCAGATCGGCAACAGTGTGCGCGATCATTTCATGCCACTTGCATATTCTTGTTCGAATCAGCAGAGTGCGCAAGTCATTTTTATCATGTAAACCTTGCCATTAAGATCGGCAACAGTGTGCGCGATCATTTCATGGCATTTGCATAACCTTGTTTGAATCGGCAACAGTGTGCGCGATTCAACTCTGGCATAAAACGCTTGGCTCTTAGATCGGCAGGGTGCGCGATCATTTCATGGCATTTGCATAACCTTGTTTGAATTGGCAACAGTGTGCCTGATTCAACCCTGGCATAAAACGCTTGCGTCTTAGATCGGCAGTGTGTGCGATCATTTCATGGTAATGAAAACCTTGGTGTTTCGTGTTTGTTGAGGTGCACACATTTATCCCGAGCTTTTGGATTTCTTTGAAAATGCTTAATTCATAGTGCGACATTCTTTGTGCATATTAAGTTCCTAGTACAGTTCCTGTTGTTTTCAGGGAATGTTCAGATAGCCTTTGTCCTCATGTAAAGATGCAATGTTTATTCTGAAACATTATTCAAGAAGGCTCTTGTATTCTAGACAGTATGTGGTATTTCATGAAAAGCTCATATGAAACATTGTATTAACCCATTCTTGATTTTTTCCAGGTACCTAGGGACATATTTATACTTTTTGATGCACAACTACGCCAACGCAGTTGTGCGACAAAATTTTTACCGCCGGTTAACGCCATTCCAACGCACCATGCAGGCGCCTTATTTATGGAATGACGTTAGCCGGCGCTGCGGACTGGTACACGTATAACAAAATTACTTGCACCAGGCAGCGCCGACGTATGGGAAAATGGGGGTTGTGCGTCAAAAAATGGTGCAAGTCAGGTCTGAGGCAAAAATCAGGCCTCACACCTGACTTGCGCCATTTTTTTTGACGCACAATCCCCATTGACATGACTCCTGTCATAGCAAAGACAGGAGTCATGCCCCCTTGCCCAATGGCCATGCCTAGGGGACTTATGTCCCCTGGGCATGGACATTGGGCATAGTGGCATGTAGGGGGGCCCAAATCAGGCCCCCCTATGCCACTTAAAAAAAAGAAAAAAATATACTTACCAGAACTTACCTTTCCTTCCCGGGGATGGGTCCCTCCGTCCTTGGGTGTCCACCTGGGGTGGGCAAGGGTGGCAGGGGGTGTCCCTGGGGGCATGGGAGCGTACCTCTGGGCTCCTTTCGAGCCCACAGGTCCCTCAACTCCTGCCCTGACCTAGCGTTAAAAAACAGCACCCATCAGGCTATGCGCCGTTTTTTAGGGCCCGCCCCCTCCTGTGCATCAAAATGGCATTTGCATAACCTTGTTTGAATTGGCAACAGTGTGCCTGATTCAACCCTGGCATAAAACGCTTGCGTCTTAGATCGGCAGTGTGTGCGATCATTTCATGGTAATGAAAACCTTGGTGTTTCGTGTTTGTTGAGGCGACACACCCGTCCCTCTGACACATTTTACAGTGCATTTCACACTGATGTCTGATTCGGTTGTTGTATATGTGGTTGTAGTGTTCGCACACATACTTGGCTCCTAGAAAACCCTTCAGGTTCAAGATACCGAAAAAGTGGTTTTCATGATGTAGCACATAAACAGTCTTGTTTCTGACACGTTCATTGGTCGTGAAGTACTTCCAAGAACTGCTGTGGTACTGAACTTTTACCATAATGGCAAAATGGTTCTCAAAAAGACCCAGGTCCCCAAAACCAACCAGTCTGTCGGATGGTAGTTGAAGCGCTTCATGGGCTGCAACAGCCATAGACATAATGACGTTGTCTGGGGTGGCCCGGTCCACCAACAACCCCGTAATGCTTGCCGCCAGACCCATATTGGTACCGCCAGTGTTAAAGTCGAGCAACCAATGCCATTTTTTACCAATGATTTTACTATACATGATGCTCTTTAAGGTTCTGGAAGCACCGCCCTCACGACCCTTAACAATGAGGGTGATGATTCTAAAGGTCTCGTAGGCCAGTAATTTGGCCTTGCTCTGTAAAAGCTTAGACAGGTTCTTTAGAATCGTCACAGCGTCAAACACATATTCAAGCTGACCGTCTGGTGAACAGAGGACTATTGATACCCTGCCCTTGAAAACGCATCTGAAAGAAATTGTTAGGCCCCACATCTTGTAACAATCATTCTATGAGCGTTTGCATTGCCTGATGTATAGCTATAACCCCATGATCGGAGGAGTCTAGACGGTCAAGGTTAACGAACCTAAACTCCTCATAGTGCTCTGTGGCGTTAAACCGCTCTACAATGCAACTATACTGTCTCACACTTTCCATAAACACCTGTTCTGAAGCCTCAGCATGAGAATTGTCGGTGGTTGGAGGGTCCCCCGGGGTGTCATCCACAGGTAGTTGACTAAGGTCAGTTGTAGGTGTGTTTTTATACCTTCGTGTAATGCTTAGTCTGGCTTTCTTTAACTTCCTTATTAAAAGCTTACGGTTTCTAGCACTACCAGCCCACTTCTGTTTCTTACAGGTCCATTTGGATTTCGGCAGCCGGCCACAGCCTGTCTGAAAAACATTTGGGGGGGCTTACAAGTGGTGACCCTGACCTTTCACCTAATAAGGGTGGTGATCCTTCAGATTGTTCTGGGCTGAGCCGGGTCTGCCCATCACCCCTGAGGACCTGTAAATACCCCTAGCAACTCCTAACTCTATATTTTTAGGCCTCATGGTTTGTGTTTTAGGTGTTGAGGGTTCTATTTTTACGTGTTTTAATCTGTTAGGTGGTGACTCACACTGCTTTTGAGTTTTTAACACCCGTAAAACCCTTAGAGCTTTACTGAGCAAATACTGGGTCTTCTTTTTATATTTAGACCTGAGGACAGTGGTATTAGTAAATGCGGGTCTTTCAATCCCCAGGTCGGTTTGCATGCATAGTCACGCGGGTATGTTACACATGTCCGCAACTGTTGAATCACAAGCTTGAACCACCGTGCTTCTACACTGGGCCAACCTTTGTATTAAAGCTCTTACGCTAGCTCTGGAGGCCCCGGTATTGTAACCGTTCTTACCCAGTTTTAAAGTCTTTAGACGGAGTCAGAATTTTAACTGTCTAACAGACTGATGTATTTCTTTTTATATAGGTGTCCAGGACTCTAGTATGGTCCATAGGGCCGGTTTCTAGGTCGTTATTTGAGACTTTATGTGTATGAGTGACACCCCCTTGAGCAGCCCCTGCTATAGGACCCTGGTTACCACTGTGACCCTCTTTCTGAGTGCGCAGGATTGGCGCGGGATGTAAAAACAGGGACCCAGTGTGAGCATCCTGGGGTTTGAGAGGCCTGGTCATCGCTAGATGGGGTTCCTAAACTGCGACTTTGTGATCCGCTACACCCTATACTGCTGGTGGGGTATATTGAGGAGGATGGTGAAGACCACTGTGCACAGGCACTTGATGCAGGGCTGGTGGGATCGTACCCCCCGGTGGTGTAACTGGCGAAAACAGACATGGGGAGGTTAAATGCTTATCGTAATAATATAGGGCCTCGGATGCATCAGAAGTGCTGTGGGTGGGTGATGATGATTGTATTCCTGCTGACTGCAACCTTGAGGGGGGACACATTAGAAGTGTCATGGGGCGCTGCTGTGGCTTCAGACCCCCCTTCAGTATTAGATAACGCCTTTAGAAGCCCTATACAATTGGAATAAGGATCCTCTATGTGATGCTCATTTTCAAAGTCTGTGCCACAAAGACTGTGATGGACTGTTACACTGCTTGTTGGTGGTAGTTCGACGACAGGCCCTCCCATATTAGCCTCCGACTGTGCTGAACATTTAGAACGCTGAGGGCTTGGTGGAGCCTTAACTTAACAGCTTTTTTAAAAGACAGGTCTATAAGCGTGTTCTGGGGCTCAGGGGTTTGCAACTTCTTCTTACAATTCTATAAGGACAGGCAGTTTATTTTAGGACTTCTGCATTGGTTAAGGGGCCCGCTGCGGTTTCACAGGGTGCAAGCTGCGGGGTGTCTGGGATTGTGAGCATGATATTGTCAGGGTGTCCCAGTCGCTGCCTTGATGTAGGAGATGTGGAGGGGTTAGCGGTGTTGGATATGCCCTTTACGTTGGTTGATGTGTTGTAGTTAAGAGCTGTACCTGGGTCATGACTGGTGTCTGTAGAACCACTGCATTAGAGGTCCTGCGGTGTTCACGAATACGGCTGTTGCCATGGGGTTTTGAGCGGCCCCGTTGTTGACCTTTAAAGATGACTTCGACCGTTTAGTCTGATGACCGACCCCTCCAGAGCTCTTATGTGATGACCCTAGGATGTAAAGATAACAAAATACATATTAGGTGTTGTTATAGCCGCTATACCACAGGTGTGAAAGAGGCTTGAGATACACTGAGGATTGTATTCATCTGCTCCTACAGTTTCTAAAAATGCACCTGTGGTTTCCTGTTGTGAGGGGGCCTTCTTAATACGCACTTCGGCGTTAGACACTGGGGTCTTCCTCTTGCGTACAGTGTTTTGAACGTTCCCATCAGCCTTCTTGGGTGTTACCCCTGGAGTCGCACATCCCGCAGGGGACCTCGGGATAAAAAAATATATATATTTTACATTTACAATATAATACATACACTATACGTGTTCTCTGGGGGCTCCACCGTCACAGGGTTTATGGGGTTTTAGATTGTCAAGGTGTTTACACCTGGACTCCTTTGTTTACCTGCATAAGTGGTATCCTGAGACACGGTGCGTACATCGTCTTGAACCTGGAGGATCTGTTGCAGAGCGTCAACCGCAAGCCGTAGTTCTGCATCATAACCTGTACAAGTACACAAACACCAGGGTAACCATTAAAAGTCAAATAAAAAAATAACACACACGATAACTCTGTTTAGATTGGTCTTTGCTCCATAACTCACCTTGTTGCATGATCTCCATTTCCTGTGGGACGTCGCAAGCTCTTTTAGGTCCTATGTACAAAAGAGACATAATTGACTTTTAGCACAACTCATTTAATGTTATATGCATAACCCTTTCATAAAACCGTGCTGATCGTTTTTGTTGATAAAGAGGTCTCCGATGCTGAAAAGTTAATAACGACGGTCCCCAGAGCAGTGGATGGCTCTGAGGACCACAGTTATTAACTTTAGAGCGCTGTTCTCAAGAGACCACAATGTCTCTTGAGAACAGCGCTGAAAAGTTAATAACGATGGTCCCCAGAGCGTTGGTCAGCTCTGAGGACCACAGTTATTAAATTTAGAGCTCTGCTATCTGAAACTCGGAAGAGCAGATCTCTAAATTTTATAACCATGCAACCCCCAAAGTTATCCTCTTAAACACACAGCCGCTACAATTAATTGCGTGAATACATAATACCTAGACCAAATGCCATAACTTTTATCCCCCTATAAAATACATGCAGACCCTCAAAAATATATCCAAATACATAGGGGCATATTTATACTCTGTCTGCGCCGAATATGCGTAAAAAAAATTGACGCACATTCAGCTCAAACCTTGCCCCATATTTAAACTTTGACGCCCGAGCCTGCGGACGTCAAAATCCCGTTGTGTGCGTAATTTTTGGGATGCGGCAACCCGCCTTGCGTTAATCATATGCAAGGTAGGCGTTCCCGTCCCAAAAATGACTTAAACGACCGTGCGTCATATTTATGCTTTTGGGCAAAAATGCCGCACTGCTGGGAGGCAGAGCCGGAAAATGACGCGCAGCCCGATTTGCATAAAAAATTAACGCCTGGGTCAGGGCAGGTGTTAAAATGGGGCAAACACACCTGTATTTAATCAGAACACACAGAAGCAACAGCAGAGCAGCATAGCAGCAAAAGGGAGACATGGAGGTGCTTCTCATCCAGCGTGCACGCAGACGCAGAGCCCAGCAACAACAACAGCAGCTACCACACCAGCAGGGACCCCAAAGGCTGTGCAGAAGGCAGTAGAGGATATTCCGCACAAGAACAACCCTTCATGGCCTCAGGGAACATGACATCATCCAGAGGTACAGGTTGAACTGACAGGCCATTCAGCAGCTGCTGCGCAACATTGAGCCACAGTTGGCACCCACCTTGCTGACACCCATCCCAACAGAAACCAAGCTGCTTGCCGTACTTCACATGCTGGCAAGTGGCTCTTTTCAAACAACTGGTGCCCTGGTTGCCGGAATATCACAGCCATCATTCTCTGCCTTTTTGCCCAAAGTACTGGATGCCATCATTGGACTCACACCCCACCACATCTGCTTCCCTAACACACTGTAGAAGTAGCAGGAAACAAAACAGGGGTTTTACCTCATTAGTGGCTTCCCACACGTCCTTGGTGCAGTCGACTGCACACATGTACGCCTTGTACCACCTGCTGCAACTGAACACCCCTACCACAACAGGAAGCACACACATTCCATCAATGTGCAGGCCATTGTCGATCACCAAGGACTGATCACCAACATCGTGGCAAAATATCCTGGGAGTGTCCATGACTCATTCATCTTCCGTCACTCTACCATCAATCAACACTTCCAAAATGGATGGTATGGCAATGGACTACTTGTTGGTAAGTACAGAAACCTACTTATATACACACTTCACAGCAACCCTCTAGGACACACAACACATACACCACAACAGCAACATGTGGACAGGAACACACTGAGGTCGTGACATCGCTAGCCATGTTTCACAGGTCAGCAATGATCCTGTCACACATCTGAAATGAGTGTACAGTCTAATGTTAAGACGTCAATGATCACAACGTTTGGAGTGGTTTGCCTAGTTGTCACCTTGCAAAATGTAAGCGTCTCATTGATGTTTAAATTAGTCCATTGCATAACTCTAAAGGAATGGGATGTCCAGGGTACATAGATGTGAATGTGTTAACAACACTGTCAAAATGAATCTTTGTATGGAACTATCATCTCACCCCCAGTGAAAACACAGGGACACCTGTATCACAAGTCACAGTGCTAGGGAGTGCACACTGTTCTGCAAATCCCAAAACATACCGCTGACAACCGGTCAGCAGCCAAACACTCGTTTAGCCAAGGAAACAACACAATGCAGATGGTACCGCCTAGAAGCCTAGGAAGCAACACAATAACACAAAAGAGACACAGACAACACAAGACACCTACTGCCATGCAAGGTGATATCAATGGGGCAAGCTTCATCAGCATGATCTCAATAATTTTCTCTTTCAGCTGATCAGGGGTATGAGATCCAGCCATGGATAATGACACCATTTGGCAACCCAAGCTCTGCAGCAGAGCGTGCCTACAATGACGCACATAGGAGGACACGCAGCATAGTCAAGAGTACCTTCGGCATCCTCAAGTCGAGATTCTGGTGCCTCAACATCACTGGTGGTAGCTTCCTATATTCCACTGAAATGGACTGTAAGATCATTCTAACATGTGCCATCCTGCACAACATTTGCATAAGAAGGAACATTCCGCTCTTGGAACCAGAGCCACACATGCCTGAAGAGGAGGAAGAGAAGGATGGTGGCCTGCAATATGAGGGGGAACAACAAAACACGGCAGCTGTATTGCGTTGGCGGCAACAAGTTGTGAACAATTTCTTTTAAAAATAATCACCACTGTATGAACTAATGTCAATAAACACCGATAATAATCACCATATCATGGTCTGGGTAATCATTTTTGCTCACCTTTATCTCTAACTATCAGAATAACAGTGTAGCCTGATGGAGCATTGCTGATATACCGATCAGGACATAGAAAATCCCAGAGCAATTGTGATGCGTATCATACAACAGTCACATACACAAACACTGTAAATGACATATATCCCTTACATTTCACCTTTGAAGGGCAATAGCAGAGGACCACACCTATTTCACACATACATGTTGGAAACATGGTTCATCGCAGCATATGGCACACAACTAAGACACCATCACTCAATAAGGGGAAAGCAAGCCTCATACATGAGGCAGTTGATGTGCTATTACATTGGTAACAGGAATGTATGACCAGACCCTTGACAGCAGTAAGTTCAACTGCATCCAATCTTTGCAAGGACTACCTGTGACTAGAGTTCCATATAAGCAGAACATATACAGCACAAGTGCCACACATATGACAAGCATTGCGCACATGACATTCCATGTACATGTCAGCCCATTTCCTAACTCCTGACACACCCATGCTCCTGGTCACAACCCAACTGTCTGAAGACATCCCTGGAATAGTAATATGTGTACCCCGATATTCCCTCCTCTACACACAAAGACAAACAATAGTAATCCAGTGTGCTACACCCTTCCCTATGGTATGCCATTGTCATAGTACATCTGACTGCATGGACGTCAGGTCAATTAATACACTGGCTTGTAGTTTCTATGCCCTGTTAGCACCTGTAGATTGCTTCCCATGTGAAAGGTACTGTTGGACATTTGAATTCAATAATCACATACAGGACTTGTGAGAAGCAGATGCAGCACACACCTGTGATCACCTCCATGCACACCACCCATCTGATTATGCACTGCCCCTGGTGATGCCTGGAACAGCATAGAAGTTGCCATTTTGTCAAATACACCTTTATGCATTGCTAGTAATTAAGCCATGTAACACAGCCCTTGGGTTCATGTGTCACCTTCAAAAACACAGGACATACATAGTTTTCCATGTCAACTGTCTTGTTCTTCCTCCAACCAGTCTTAGTCAGACCACTGATTATGTAACTTTTGAAATTGCTGGATCCTGATTGACCCTGCATCCTGTCAGCCTGACTAGCACCTGTCTGTGCGTTACCCTAAAGATTCCTTGTGGCTACATATGTACCACACTTGCTTTACCAAACTTCACATTCCTCAGAGGGTATTTTGTCATGTGCTTCATCAATGCATACCCAAATACATTGTATAGCATCATCTGCCTTTTAATTGTACCATATTTGTTCAATTGTCTTTGAATACCAAAATCATGGACCATCCCTTGTCTGGGTCTCATGTATGCATGAACGACAAAGTGTGACAGTGTACCAGGGCCGTATGCAGGGATTGGGTACGGTGCCTCCAGCAGAACCAGCTACCTCTGATAATGTCCCTGAAAAGTCCACACATGTTAGGACCCTGACAGTTCACACGCTGAATCACATTGCTCACAACATATTGATGGGCGTGCGTGGTGAATAGCTGTGAGAATAATCAGCACAGAGGCTATGATGTTCTCAGATGCAGTGGGCATTTTAGAGGCCAACCTGGGTACAAATGTTGTAATGACACCTGCCGGAACATGACACCTGAGACATTATCTCACTCAGCATACCAAGGTTGCCCTCTTGACAGTCTTATAACACGTCTTCAGTGACAGGGTGGGACCATCCCCATGTAGGCTCTCATGTCCTCATTGACTTTACTCACATTGATCAACAAAGGATACTCAGTAGATACAGGAATAGCCGCCACTGACTCATGATGAGACCTGGACGTAACTGTGACAACATACACCCCTAAAAATATACAGGATCAACATTGGACCACACACATGGACAAGACACCTCTGTGCAATTGATCACTTGACAAATGTGGACACGTGCTGCCTTGTCTGCTGGTCCACCACAGCCACTGGAGAGTTGTGGCTCAGTTATATGACTTCAACTGTGGCGTCATATTACATTTGTGGTTCACCTTTGGCTGTCTGGGACAATGACATGGTACCCACTTCTATGCATGTGCCTGACTCACAGTGGGTTCACCAACAAGTGCCTAGGAAGCAGTTACCAAAAATCTAGGACATGGGATGGGAAACTTGACATGAACAAGCGTCTGCCATCTATCTGGTGTATGCTTTGTCATTTGTGGTGTCTACGTTACCCAAAATCTTGGAAGTGCACACAACAGATGTTGCTACATGTATGATTAGCACATGTCCTCTCTCATTTCCACAATGACTTGCAGCTAAGGTTTGGACACATTGACTTCACATTCATACAAGCATATTTGTAATAATGCATCTTGTGATGCACACACACTGGGTTGACTAATACATTAGTAGCCACTGCACACACATTGAGCCATAGGCATTGAGGTATTGTACTCATGTGCGTCACCTTGCTATCCTCTCCTGATGCCAAACATGCCCAAATTGTGCAATACATATATGTAGGCCACACATATGGCCATCTAGTGCATCAGCCAAGCGTCAAAATCCTGTTAAGGAAGTAGCGGGTCATGGTCCGCTGCTGAATGATGTCTCACATGTGAACATACACCATCAACACCAAAGTGGGTGCAATCAGCCTATCTCAGTTGTGTCCCAAATGTAACATTACATTAAAATGGAAAAAATACCCAAAACCAGTTTGTGCCCTGAAATGGCCGCCGTTTTTATAGTTATGCGTCATATTTATTCATGCATACAGATTGTGCGTCATATTTTTCGACGCACAGGAGTGAAAATTAGGCTGCATCCAAATAACTGTAAAGACTATTTACTATTATTTGAATGCGGCCTAATTTTCACTCCTGTGCGTCAAAAACTATGACGCACAATCTGTATGTGTGAAAAAATATGACGCATAACGATAAAAACGGCGGCCATTTTATGCAGGAAATGATGTAATAGGATATCCTGTTTACAGATTATGTACAGTGGGTGTACTTTCACTTTCACTTTGCAGTCTGTGATTCTTCTAGACTGTGTGGCTGTGTTCAGAGTGCTGTCCAGTGATTTTGTGCTTTTGTGTCCTGTGTGCTACATTACTTGTTACTTTGTGAAATAAATATTGTTGTTGTATACTGTCTGAGTGTGTTTTGTTTACAATTGTCCGGTATTGTATTGTATTTGTTGTTTGTGGGAGTCTGTTGTGGGTAGTGCTAGTTTGGGGATAGTTGGGCTCTTTGAGTTGTTAAGTTTACTTATTTTTTGTACTTCTACTTTCTCCCTTTTCTCCTTTCTTCTTCTTTATCCCCTATTCCCCTTTTCGGTGCTGAGATATTGGGTAGGTCACGTCTTGGCAGGATGGGTGAGGAGGAGCTTGAGGGGTTTATATGGCTGGTTTGCCATTTCCTCCCACTGATGATCGAGGTAGGGTGATACAGGGGTACCACACTGAGGCACGACAAATCCGGTGGGGAAAGGTGCTGCATCACTTGCAGCACATGTATGGGAGCCAGAGGAATGACCACCAGCTGAAGCACTGCTGGGCTGACATCATCACCAGGGGTCAAGATCTGCTGGACCACCTGGGAATAGTGATTGGTGGCACTGTTGGTGAGTACAAATTATGTAAATCTGCACAATAAAAAGCTCTGTAGTGACATCAGATGATTTGTACAATATCTGCCGGCTAAGTTGCTGACTGTGTGGAATGCTGCGGAAACATACAGGGTCATTGATGGACTATGTGAAGGACCACAATTGCTAGCTGTCAGGAAGCACGTGCTCTGCAAACTTACTGAATACTTTTGTTTAATGTAATTTGGTGCCGTCTTTGTGTCAGACAGCAACACAAAATAGGAGCCAATCATGTCTATATAGGTCACATTTGCCAGTGAAGTATAGATTTACTAAAATATTGGCAACCTTTGTTGACGCAATAGCTAGACTGACTTTAGAAACACTACATGATGAAGAAAATGAGTGCTGGCTTCACGTCAATTGATGATAGCAATGTGGCCCAGACAAATGTCTCATGTGTGTCTGGTGAGTGTGTAAGAAAAGCGTTTTTGGAAGTTCTATGAATGTTATGGATTGTTGTGGTCCTTCATCATTTTGGATACATGTTAGATCTGGATTTGAAAACATCGGGAAAAGGTGCAAGGTGCCCTCAACTAACATCTTACACTGGTATTTGCAGTTTGTTGTGCCACATTCCAATTAGGGATGGCAGTCCAAAGGTATGCACATGGGTTCATATCTCTATGTTTGGTGCAAATCACCATTGCTGGGCCACATCAAATGAAGAAACTGTAACAACATGAGGGCTTCCGAAAGTCCCTGCCCCTCTGTACATTGTACCTATGTGTCATAAATGTGTCATGGTAATGCAGTCCTCAAGTAACCAGGCTTTGGATGTCTCTCTTGGATGCACATGATGAGACGATTCCACTCCATTATTATTTCTGCTCACTAATGAAGGAGCATGTTTGCCACCACGTGATAGTTAGGGCCTCTGCATGTGTGCAGATATGTGTGCAATTGTCACAGGAGACCCATGCTATGTACATGTTAGCCATGCTATATCAGATGCTGTATCATCATGTCTGAATGCCTTTAATTACTTATGTCATCTAACACATAGTTTTTGTCTTTGGAATTGTTGATCAGTGCACAGATTTTGAGCACATTTCTTCCATGCCTTACAGGTGGACCGGCACCCTACAATGTGGGAGAGGTGGCTTCATTTGAGGAACCTGACCACTCCAGTAAGTGTTGATATGTCTGTTATGTGTTGTGTTTGCTGGTTATGTGTGATGGACTCCTGTGTGTTGAACACATAGCAAGGTATGAAGTGCTGGCCAATCATTTGTCTTGTTCCATGAGTGGGATTTCAGTTTCTCACAATTTTTTAGTTGCCCAATGATTATCCTATTGTATTATCTAGGGATTGTAGGTCATTCCTGTAGGCCCGCAATGAGAACTGGGGTGAGTCATGTGGATTACACTTGTATCAACAGGACTGTTGTCCCAACGTCTGCAGTTGCTCCAGGCCCTATCAGTGGAACACCTTCAGGGAAGCCCACAGGCATTGACTCTACACGCCCACACACATCCTCAGCTGGTACCCAGACTGCTCCAGCTGCTACAGTTGACCCTGCAGCTTTTTAGGCAATGAAAAGAAAAATGGATCGTGTCCTACGGAAAATCAGTCACCTGCAGCGGGATGTTCGACATATGAACACACGTGTGCGGTCCATAAAGCAGACTCTCCGAAAGGCCAACCTCTAGACTTTTAATATGGACATGATTCCCTACCCTCATTGCTCTTTCCTTGTTCTTATACTTAGAGGGCTTAGGGGGCTTAGTGTTAGGTTAGTATAGGCTGTTAGTTTAGTTAGTGTTAGTGGGTGGGGGGTTCCTGATTCTTTCTATGTTTTCTTTTTGAGTGTGTAGGTGGGTGGGTGGGTGGCTATGTTGGGGTTCTTGTGTGTTTATAAAAAAAAAGAAATATTAAAATATGTATATATATATATATATATATATATATATCTAAAAAAAATATATAGTTGTTTAGGACAGTATAGTATGTGTTTAGGTTAGTATCTGTTGTCCTCCATGTGTCTTGTTTCATAAGGGGGGTGGGGGGGGCTGATGGTTAGAATGTTTTGATACATGTGATAAGTAAGTTTAGGTTAGGTCAGTTAGGGACATTTGTAGCCCTGGCATTGGCAGAGGATGTGCAGCATGATTGTTAGCTGACAACTGGCAGAACTCTGATGCCAAATTAATGCCAGTTGTTACCCATCTTGTAGGGTTTGGATGTGCTATGTGTGATATGACAGGGACAGTTGTGGGTAATGAGTAGTTAGGGTAGATTAGGGTAGGTAAGACTTTTCCCCGAGTTTCCTCTTCTGTTATTACTGTTTAATAAATATATAGTGAACCCTTTACAGTATGTGTTAAATGCTTGTTGATCAGGGCCTTGGCATAAGTGTACATGAATTTTGTTGTATTACATTTGTGTCCTATGCTACGAACAAATCCCAACTGAGCTGTAAGATTGGCAGCTACCCCAGAGCTACCTTGCAAAGATTCCACCATTCATTGCAACCACCAATCACAGTTAATATGGATCCCAATGTGTTTTTGTCAATAAGTATGTTTTCAAAGTCACAAACAGTGCTTCCAGATTTGGTATTGGGGAAACTGTTTTAGGTCTGACTGCAGTGTGATGTTCAAGGACACCCTTATAAGGTGAGTGGTCGTAAGCACTCTTGTAGTATCGTCTTCATGACTCACAGACATCATTTGTGACACTGTTCAGCATGATTACTTATTTGGATGTAAACTCAGACACCTTCATTCATGCAGTTTTTGGAGTGTTTGCTTAGATTTGTGGGCACTGTTATATGTGTTAGTATTGCATGGTGACAACATTTTGCTGCCACTATTTGATGACTTAGATATCCCTTGAGGAAGCATTATTCTGTCCAACACAGCATGATGGTGTATGGTTTCTCACTTCATCAGATATTACCCTTAGGAAGGGCATAGTATGATGCAATCCTGGCCACTGTGCAAAGCTATCTGACTACATAATTTCAGGACAGTTGTATTGTCAAGCTCTTTAATTTGACAGGAGTCACATTTCAGTTATCTACTGCACAGTTGATGTGTCACATTACACAGAGACAAATTTGTTGTGTAAGTGCTATTTACTGAAAAGTACTTTAGTGCTATATGTACATTGCCCATGATTGTGAGTCCATTATAGTGACATCTTCCATTGTGATCCTACACAAGTGGTAAAGGAAAATGCTTTTGACATGCTGGGGTGATGTGTTAGACAGTGCAGAGAGACAGGATTTGCCAATGAGTACGTGAGAGACAATCACTAGGCAGGATGACACGATTAACAGTGGTTTGCAGAACAGTCATTGAGTACAGTTGTTGTAAGACTGGCCTGTTACAAAGCGCAGGACCTTGGTAATAGTTGGCCATGTGTCAGGGACTAGTGCTTCCGTGTACTTTTCAATGTGAAGGTGATCTGTTCCATGTCTTCTTCTGATGTGTGTGTTGCCTCCTCTCTTCTTGATGGTGGTGGTTGTGAAGGAGCAACACACACCTCAGTGTTAGAAGACGTGGAGTCAGACATTCCGGTCACTGCTACCTGTGAAGGTCTTAAGGGCAGTACTGCTGCAAGGAGGATCTGCTGATTCTTAAGAATAGCAGCCACATCACGATGGTAGGCAGCCAGGTCGGCCCTGAGGGGGTCATGATTGCATTTGTGCATGCAGTGGAAGGTTTGGGGTGCGAGGTGTTGTGGCAACTCCCTTACTGCAGTGGTGAATTCCTTGACAGTTGTTGTAGTACTTGCAGGATGGATGTTAGGGCTTGCATGGCTACTGCCTGATCTGCAGATGACATCATGCATGAACGCACCCCCTCTAGGCTGGCTGCCATAGTTTGCATCCCCACCCGCACCTCATTGGCCAGCTCCCGTTGTACTCCAACTACAGTTCTCTCAAAGCCGGTGCCTGTGTTGACTGAGTCCTCAGCTGTATTGGAGCTGGCAGGTATTACAATCGGGGTTGTGGGTGGATCCTCTGCGATGGCTGCTTGTTCTGTGCTCCTCCTTGTGACTGAAGGTGTGGTCTGGAGGGTTCCAAGGACATCTTGGATGGTCTGCTGGGGAATGTTTGTCAGCTCGTCATCCATGTCATCAGTGCATTCCTGGACAGGCATATCCGCAGGAGATCCATCGTCCTCTGAAATGAAATGGGGTACAATTAGTGTGTCTGTGTTCTGGCATTTGTGATGTGACATGCCTGCCTTGTGATGAATTCACATTGTGATCTTGTTTCCTGTTCATTGCTCCAGTCTTTCAGATGGGCATTCTCCCAGGCCTATGGCCCACCTACATGTCACATGTATTGTATAAAGTTATTGGATTTGTCAGCATCATCTCCTCTAGAGTTGTTTTAGGCCAAATAATGAATTGCCGCCTTCTTGTCCTACTTAAGCCTCCGTCTACATCCTTTCTCATGGTGAGACCTTTCACTGGCTGTGGGTTTTCTGATGGCACTGTACCACAATTAACAATCTGGAGCTGCCCCAGTCTCTGATCTTTCACATCTACTTATATGTAGTTGACATATATTGTATCCTATGCATAGCATTGTAATGGCACAATATGGATGTTGGCATCGGTAATGTGTACAGCTGATGTTGGGGAATGTGTGGAGATTGGATTGCCCTGATAGTCGTAGCAGTATCCAATTTCCTCCTCTGACTGTGCAGGTATATGTCAGTGACCAGTTACATGTGTCCTCCCCCTCAATGCTGTTGCCTGAGCAGTATGACATTTGGGATGTTGCATTGTGACCCAGGCACAGGATGGACCCTGACATATGCAGCATGGGTGGGACCTTAGTGCTGTGTAGCTCCTAATGTTGATGTCATTGGCTGATGTTTGTGACAACTATGGGCATTCACATTTGACAGGACTGGAGCCTTTGTCTTGTTTCAGGGGATTGTTGAAGTTGTCATCCTCAACCCTCTAATATAGGCGTGTATGATCCCTGGGGATGTTACTGCCATTGGCTACTTGAGCTGCACACAGAGCGGAGGTGGTAGTGGCAACTTTTGTCACTGTTACATTCCAGTTGTCGGTATGACTAGAGGTTGTTAATTGGGCCCTAGTTATTGTCGGGGGTATAATGGCTGACGTGTGCCGGGATGTCAGTTTGACGTTGTGCCCTTCCCTCCTGGCGTGGCTTTACCTTTGCTCCATCGTTGGCATGGCAGCATGCCCCCATGGGACTGTTGTTGGTGTAGTGTCATGGTGTGCTCCAGCTTCTCTCTGTGCAGGCCATGCCCCCATGCTATACCCCTTTACCCATGCCACTCCATGTATATGATAACTTCCATGCATTTTGTGGTCCGTATCGCCCCCCTGCTTACAGTTGACATTAGTGCATTATAATTCCCCATGCGACTTACCCTGCATGTGCGTTGCCTCCTGGTAGTCTGCGCTGTCCTGTCCTTGAATCCCTGTGACGATCTCCTCAGGGATTACGGCTGTGACCATCTCCTCCATGTGGTCCAGGGCCTTGTGGTGTGCTGGACTCCCACCTCTAGTCTGCAGTGCTACCTTCCTGTTCCAGGCCATCTTTTTCTTTGTCCTGTGCTTGCAGTCATTCCAGCGTTTCTTGCACTCAATGAGTGTTCTTGGTACTTCTGCCACACTGTTAATCTTGTCAACAATTTGTTGTCATATTGCCTCTCTCCTACTGATTGGCAACTTTGAGGTGACAAACAGTTGGTGCTGGTGTTCTGTCACCTCTTTAACCAGAATTTCCTGTTCCTCAGCACTGAAGCGACACTTTCTTTTCTTCTTAAAAGTGTCCTGGGTCTTGTGTGGGTCCTCCTGACTGTTTCCTGGTCTGTTGTCATATTACTGGGGTCTGAACAGGCATCTGGGATCCATTTTGGCTCTCCTCTGCTGAAATGGCTGTGTTCGCGGGGAATTTTGAAGCTATTGCGTCAAATAACACCGCATATCCGGTTTGCAGTGTCGTAAATCGGCCCACAGTCATTTCCGCTGCGTTAACGTCGTTTTGCTTTACGACGACTTGACGCTGCGGTGTGTGTAAAAAAAAAAGACTTACACCTGTGGTTTGCGCCGCCGTGCGTCAAAGTATAAATTTGATGCCTGCACAGCGCACGGAAATGGCGTTAGCCGGCGGTAATATTTTTGACACAAAACTGCGCCAGAACCAACATGTACAAATTAAGCCTGGGCACCCCCTAACAAAACAAGTGCAGACCCTCAAAAAGACACACATATATGTAACACCAGAACCTACAAGTACAGATTAAGCCATGCCTTCAACACCCAAAACAAGTGCAGACTGTAGGTGGAGGCCTGGCTTGTAGTGGGTACCAGAGGTACTTACACCTTGTGCCAGGTCCAGTTATCCCTTATTAGTGTAGAAGAGGTGTTTCTAGCAGCTTAGGCTGATAGATGGTAGCTATGGCAAAGCAACCTATACTGAACTAGGAGACATGTAAATCTCCTACTATACCACTGATATCATATGCACAATATCATAAGAAAACACAATACAAATATGCAGTGTCCGAAGGGCTGGTCTGATAAGTCAATGTGTGGGCTGTTTTTTCTGTTTGTGGTCTTATTTTGTGGTCTGCTGAATCATATTAGTGCCAGCAAATCTCAAATTGTGCCTGCAGCATGTTCAAATCCATAGAGTCTTCTATCCCTTGCAAAACATTTATACATTGTGCCTTTACAAGTTTAAAACAGTCACAGTTAGCAAACATGGGTCGCTTTTTCAGCTATCTAATTCACTTATGGAGGCCACTTTTATTTTGGTGCCCAGGCGAATTTTCTAATCCACTACAACCCTGTAGATTGGTGATAGCTAAGGAGAGTTACATATTGCTTGTTTAGATCATAGGGCCTGCTAGAAATGGGGTCTCTGGTTGGCAGTCAGTTTGCACTCTGTCCAAGCAGGGACCCTCACTTTAGTCAGGACAGTGTAGATACACAACTAAGATAACCCCTGATTGCCCACTTGGGAGCTTGACACAGGCAGTCAGGCTTATCTCAAAGGCAATGTGTAAAGTATTTGTACCAACACACAGTAATACAATGAAAGCACAGAAGAATTGACACCACACCAGTTTAGAAAAATAGGGGATATTTATCTAAATCAAACAAGACCAAAACTACAAAAATCCAACTTACACAAGTCAAGATATGAATTTTTAAAAGCATAAGAGTCTTACTCCATTGAAAACAATGTAAACATTGACTTTACAAAAAGTACATTTTTTGCATCAAAAATAAAGCCGCACAGGTGAGCATGCATCAGAAAAGTCAGCGATGCATCAATTCCCTACTCGCAAGTGAAGCAGTGCATTGTTTCTTCTCTGGTCGGGTCAGCGATGCGTCGTTTTTCTCTCCCACAAGAGAGAGATTTCTGGACAGGCACCTTGGATCTGCGCAAGCCTGCATTGATTTTTGACGCCTAGCGATGATGCGTGAGAAATCCGGTCACACGGTGTCAGAAAACTACGCTCAGTGGGGTTTGCATTGTTATCAGCAGCTGCAATCGGGTGTTGCGTCGTTTCTCCAGCCACATTGCGTCGATCTCTCAGCTGCGATGCAGGTGGAGCATCGATTTTAGCCACAAAGTGGGTGGCGCGTAATTTTTTCAGCCGAGTTGCAGATGGTGCGTCGACATTTTCTCCACACGGTGTTCTGTGCATGGATTTCAGTCCTTGTTCTGCCAACTTCACCTCTAAGGACTTGAATTGAGCTTGCCTCCTGTTTTAAAGTCTCAGGGCCATCAAAGATTTCCTCTGCCAGCACCTGGTCTCTCTGCTGAGACTCCTGCCCTGCTAAATGGTGCTGTATCCAGTCTGTGGGCCCTTGAGAGGTGAAGTTAGCAAGCCAAGAGCTGAAATCCACGCACAGAACACCGTGCGGGAAAATTGAAATCGCCGCTCCACATGCATCATGGTTGAGAGATCGACGTATCGAAGTTGGAGAAACGGCACCACGCCCACTTGCGGCTTCTGATAACGATACAAACCCCATGAAGCTAATTTTTCTAACATTGTGCAGCCGGATTTCTCATGCGTTGTTCCTGGGTGTCAATGTCTTTGTGAACCTGCGCGGATCTGAGGTGCCCTGTCTGGAAATCGACACATCTCTCTCTTGTGGGGGAGAAAAATGACATATCACCGACCTGACCGCAGAGGAAACGACGCATGGCCTCACTTGCGAGAAAGGAATCAACGCATCACTGACTTTTCCGGCGCACGCACACCTGTGCTGTATAATTCTGACGCTAACCAGATATTTTGTGTAAACTCAACATTTCGATTGTTTTCTATGGAGTAAGACTCTTAGGGGTTCACTACAATCCCGGCGGTCTGCGGTAATATGGAGGAAAGTACTGCCAACAGGCTGGTGGTATGTTCCTCCATATTATGACATTGGCGGTTTGGCTGAAGCCAAACCTCCAATGCAACACACCGACCGCCACGGTGGTAACGGCCGCCGAGCTGGAGACATCAATCTCCAGCCCAGCGGCCGTCACTTGCCCTCCTGCGAGATTATGACCCCACCTACCGCCATGGTTTTCGTGGCTTGCTTACCGCAGCATGCACTATCAGTGACAGGGAATATCCTTCCCTGTCACTGATAGGGGTCTCCCCCCCCCCACAGGTTCACCACCACCCCTCCTTCCTCTCCAGACCCTCCTTCATAGACGCCCCTCCCTTTACACACACACACGCATACGCACACCCATTCCAACATTCATCCACGCATGCATAGATCCATTCACACACACATCTACTCACACTTACATTCATACACGCAGAGACACATTCAGACAACTCAACATACACGCACTCACACCCCCAAACATGCACACACATACAACATGCAACACACACCCGCCACGCACAAACACACACACTCCCACACACAACACGCCCCACCCTACTCCCCTGTCGGAGCACCCACTTACCTGTGTCCAGGGGGTCCTCTGACAGGAGACGGGATGGGGCGCTGCTGCCAGCAGTAGCGTCCGCCAGCAGAACACTGCCAGGCCGTATTAATTCTCATAATACGGCCGGCGGTGGTCTACTGGCGTGGCGCTGCTGCTGGCAGCAGCGCCACCTTACTGCCATGTGCCGGCATGGTTACAGCCAGATTTCCGCCATCTTTCTGGCAGAAATCCAGCTGCAGTCATAATATGGCGGACGGCTGGTAGCCAAGGCGACGGTCTTTTGGAGGCCGTCTGCCCGGCGGCAGGCGGTTTTTACCACCAGTGTCATAATGAGGGCCTTATGCTTTTGAAAATTCATATCTTGACTGGTGTATGTTGGATTTTTGTCATTTTGGTCTTGTTTGATTTACATGCATATTACCTATTTTTCTAAACTGGTGTGGTGTCTGTTTTGTGGTGTTTTCACTGTATTACTGTGTGTGTTGGTACAAATACTTTACACAGTCTCCACCCCACAAACTTAGTGCAGACCCCCAAAAATACATACAAAAACACTGTCCCCAGAACCAGGAGGTACAAATTAAGAATTGCCCCCACACCACAAAATTAGTGCAGACCCTCAAAAATACATACAAAAACACAGTCCCCAGAACCATCATGCACAAATTAAGCCTAGCCACTACCCCACAAGATAAGTGCAGACCCTCAAAATACATGCAAATATATAACCCCAGAACCAATATGCACAAATTAAACATTGTCTCCACCCCACAAAATGAGTGCAGATCCTCAAAAATACATTAAAAAACACAGCCCCCAGAACCAGTAAGTACAAATTAAGCCTAGCCAGCACCCCACAAGATAAGTGCAGCCCTTCAAAATACATGCAAATATATAAGCCCAGAACCAATATGCACAAATTAAACATTGTAGCCACCAGATTACCGCTGACAATCTCTAACATACATTAATATCATTTTAAAAACATGTTGATTTTACTCTGCTATGTATAGTTAAACCGGTTGGGGCTAATAGCAATGTTAAACCACCTTAGAACATATACAAACACCACACTGTTACAGACCTTAAGTAGAAGAGATTTAGCAACACCAGTCTGAGCTCTGCCCTTCATGTTTTCAGCCAGGATGTCCTGATGATGCCCTGCTTGGCGCAAACTTCAGTATCTAGTTCAGAAAAAAATAGGCCTGTGAAGGTGGGGGTTCTTATACCAGGCTCACTATGCTAATTGTGCCTAGGCTTTGTGGTTGGTGGGGCCTGGAAATAGACATCTGTTTTAGATTTGCAATACTAGTCCTTTGTTTTGTTTCAAACTTTTGATTGCTTGGCCAGTTTCTAATTTAGCATGTGTCCGAGGAAAATCCTGTAGGCACACATCTGTTTTAGATTTACAATGACACTCATCCTTTGAGGCCAGTCCTGGGAACACTTGGGGCTACATCTGTTTTAGATTTGCAATACTAGTCCTTTTTTTTGTTTCAAAATTTTAGTTACTTGCCCAGTTTCTAATTTAACCTCCACTGTGTCCCAGGGTAATCCTGTAGGCACACATCTGTTTTAGATTTACAATGCCACTCATCCTTTGAGACCAGTCCTGGGAAGACTTGGGGCTACATCTGTTTTAGATTTGCAATGCTAGTCCTTCATTTTGTTTCAAACTTTTAATTGCTTGGCCAGTTTCTAATTTAGCCTCCACTGTGTCCCAGGGAAATCCTGTAGGCACACATCTGTTTTAGATTTACAATACCACTCATCCTTTGAGGCAGTCCTGGGAACACTTGGGGCTACATCTGTTTTAGATTTGCAATACTCGTCCTTTGTTTTGTTTCAAACTTTTAATTGCTTGGTCAGTTTCTAATTTAGCCTCCACTGTGTCCCAGGGAAATCCTGTAGACACACATATGTTTTAGATTTACAATGCCACTCATCCTTTGAGACTAGTCCTGGGAAGACTTGGGGCTACATCTGTTTTAGATTTACCTCTCTAAATTGATAGGCTGGCTCTAACAAAATCATCATTTGATCATCCCCTCTTTTTGGACTAGCCAAACGGGAGGAGGTCTGGCCAACCTGCCCACTTCGTAGCCCTGTGAGGGGAGCCCCAAACAGCCACTTGGTCCTGAATGTCTGACATGTCCAGACCTGTCCTCTTAGGCTCTGAAACTGCTTGCACAACACCAAAGCATTAATTTTTGCACAGGCCATAGACCAACACCCAGGGGCTAGGACCCAGGCATGTGGCTAACACGTGACATCATGAGGTCATAAACCACGTGACACCTCTACAACCCAAGTCACTTCCAGGGAGGGCTCTCTGGGGCACCGGAAGTCCCAGTAACGGAAGTGATTTCACTTCCGGGGCGGGATAACTGTCACTTTACAGTTGATGAGGAAAGGTATCCCCTTATACTACTACAATATATTTTAGTTCTTACAAACAAATCCGGAAGACATTAGAAGCCTGGCTTTTTAACAGTGGCCATAAGCTCTTATCTACATCTTTAAACTACAGCATTTCTCAGCAGCAAGAGCTCCATTTGAAGTGATGCAGCACTTCACAAAAACGCCAAGTAAATAAACATAAATAAATAAATAAACCAGGAACAGACATTGCATACGAGGACATGCCAGTTTACATAATAAATGATTTCCTTGCTCAAAATACTAAATTAGGTGTATTGGTTGGATAGGAAAATAACCATATACACAGCTGATTACATTAGCAGATACATTAGAAAATATCATACCCCAGAAACAGTAATATATCATCCAAAGCAAGTGATAAACATAAGACGCAGCCAATACCCCTACAGGTGACCTAAAGGCACTTTATTATTGCTGTTTAAAAGCCACTAACTGATCATTGGAGTATGAATTATTTAATCAATCTAGAAAGAGGACACTTTCCTACCCATGGCTCTACTGAAGCCTTTATCAAAAGTTACATGAGTCCTGAGGATATCAAAAACATAACATCAGTGGGTAGGAGATCGTCAAGCCTGACTGTTTAGCCACTCTTCTCCAGGCCATTCCAGTAATTTGTAGTGTGTAGATCAGAGCCCAAATGTCACAGTCTAAGTATAATGCTTGACTCTAGTGAAACTAGCACTTCAAAGACACGCTCAAATTGGGGAGTAATTAATGGGCACCCTACATGCCTGCCCTGCAAGATAATGTTAATCAAAGTCTAACACAGAAAGACCACCTTTCTCTTATGGTTAACCTAACATGCCCCAGGCTTTATAGCCAGATATAGCATCAAGTGCAGACTTAATATCAGTATGAGATGGTGGCACATTCAAAACTTCATGTAGATTATCATGAGTCAGTGCAAGAGCTATATCAGCAAAATATTGTGTACTTTCAGACACTGATGTAATGCACCTGGAAGAGTACTGTTCTTCATAATACTCAGTGAAGGCTCTATTGACATCTAATTTCTTCACTACCAATAGATTATCATTGTTTCTTATAAAGATTGGAGATTTTCTGCCTGTCTCATCTGGGACAGTATTCTGCTAGGCCTCCATTTCAACCATACCCCCCCCGTTGTGGTTTTATAGTTCAGGAAATATGTATTTCTCTGTCAACAGCTTCTATAAAAATCCCGGGGTAGTGCTTATTATTTTGACTAGATGGCAAGATGATGACAATTGTGGGAAGTTCAGTGTCTACAGACAATGAAGGCATGGAGTGCTCTAAAGGCTCTATTTGTTTGACTCAACATCTTCTCAGTTCAGTTGGGGAGGTGATACACCCTCAACTGTTGCGGGTTCTGGGCTACATCCATAGAAAACCCTCACAGCAACCCTTAAGTCTAATTTTCACACAGTACATGTTGAAGGCTTTCGTTTAACACATGGTTCCCTTTTCTACAGCTCCTCTGCTCTGGAGATAGGACACATAAGTGTACACTTGCTAAGTACCTATACTTTTCAGGAACACTTCTACGAGCATATTTTTCCATGTGTATCCAGCTCTCTTTACAAACAATTGTGAAGTCTATTTTATACCTTATTAAAGCACAACTTGAGCCTTAGCATTTATATGTATTTCAAATGCCCTGCCATCTTGCTATACCATGTTGTACATTGCACATTTAGCCTGGCAGTTTGTATAAGCGTAGGCTTGTTATGAAGTTGGCACAACAAAGCAAGAACTGCCTGTTCAATGTAGTCAGCCTTTTGACTTACCTTTTTGTATCTTTGTTCAGTGGAGAAGAACGTTGCACCTGATTTTTGGTGTCTATCTGGAGTTTCTGTTTGATCATGTGTTCTGTTCTTTGTTTATTGCATTGAGAAAAATTGTATGAAGGTAGCATAGAAATGTATAAAATATATCATTATGTGCTGGAGCTGATCAGATGGCAAAACAGAGGTCCTTTAAAATGTCAATCTGCAATTAAATATGTTTTATGCTTGATGGGTATTTTTGCATTTAATGTGTGTTAGACTTCTAGGAGCTTTCCCAAGCACTGTTTTATTTCATCCCTTCAGTCCCTTCAAGACACGTTGCAGCTTGTTACTAATTACCAATTTGCAGAGAAGCCCTTTGCACACAAATCCTCCCAAAAAATACAATAACTGCCTTGGTGTCAACCCGACTAAAGTATTTTGCTTCAGACATTCCCCAACATGGCATACAGACCTGAAAAATCAAATCAAGAGCAATCTTCTTTCAAGGAGCATCAGACACAAAACATTCAAGGTAAGTACACCCCACCATTTTCAGCTTATTGCTACATGCTCGTACAGTGCACTGATCCACCTTGTTCTCCACACCCCTCCCTGACCCATGCCAGGAGAAATCTGTTCTTAAAAGCCTCTTAATGTCAGTCTGCTTTCAGTAACTGCCAGCACCTATTCACAGTGCACAACATCTTCATCTAGTGACAATTCCACCTTCAAATATAGCAAACCAGTGAGGCAGTACCCGGATGGTTCAGCCATCCAGGCATATTGTATTTCACACCTCTACTGAAGTCTTCATTGGAAATCATGCACCCAATTGCTTGTCTCTCTCTAGACATGAGGTTACTACCAAAGTGCTCTTCTCACAAGCATATATTCAATCTCAAACACTACATCTTGCATTCTCATTTGCCTCCTAGTAATTCTTACCATAGCTCAGCCACTCTCTGTTCAGGTGAATAGCCCAAAAGTAGTTTATGATCCATTCTGAAAAATTTAGACACATATTCCCAAAAATACATTTTGATAATCTTCAACCCTGGATCTCTTTTTGTATGATCTGCATCTCATAATTCTTTAGATGGATAGATAGCCACCACTTTCCTTTCATTCTTCTCATGCAGATTTCAAGATTTGATAGCTTGCATCTGTGAAAATGATGGCTTACATTTATAAAAATTGTCTACAGCAGAGGTAGACAGAAGTCTTTTTGCAATTTTGTGGACTGAAATTCATAATGGCTATTACAAACATATATATATGCTTTTTTATGAGACAGACAGAGGACAGAAAATCTGGAGAACATTTTTTTTCTTGTTGGGCTTGCGGACATCTTTAATGGCTTCCAGTAAGGCATATCCCAGCAGCATTCAGTTCGCATTTTTCTTCCTAGTCAATCGAGAGCTCTTCAACACTTTCAGCACATCACACATGGTAGCACCATGTTCAATCATATTTTGTGCTATATCATCCTGCAAGTATTAATTATTATTGACTGTCTTAAAGGATTGTCACTTAGTCCTCTAAAAAACCTTCAGACTCAGCACCTAAATTGAAAGACCCCGTCTGATGTTATGACTTAAGATATTTTTAACTGTGAACTGATGACAGGTTCAAAGTGAAAAATACGGGTGCCCCATGTGTTATCATCTGCATTTCATTTGTGTTTGAAAGGGAGTGACTATTCGAATCATGACTTGTGATCCCTAAATCCAAATACATGCTGGGTCATTTCTTGGGCTTTGTTGTCTACATTAATTGGCAAAACCAAATTGGAAGCCTCTGTCCCTTCCCCTATTCAGTCCATAATAATCTTGCTAGCACCTCCCTCAGTTCTTCTCTCAACATTACTGATTAGCCATAGTGTAGTTGCATCACTGCTCTCTCTTGAAGAATGATTTTCTGCACAAATCATCTTAGCAGTCTTACATTCTTACAGCATTCTTCAGGCTACAACTCTTCTTATATTCTCTTATTCTCTTTCATTATCATAATTCATTTGACACTCAATAGCTGTTGCAAAAGATTGGAATCACTACATTTGTCTTTTAGTCCCTGTGCCACAGCTATCCCAATACACATTCACACCACCTATACTACATGTGTTTTTACTAACATACAATGTTCCTTGAGTTCCAGGGATGATTCAGATTACCCTACCAAATCAATTAACCTACTGTCAAAAGTCTAGAGGAGAAGATAGGGTGTTTTAAATTCAACATCTCATAATATGTACAGAATCAACCAGAAAATGCACATCTCTTCCACTGACCTCAGCAATACAATAAAGTCTATCTTGCACACTACTCACATTATGCATTTGAAAATGATATCTTCAAAGTTTTCACCCTCATATTTCTATCTCATGCTTACTCTTCCATTGGCCACATTACTATTAACAGAATCAACTCAATCATTCTTAAACAATGTGCAAAGTGAGAGGACTTCCTACACCCTTCATCTTCAGCAGCACTGTGTTAGACACCATAGCCTCCTAATCCTAAATCTGAAACACAATATGTCCTTCCATTTTAATATTCCTTTAACTTCATTAAATTCCGTCTACTTCCCAAAACCCTTCCATAGTTTTCCTTTCTCAATTTTACTTCACTCAAAGTTACCTGAGGCTCCACACCTACAGGTAACTTCCCTACACCTCTAGCTCAGTCTAGGGTGCTATGTTTATAGTGTCTTTTAATGCGAATCCTTTGTTGTCAATTTTTTTCCTCCATTTTACTGTTAAATGTTTACTCCTTATAGTTTCATTGTGACATTTTTATTGATACGCCTGGAAGTCAATGCCCTTAACAGTGTTATAATATTCTGGTTCACCCCGCATGTGGCAAAACCTTTTGTCCTTTAACGCCTTATTATATTTATTTCCATAACTTACATACAGTATATGCATAGCAACATCAAAATATCCCAATTCTTCTTCCTTCTCATTGGCATGGTGCTGGTAAATGTTTCCAACCTGGTCTCCCTTTTGCTCCTTAGCAATGTGCTAACACTGCCAGGTTCTGTTGTCAGGTGAAAATGGTACCAAATAGACATCTAAAAGTTCTCACCAATGTCCACAGAATAGCACAGTCTTTCTCAGAGACCACAAAGCATGGCTGGCATTGGTACACCGTTAATCCTCAAAAACAATGAAATTCTCTATTCAAAAGCCCCTATAGTAAAGCCCTGGCAGTGCACAAGGTAGCGGGTGTATGCATTAACAGTCTGAAATAAGTTGTTTAAATATATTTTCTATTCTTTTACCAGGAGTGTACAGTCTCTTTAATGCATTTAATATTGAAAACCAGCCTGGAAGTTATTCATTGTAAAACTGCAAATTAACTTGCACTCTGCCTCCCTCTATATTACTTGTGCAGTTGCATCAGCAGATGGAGACGGACTGCAAGATAGTTAAAGTGAATTATCTGGATTTTTTTATATTCCTATAGCCCACTGAGGAGAGCTACACTGGTAGTTAAATTCCCTGAACCTGAGCTGAAGACAAAGGCCTATAACAAGGGAGAGGGCCTTTATCAACTGGTATGGTCAAAGGCCGAAGAACTATAAGGCTATTGGAACAGTCCACCCATGATGGATAGAATGTTCTAAATTAAAAAAGGAGAAACAGAAAGGCAAATATTGGAATGTTGGATCAGAAGGCTTATGCAAGAAATTGTTAGCCTGAACCACGTCATTGTCTTCAGTGGCACTTCCAACATTCCAATAATCTAAAAAATATGTAATTGCTATTGTGTTATACACATGCTAATTACAATAAAAATAGTAGACATGTCACTGCATTTTGACATTTCAAAGGCAGACTATTTATTTAGAGTTCTTGTAAATTGCTTTCAACATGAAAACGGATAAAATAGGCTGATCGAAAGCTCCTCTGTGTACATTGTAAGTCATATATTTTAGATTGTGTTAACATGAACTTTTTCAGAAATCTAGAGCTGTCTATAGCCAGATCTACATTCAGCGGAAATAATACGTTGTTCTCTAAATATGTTTTAGTTTCTGCTGTATTTTAATAAACTAAAATATGTAGCAGTTTTTCCTGCACATGTTGGCAACTGGAACCATGTATACAGTGTGCATATTGTGAGCTGCCTCCAATCAATAAAACAGGACATGACGTATGGGAAGGATAAGAAAGAAAAGAGACAAGTTACATCAGTTGGTAACGATAAGTTGAAACTTTAATATTAAAAAATGAATTTTTTAAAGAAAAACGTATGCATGCCAATTTCATGTATAACAGACTGAGCATTTCCATCACATTCATAATAGGCTAAAGGTCCTTTAAATCAACACCCTGCTGCTGTATGTGCTTAGTGCAACATATTCAGATTCTACCGTGGGAATGTGACGCACATGTGGCATGCTAAGCAGCATAAAAAGAAAACTCGAACGAATACAAACATTTCTAAATCGTTTTAACCAACTGAAAACATTACAAGTGTTTCAATGACATGTCCAGGCAACATAACATTTTAGGAGTTTCCAGAACTGCGGTGTAATTTCTGGAGTATGCAGTGGCTAAGGCTAATTTACTCAGGTTTTTCTGAGACCCTTACATCACTAATTCAAAATAGCAGGGCAATAAAAGATGAATGGATAATAAAAAGATAACGAAACCTGGCAGGAATTGTCCTAGTTCAGGTGTCAGTGAAAAGAGGAGATGAGGAATGGTGTTTTGGGGGGCCTGGGTGATACACTGAAATGTCTCAATGTGCCACTTTTTACCCTGCTTCAAACAAATGCCACATGCTTGCACGTGTGTGAGGAAAGCAATTTACTTTTTTGCTCCCCAGATCTGTTGGGAAAGGTAAGATTGAGAGGGAAGGGTTACCGCAGCTAGGGGAAGGAAACAGGTAAGAGAAACTTTATTGAAGCACCTCACCGTTCAAGTACCAGTGGCAACTGACCACTTGGTACTCAAGTTGCATTCCACATTCTCAGCTCCATATGACATAACCAAATTACATTATAAAGATACTAGCCCCAGCAGCAACCGCAGCCAGATATCACACTTCTCTCTTCAATGAGCTATCGCTTTAATGTAAACAATTATAACAATACAACATTACTTATTATAGATTATCAGTATATAACATTTCTGATTACCAAATTATGCAAGGTTTTTGTTTATATACTTTAAGAGAATGGCTTTCCTTTCTTGTGCATCTACTATTTTATTTAACATAATCCTTCAAATATGACGGACTAAAAAATTTGCACATACTACTTCTTTTGCACTCACTCAAATGGCTCTCATTACGATCATGTCCAACTTTTACACACATTATTGTCATTCTTCAAAGAAATTTTATTTTTATCCAAGTCTGATTTTAGTACAACAACCCGAGAGTTATTCCATAGCCTTTTGTCTTTAATTTTGACATAATTTATAAAACATTATCAATTGCATGAGTTTGTATGTTTTGAACAAGACATACAACCTACTGGAGCCCTCACTTTCACAAAGTCACCTGCACTGAACATTACATGCCTTGATTTCTTCCTATCATCAAAATGTTTTTTATTCTTTTCTTGTAGCTTCCTCTCACGATCTTTCCATTCTCCAACACCATTGTACATGATAGCCTGTACATAACACGGTATTGGGTGATCTTCCCTTTAACAACTCAAAGGGTTTTGAGTTTATACATTTTTGCAACTCTTCCTTCAAATCTAAAGTATTCACCCTGGAAAACTGAATGCTCGCTTATATGACCCTGTTGAATTGTCCAATTGCCCCATTCATCTTAGGATGATAAATAGGACACCTTTTGTGTTCTATTCCACCTGAATTTAAGAAGTCTTCCAATTTCTTAGAACAAAATTGCAAGGCCTTGCCAGATAGTAGAGATTTGGTGATTTCCGACAAACCCTTAGCAAACCCACAAACCATCAGCATTGAAAGTGGGGTCAAACTTTTATCATTGTTCTTACATTGTACACATTCTCTGACCACTTGTTCAATACCCAGATCCATCCCTGGCCATCAAAAGCTTGCCCTGAATCTTTCCTTACGTTTTAACAACTCCAAAATGATCCTGATGAGCCTTATCTGGCGTCCGTCTCCTGACCAGAGGCTGACAGTGGGATTGATTTTGGATTCATACAAAAAATTCCTATGGACTCGACAAGGAGAAAAGCACACTTGAATTTTGGGATCAAGGGGGATCCTTGATTGTGAAATAGACAAGCTAGAATGAGAAGCATAAAAGTGTTTTTTAGTTGGTGTTGTGAGGGTGCTTTCTGAGAAAGATATGACTTCTGTCCTGATGATGGTTGGTTCTTTGTGTGAGGTTGAAACGTCGACATTAAATCTTGTGGATTATTCCTGATTTAAATGAGTGACTCCCAGACACCTGGATTGAAGGGGTCCTTTTGAAGTTCGCTCTTTATACAATTTTTAACCACAATTTGTATATATTGTGAATAACTCTTGGCACATTATTTAGTTTACTAATCACGTTTCACTGCACCATTATCCTGGGAGCACCTAATATAAATATGTTGATTTATGTTGATAATTGAATAAAATGCGATTCAAATAAAATTATTTCAACCTTGCAGGTACACAAGGTTTTAAAATAAATTGTTTGCCATAAAGGTTTTGGCATTGGGGTCATTTATTTCTTATCATATTTAAATACCCGGGTCCTGGGGTTACTGGGTTTGCATAATTTTCTTTAACTATCACTGAAGTATGGCACAGGCACCACTGTTCAGTTAGATGTGCCTATCACTGCAACAGGCACACCACTCTTAGGTGTGCCTATCACCCTAGTAGGCACCAATTATCAATTTAGTGTGCCAATCACCACAGCATAGCACAGGCACCACTGTTCAATTAGATGTGCCTATCACCGTAACAGGCACAGGTGTACCTATCACCATTATATAAAAACAACCAGCACCTACATTCCAATTTCTCACCTCCACAAAGATTGTGACTTCACTTTAAATATAGCCACATTGTAACTGGAAGTCACAAAAAACATCTGAAATGCTGCCCTCTACTCTTCATTTCACTACTCAGTAAGAGGTCACAGACAATGCCTCAGTAAACAATAAATCCAATATTTTAAGCTGTGGAAAGAGCCCAATCCACTAAGATGGCCGCCACTTACTGTCACTGTTTACACAAAGTAGGCTAAACTCATCCACCTAAGATGGCCTCCCGCTGAAACAGTATGTGCGTATCAGCATAATACCACACCAATCCAATGCTGTTCAATACAGTGTTTGCCAAATGTTCCAAAACGGCTGCACCTACGTTGTTGTGAATTCGTTTCATTGGGTCTTTACTTCCAACTGTTATGCGGCCCTAACCCATGTAGAGCGCAGTGCCTCATTAAAGCGCAATCTGTCTGATCCCAAAGTGCGTTTTACTCCTTTTTGCCACCTCTGTTGACAGCAATACTGCAACAGTACTGCAACAGGAACCGATTCTTCAGAGTATTTCTTTACAGATTCGGCAGTCACTGCACCTTTTCCAATGTCGTTCCACTTGTCAGACCGCACTCTGTTTTCTCCCAGATGATGAGGTGCTTCTTTAATCAAACCCATGCTCATCACCAGTGTAACGTAAAAATAATTCCCATGTTCATTTTGTAAGTCAGGTAAGAGATACTTTATTGAAGATCCTCACCCATCAAGTACCTGTGGCAAATGACTACTTGGTACTCAAGTTGCATTCCACATTTCATATAACATACCAAATGACATCACAAAGGCACTAGCCCCAGCAGCAACTACAGCAAGATATCACAGCAGGTTACTTTAGGATTGGTGGGCTCTAGCTTGTCTCGAGAGCTTCTGTGGAAATGCCTTGAACTGAGGAGGCCTTGACAAAGGTAAATAGGGCGAGAGAGCATCCCCAGAGAGAGCGTTAATGAAGAACAAGAGTATGAAATCATCTTTATAAGAAGTGGCTTTGAGGAAGTCATCTACATCTGCAAGAGATAGAGCTTTGAAGGCTGACCATTGCTGGTTTCTACAGAAAAGGGTGGGCACGAGAGATAAGTAGACTTAGTGCTGTGATTGTGCCGCCACTTCTGTATTTTTTCAGTGAAGAAGAGGTTGATGGCATTGCATATTTCTGTGGAAAGAGTAATGGATGGGTGTGGCAAGGGGATGATGTTGAGCTTAATTTTCTTGAAAAGCATCCTGCTTCTGTTGGTGGCTTCATTGGTGGTGCTGATATAGTATTTTGCTTTGGATGATGTGATGAGAAGTCTGCATGTGATGCGGACAGACTTCAGTATCATGAAGTCTTCTAGAGTTCAATTTGAGAAGCCTCTGCAACTCAGGAATGAAGTGTATAGAGCTTCCATATAACTCGTTATCAAAAAGACACAAAATTTCCAGTCCTGATCTCTCCTTTCACAAAATATTGTTTTCAAGTATGAATGTTTAAAAGGGCACTGTCTGGTCCACGGTATATCATTAGGTGAACATTGAGCCAGATGTTCTAAGAGCCCATTCGGTAAAAGGTCTCACAATTTGCACACTAAGTTTTACCAAATGTGTTAATATTTTGCGTACTGACCTATATTAGTAGGCTAGATCACAAAATACTGAATCGTAGTAGGTCGCAATTTGACCTACATCATTAACATTAATGAGATCCCAAATTGCGACCATTATGATTCGTTGCCATGACAGGAATGGTACCTTGCTGAGGTCTGTAATATGCTGTTAATTAAAGCAATATATTTTAAATACAACTTGTTTTTCTTAAAGGAAAATGGAATGTGTTTAAACTAAAAATTTCATAAACATGCAACAGGCAATGTCTCCTAAACATTTTTGTTAACATTCACAAAGGGAAAGGAGTCCTTATAGGCCCCTTCCCATTTACAAATGGGTTACCATCTCCCTCAAGGTGTCAGTCAAATATCAATCTTTTCAACCGGATATTACTTACAATAAGGAATCATTTATTGCAAGGATCATTCTAAAAAAGTCCCTTCCAAATATTGATTGGTTATAGTTTCCTAAGCTAACATAAACATTCAGAAAAACTATTTTAAATTGTTAAATGGGCTTAGTACATTTGAAGCAGAGTATTCGAATTTTTAAATGCTCTTGTTTACCAAATCAGAGGGGCTTTGGAATGCTAGAACCAGAGCTTAAGTTGAGCCAGAGGTTGCCGGTGGGGGGCACCAACACTTATTTTGGGGACCAACACTCATATTTCTTCTCTTCAGACATTTCCCAAGGCAAACAGAGGGAAAACAAACTTAGACTAAAAGACTGAGGAAGAGAAGTAAGAACGTTTATCTGGCATCGTGCGAGTTTGAATCAGCAGAAAACGGGTAATAAAATGTACACTTGTGCATACATCTCACCTCACGTGACCTCACCTCAAGCTTCACTAGATACAAATCCACAAGCCAATGTATTTCAACACCTGACACACACATTATCAAGGCACAATGTATTATTTTGGCTCTTCGTACCTCCAGACACCTCAGCTCGTCCAGGCTCCTACTTGCACACATCCCAAACATAAGGAAAACCAGAGCTGGCGGCTGAACTTTCTCCTTCATTGCTGTTAAACCATGGAACGAGCTGCCACAACACATTTGAGCTTTCTCCTCACTGCTTGAATTCCTCAACAAGCTGAACACCTGACTTTAGAGCAGCCTTGCTAAGCCCTAGTCCTGACTTCAGCCTCAGCTACTTAGTACCTGAATATTGTCCTGTCCTGGGTGCTAGAGCGCAGTACAAATCATTATAACAACATAACAGTATTTCTGAGTAGGGTTCCTCAAAATATGTCTGTAAAATATTGGGTTATTATTTGTGCAGGATGTGAGGCCTGCACAAGTAATAAGTCTACCATTTCCCCTTGCTGGGAACCAATCCCATCATTGTAGCACTAGACTCTCTCAGGATAGAGAAGCAGAGCAGCCCAAGGGCTACTCAGGGGAGGTGGAGTGAAACTAGTAATCACCATTTGCTGGCACACAGTAACACTTAATACATGAGTGCCTAGTCAATCCTTTTGCCTTTAGAAAAGGAAAAGTATATTTATTACACACACATTTATTTACAAATGCATATGTCAGGCAGACTGAAAATACCTGGTGACACTCTGAAATCATTTTTGACCCCTAAAGTCATGACTCCTAAAATCACAGTACCCACAGTACTGCTACACCAGTTAGAACCTCACAATACAGGGCGTATCACATTAACTAAAATAAGACTATTGGCTGTGTCGAGGGGGTCACTACAACAGCATATCGGGCAAGCCTATTGGCTTTGTCAAGGGGGTCACTACAACAGCATATCTGGAAAGCCTATTGGTTTTGTCAAAGGTCAGCACATTACGTACGGCAAGCTTACTAGCTTTATCAAGGGTTCACCACATATGAAAAAGGACCAATACCCACTTGCTAAAAATCAACATTTCACTGTAATCAATACCCATGTGTAAATACATTCAATAAAATCATTAATGCGTTTTAACATTGATTAAAAAAATAACTGTCAGAATTATAATATCAATAAAACATTTTGAGATGAACATAACATGTATCTTTGTCTTTTTTATACACCTTCTGGCCACATAAGACGCAGCCGTAGAACCAGCCCCTAGAGGGTGTTTCACTCCCACCTGAAGAGCAAAATCTCCAGCAATGGGAATGATTCAGAAAAGGAAAAGAAAAGCCAGGGCGTCATGAATTTTGTGAATACCAGAAACATAGGGTCACTTTTTGTAAAATACTTCGGTGGTGGGGGGGCTGTTGTGCCTTCGACAGCCCCCAAACACCCATTGTTAGGGGTACTCTCAAGCACCATTCTCAATTCAAACAAGTCCCCAAGGGCATTTTGGGGTGTTACCTCGGGCGCAGTGAATTTTATATAATCTGCTGATGCTGTATTTGTTGACTGGCGTGCAGCCTCACATATTGTGCCTTTTTCTTTTCTTTCTTTCATTTTTGTTGGCTGAGGGTGCCCGGACCCACTTGGGCACCTCACCAGTGGAAAAAGTTCACTCCCATTGAGGGGCACACTACAGTGCTCCCCCTTCCTTCATCAGCATCAGGGCTCAGTAAATAAGGTCCCGTGCCCCATCCATTAAATGGGGTTTGGAGGATGGGGTACCGGGCCTAATAGGAATCTCCACCCTCTCTGGAAATATTTAATTGAATCCTGCACAGACCTCGGGCTGGCTCACCCCTGGGGTATAGCTACTAAATTCGGCAGAGCGCTACCTTCTCAATTTTCTGTGGGAAATCAAATATCAGGAACTGTTAGATATGGCAATTTTGGGTCCTTATGGGCTGATTTGAAAGATTGTGAGCTCATTTATATCCTAGAGGCAAGTCCTAGCCACCAGGTGCAGTTTCAGCAGAACTCATCACCTTCCAGGCAGCCCATTCTGCAGGTTTCTGGTTTTACTGGCTCTCTGGGGGTAAGGGAACCTGCCTCCCTACACCTGGAGAGACTCACTGGTCCTGTGGTCAACTGTAGGCAGAGTCCTTAGTCCATTAGGACATCAGAAGGTTTGCTCTTCCAGTTGTCCATGGATGCTGCTGCCCTCCAGTCCCAGTGTTCAACTACAATAACAACAATTCTGTCCCGCTTGTGCAGGAGTTTTTAAATGGGGTGGAAAGTTCTAAAAATTAGGCACTCCCGGCCAATCCTAGGGTGCCACATCACCCCTCCCCCACCCCAACCCTCCTGCACAGCATTCTGAGACAATTCAAGATGATGCAGTCAAGAAGTCACTGTTCGCCTCTCCTCTGGGGGCCTCAGCTCCACTCCTAGCTGACATCCCTGCTAGGGTCTTTCCCACTAAACCTTCAAAGGGGAGCACCTTCCTGTGTTGGTTTCAGGTTCTGGGCTCTCTGCTTTGTTCGGTGTACCTATAGTGTCTGGTCCCTGGTACAGTGTGAAAGCTAATTAACAGATGCAGATTTTCTTCTCCACTCTCTCATCCTCAGGATCTGAGCGAAGTACTGTTAATTACTTCTTCTGTTTCCTTATGCATTTTTAACCACATTCTGTATATATAACACTCTGGCACTTTAATTATCACACAAATCGCTTTCACTGCACTGTTTTTTAAGAGCACCTTTGAAGAAAATAGTTTGAAATGTTCAAGTTTTTCATTAATACATACACCTATTTCGATAAAAGAAATAAGAAACACTAACTAATATAAGGTAATTTTGGTGAACTTAAAAGTGCTGTGTAAGTCTAGGCATATACTTCCCCCAAGTGGCCAAGTTTGTACTTATCACTAATATTTTAAGGCCTATCCCAGGTCAACATTTATCCTTACAGATTTCCCTCTGCACCAGGCTACCTGTGTGCATTTACTGAGCTTCACATAACAGTAGTCTTCCACACGCAGCCATACATTCATGCACACATGTTCACGTGCAACCAGCTAAGTGCCCCTTACCTGAGATGCATCACAGCAGCCTTATTTTCAAAGGTGGGCACTAGTTTTAAACAGTGCAGCCCATTTACTGTGTAATTACCATGGGTAAGACACTGTAAAGTCCAAAAGCGGGTGTCAAAAAGCAAAAAATTAGGGTGTACTGAATGGGTGGAACCCAACAGCAACAATGTTTTGCTCAGAGCCCACAAATTGCTCATTACAAGCGGCCCTCCATTAGCCCCACCCTTAAATCCAGGTAACTCAATTTGCAGCCCTTGTAACTACTGCCATCATAAACAAGTCCTGAGTAGTTCATATTGTTTTATGTACTAAGTAAAAAAATGGATTATGCAATTTATATGTCGTAAAAAATAATATGTGTGCATGCATATTCTATCAAAACCATTTTTATTTGAATCAGGCAATTGTTTAGTGGTGCATAAATAACTTTTGTGATGCAGATGAATGATGCTGCTGGTAATGTGCCAGTTATTTAAGTTTTAGAGATTCATGAGCTATTCCTGAGCATTGTTTTAAAACCGGCCTTTTTGTGCCGACGTATTAGGAAAATTGCTTAGTAGTGGCTCTTTGTGATATAGTCACATATTTTTTGATGTATCCTTTTAATGTGATTGTCCTCCTTGCTCGACTTTAGAGTAGATCAGCTGATCACTCCTATGCACAAGTGGTAAATAAAAGTGTTTTTCACCAACATTTTTTTGTGCACACCAATAAAATGTAAATAAAGATTTTTGAGAGTGATTGAGTTAAAGGGATCCTTGTTACAGCTGTAACTTCATTCTGAAGTAAAGTACAAAAAGGATTACTGGTATTGGAAAAAGTGTAACTTACCTTATGTGTTCCAGAGGGCATCAAACCTAATGGCTGGTCTTTCTTAGATGGCTCATTCGGGTAAAAATCTTCCATTTGCATGTAGACACAGGGAAGGAACAAAGGCACTCACAGTTGTAAACTTGCAGCCGGGAACCAGAATTTTAAACTTAAGGCCTAACCACATATTTATTACGATGCAGAGCCTTAGAAGATAAAGAGGTGGCTCTAGATTCAGTACAGCCAACCGCTAGGATGAAGCTGAATAACATTAGAGCTCTCATTATGACCCTGGCAGTTCAAAGACCGCCAGGGCTACAGTGGTGGTCTCACCGCCGATGGGCCGGCGGTGCAGAGCACCACATTATGAGAGTGGCGGGTTGGCCTCTGCCAACTAGCCACATCCCTGCCTGTACCACCAGGGCGGTTGGACAGCCGGGCCGGAGATTAGCATCTCCGACCCAGTGGTCCAATGAAGACCGCTGGCGGTGTCGAGTCACCTTTTCACCAGGGTTTCTGCAGCAATAACCCCGACCATGAGAACTCTGGCAGAAAAGCTACCAGTGGAAGGAAATGTATTTCCTGTCACCGGTGGACGACTCCCCCACCCCTCCTGCAATTCCAACAACCCCCCTTCAATACCAGACCCTCCTGAACCACTCCTCCCCTGCAATACCAGACCCCCATTCCCCTGCATACGTGCACACACACCCCACATGCACCCTGCATACACTCATTCACAAACACAGACATACACACATTCACTCACACGCATCCATACACGCATTAACACACACACATCCATACACGCATTCACTCACACGCATCCATACACACATTCACACAAGCATTCCAACATGCACTCACTTCACTAATCATACACACATTCATACCCCCATACAAACATGCATACACACACGCATGCACACACGCATTCAAACACTCAAACTCCCATACACACACCCATGCACACTCACATAAACACACGCAGACAACACCCACTCACAAATGCACACAAAACACCCTCCCACCCCCCTCCCCTGTCAGATAATCGACTTACCTTGTCCGGCGAGGAGGTCATATGGCAGGAAACGGGAACAGGCACTTCCGCTGGTACGCCCTGCCATCAGGACAACGCCAGGTTGTATTACAGGTCATAATACGACTGGCGGAGTCCTTTTGGTGGGGCGGGGCTGGTGGTGGAACCACCCATGCGCCTCCAACTGCCAGCACGACTACTGGAGGATTTCTGCCCAAATTGTGGCAGAAATCCTTCAGTACTTGTGATATGGTGGTTGGAAGATTGCCACCACTGGCGGTCTTCTGGCATCCATGGCTTCTGCAGCCTGCTGAAAAGACCGCCGAAGTCATATTGAGGGTCTACATTCCTCTGGGAAAGTAAATGGGCAGATAAAACTCTCATACATTCAGTGGGGTTCACCGAATTTTGTAGTTTTACAAACCCGTTAATGTCTCCTTCATCTTTCACCCTCTAGAGGTTCTGATGTTCTTCTATTTGGTTACTGGCAGCTAGGGTACAATTTCCTCAAAACTCATTGTCAGTTATTTTTTCTTGAAGTAGTCTGCACACAGGTCTTTAGTCAGCTGTACCCTGCTGTTTGACATTTTGGTTGCTTCTTGGCTTTCTCCATAGTTATACAGCTCCCCTTCATATGCTTGGTCCTAGATTTCTGCAGCAATACATGTCCTCAACCAGTTATAGTGCTTCTCTGAACTGGCCTGTACTGCATTGCATGAAAAGGAGAGAGCAGAAGAGCTCCATATCTAGATGAAATATGGCACTTTCCCCCTGCACTGGGTCCCTTTAGTCTGCCTTCCACGAGCACACGCCCTATCATCATAGTGCAAAGCTGTATGAATGGTGTCAAGCACAGGTTTTGTTCTGGATGGGTTACACTTTCCTTACATTGTATAAGCACACTGCAGTACTGTGCACATGGAAAATTAGAAATGTTTGGAGAAAATAAATATTTTCACAAAGTTTATGCCTGCCTCCAGGAAGCTTCAATTTTGGCACAATGTTCTGTCTACCTTTTTATTGTACAGGGCTTTCTATCAAAATCCAAGGCTGGTTGTATGGAAACGGCCTTGTGTCACCCAAGGAATGTCCCCTTGATACAAAACAACTCATAGCTCTACTATGCATTACTTTATGGTTACTTTCCAATGCAAATGAAAATGTGTGTTGTAAAGTAAATCCCAATAAAACATTCTCACTGGGTTGGGGTCACTTTTGTGATGCAACCCAGGACAAAGTGTTAGTAAATATTCCCCGAGATTTGAGGTCACTTAGCAGGAAAAATGCAAAGCAGGCCTGAACTCACAAACTAAAGGCAGAATCTTACAATCAACCAATCTTCCTGAATGCATGCCCCATCTGCCTTCATTCATTAGTGTCAGATAGTGTTCTAGGTTAATTTGAGGCTCATTGGCAGGGCTATATACAAGTCCCAGCATTAGAGCAGCAGGAGTGCTGTTGGTCGGACTTGGAATGTAGGTGCTTGTAAGACTCAAAGTGTACAACACAGCTTTAGGTGGCTCCACGTTTTCGAAAGGGATTGAGCGGTTTACTATTGGCATTGAATGAGTGCTGCAAGGTATAACTAATGTGTGTTCAGTGTCACAGGAATTGTATAGGAGGAGAGCCGTATGTCATGTGTACAAATATTAGAAGAGCTGTTAGTCTGTGCTGTTAATTGGGATGGCGATGGCATTTGCAGATTACGACTGAGAAGTGCTAATTGCATAACTGATGCACATAGACAGAGCTGCTGCGTATTAGATCTGGTGTGACAGGTGATTCCGTTATTAAGGACAGAGGTGCTCAGTAAGAGGAATGTGTTGTTCCTATTCCTGGCACGTTGAGAGAGCCTCTGCAGGGCTAAAGTGCAATGTCCTAATTCCCCGTGATATCCCATGAAGGAAATGGCAAGAGAAGCAACAGGACAGTTCTATGCGGGCACAAGTACTGGATAAGTAAGGGGTGCTCTCGGGCATGTATGGGTTGTAAGGGGCTGCTCCAGGTTAGGATGGAGGCTCTATGGAGTAGCTGTTCAGAATAACTACAGATGAAAACTGTTACTGATGACTTTTGCCTAGAATAATACAGGATAACTTTCAATAGGCTCTAATTGGTGTTTCTCTTTATTCCACATGTTCACTTGTTGTAGTGGTATCACCAGATTCTGGTTGAATATCAACAAAAAAGGAAAAAAAACGCTGATGTGATTTGTTCTCAGACAGAGCCCTACAGCTTCTTTCAAGGCCGACTGTGCAGCTCTACCTGTGTTTGAAAATTATATTTCCCACAGAGTTCAAGTAATCTGTGGCTTGACCAAAGAAATTAATCTATTTACTTAGCTCGTCTAGGAAATTGTGCTTACTGCCACAGCAATAACTATAGCAGAATTGCACCAAACTTGGGCCTATATTTATACTTTTTTTAGCGCCACATTTGCGCCGCTTTTTGACGCAAAAGCGGTGCAAACGTACAAAAGACAATTGTATTTTGTAAGTTTGCGCCATTTTTGCATCAAAAAGTGGCACAAATGCGGCGCTAAAAAAGTACAAATATGGGCCTTGGTGTTAAACTAAAACTTCACGAACATACTTAGGCCCATATTTATACTTTTTTAGCACCGCATTTGCGCCACTTAACGCAAAAACGGCACAAACTTACAAAATACAGTTGTATTATATGGGCCTTAATGTGGCTAGTTGTAAATGTGTTAAGATGTTTTTGAGATATTTGGGTTATTAAAAGTTGGGTGAGCTTCGAATGGTTAATCAGACAGGGATCTGTTTACATTTTTTGACAGTTTATCCTGAAATTGTTCGATCTGTATCCTTGAATCCTCTGAGGAGAAATAATTTTAAAAAAATCTAGTTGGAACAGCAAGGATTTTTGCCATTTCAGGATTCATGCATAGCCGCCAACTCACACGGTGGTGCCGTGTGTCACACAAAATGTAAAATTTCCTAGCTAACGTGAAGGAAAGTTTCAATTCTTTTAAGGACACGGAGGCGAGGATTATGCAGATCTTTCTTCACTTTTTATTATACAGCAATTTCAAAGTTCAGTAGCAAAAACATTAAAACCACAAGTCCCATGAATCCGTAGTCATGGCAACCATAAACCAATGAACAACGATAATGCCGACAGTATAAATGCCTCCAAGTAACGTCATCCTCACTGAGAAAGGGACATCAGAACATCAAGTAGCCACTGTCTCAGGACCTAAGAGAGAATGTAAAACAGCATCAGCCAACCCGCAAGGTAATTGCAATAAATACAACTAACACCGGAAGAAGCAAGAGTTATACAATGCAATAAAGCATAAAGTAAACCGACAACCTGGTATCTGTACCCAAGTCACATATCCACCCATAAACAATGTCCAACACGTAGACAGAAAACATTAGAAGCGGAGACTGCACTCCGAACAAAAGTAAGTATACCACCTTGCACTTGATCCAACTGTCCTTTCCGGGTGGGAAGGAACGTATCGTGTGACGGGTGGGATAATCCTCGCCTCCGTGTCCTTAATAGAATTGAAACTTTCCTTCACGTTAGCTAGGAAATTTTACATTCTATAGCAGGACCGGAGGCGAGGATTATGCAAGTTCAAAGCTTACTCACCACTAATGAGGCCGCCTCATGGATCGGTTTAAAATAGAATTTCTTGAAAACTGACTCCGAGGACCAATCAGCTGCACTCATGATGTCCTCCAGCCTACCACCTACTTGGACTGCTTTAGAGGCCATGGCACCTCTAGTCGAATGAGCTCCAAAAGCCTGAATGTCCACTCCAGCTTCGGACAGGATCCATCTGATCCACCTAGCAATGGTAGGCGAAGAAACCGCCTTGAACGGTTTCTACAAGGAAATCAATAGCTGGTTCTCACCAAGAGGATGAAGGGCAGCCGTTACGTCTTCGTACGCCTTTAGGCAACGAACCCCGCATAATTTTGAGGCAAAAGGAAACGCCGGATAAGACACTGATCTAGTATTACATTTCATCCTACGGGTGATCAAGAAGGTAACCCCTTCAGGAGAAGAAACCCTGGACGATACGTCAAGAGCTCGAACATCCGACACTCTCTTGCAAGATATGAGACACAACAACATGGCCAATTTAGCCGATAACTCCTTCCTCGAGAGGGCAGAATTATCCTGCCAAGAGGATAGTAAACGCAAGACCAGGTTAACGTCCCACAACTCAGTGTATCTGGGTTGAGGAGGGTGGGACAGGCAAACACCCTTGAGTAGTTTGCACACCCACGGATGATTTCCCACAGGGTAGCCCTCCAAAGGAGGGTGTCCGGCCGAAATAGCGGATCGAAAATAATTTACCGTGCAATACGATAAACCTGACTAAGCCAATTCCGCCAGGAAATTCAGCACATCTGTAATGTGGGCCCCCAAGGCATCTGTATGTCTGTCCAGACACCAGTGAGACCATCTAGACCAGGCTGACTTGTTTCTTTTGCCAGTCCCAGGAGCCCAGGTCTGAGACATGAAGGTTTGAGCCTCCTGCGAAAGTCGGCAATCGTGCCAGCGGCTCCAGAAATCCTCCAGGTTACCAGGTGCAGGTGACCCTGGAGCACTAGCAGATGGCACTGGGCCGAGGAGTCCCGAAGGATTGAGGGGTAAGACGGGAGGCGGAGAGGAAAATCGCACGACAGTTCCAAAAGAGTTGGAAACCACGCCTGAGAGTGCCAAAGAGGAGTCACCAGGATAATCGTGGCTTGTTGACGACGTACTAGAGACAGAACTCTCTGAATCATCAAAAACGGGGGAAAGGCATATCCTAGAAAGGGGCTCCAGGTCTGTTGAAATGCATCCACCTCCTCCGCTCCCGGGTCGGGACGCCAACTGAAATAACGGGGAAGATGCGCATTCCACCGTGAGGCAAGAAGGTCCACTGTGCAATGACCCCATTGAGCCATGATCGCCCGAAAAATTGCCGGGTCCAGCTGCCAATCGCTGGAATCCGTCAGATACCTGGAGCTCCAGTCCGCTGTAGCGTTCTGGATGCCCGGGAGATACTCCGCTGTGACTGATATCTGGTGCGCCAGACAGAAATGCCAAAAATCCTTCGCCAATTTGGCTAATGCTCTTGACCGGGTGCCCCCCAGGCGGTTGATATACTGAACCGCCGATACATTGTCCATCCGAAGAAGCACCACACAAGAGTACCCTGTCCCGGGCCATGGACTTGATCGCGAACGAACCCGCTAGAACTTCCAAACAATTGATTTGAAGGTTGAGTTCCTGGGTCGTCCAAAGACCGGCAAAGGAAAAGTCCCCACAACGGGCTCCCCAACCTTGCAGACTGGCATCCGACTCTATGATCAGATCGGGAGAAGAACCGAATATGGCCCTCCCGTCCATGCCTCCATGTGGTCCAACCACCACAGCAACTCCGTCCTGGCTTCCGAATTGAGGGAAATCCGTTCGGAGTAAGTCACCCCCCGACGTAAGTGATGTGCCTTGAGGCGCTGGAGAGCCCTGTAATGAAGAGGGCCTGGAAAAATAGCCTGAATCGATGAGGATAGTAAGTCTACCACTCTGGCTAACTGGCGAAGCGAGATCTTGTCCCGTCTCAGCACGATCCTCAGCTCCTTCTTGATTTTCGCAATCTTCTGGGGCGGAAGACTCAGAGAAGCCGCTTGGGAATCTATCAGGAACCCCAAGAAAGTCATCGATTGCAAGGGGGTCAGATCGGACTTCTGGAAGTTGATCGCAAACCCCAGATCCTGCAACAGCGCAATAGTCATGTTCACATTGGAAAGAAGAAGGGGTTTGGACTGATCCATCAAGAGGATATCATCCAGGTAGATAATGAGGCGAATTCCCCTCGAATGAAGGAATTACACCACCGGCTTGAGAAGCTTGGTGAAGCACCAAGGGGCTGAGGAAAGGCCAAAGGGGAGAGAGGTGAACTCAAACACCTGTTGTCGCCACCGAAATTGCAGAAACCTACGATGCGGAGGGAAAATGGGGACCGTGAGGTACGCGTCTTTGAGACGGACCATCCAGTCCCCTTGGAGTAAAATGTCCCTCAGGAGGTGAATCCCCTCCATCTTGAAGTGGCGATAAACCACCCAATCGTTGAAGGCCCGCAAATTGATCACCGGATGAAAACCTTTGTCCTTCTTCTCGACAAGGAAAAGGTTGCTGACAAAACCTCTTGGATGAAGCGACATGGGGCAGATAGCGTCTTTGCGCAGTAACTTCTGCACCTCTGCATTTATGAGGCGGGAGTCAGAGTCCGAAAAAACATAGGTTTGGGAATCAATTCCTTAACTGGGGTCCCCCCAGAACTCTATGTGAAAACCTGACACTGTCTGCAGGACCCATGCGTCTGAAGTGAGGAGTTCCCAGTTGTGTCTGAACCAGCGGAGTCGCCCTCCCAGTTTTTGAGGGAAAGAAGGGGTAATCCTTACCCGAGGATCCTCCTGGGGCATTGGCTGCACCACAGGCTCCTCTACCCGCTCTTCTTCGTCCTTTCCCCCTGTTGGGGAAGAAAGTTCCCTGGCGACCGTCTTGCCAACCGAACTGACGGGAAGTACCAGGGCCTTGCTGGAATTGGCGGCCGGAAGAGTGACCCCTTCCTCGTCTGGCCCTTCCAAAAACCTTCCCGGGAAAGATCTTCTTTATGGAAGATTGGGCCTTATCCAGGGCCGAAAAAGTGGCCACGAATTTCCAAAGTTCCGTAACGAAGGGGTCACTAAACAGATTCCCCTGCGCCGCCGCCCCTGCCTCCGAAGCTGACAGTTCCTCCAGCTTGGGATCAATTTTGATTAGCAGGGAACGGCGCCTCTCCGCTGAAATAGCGCAGTTGCCATTTCCGAGAAGGCATAAAGCCCTCTGGGCCCAACCCACAACGACTTCAGTCTGAAGCGGTGTACCTGACAATTTGGCCCGCTCGGCCAGCTGGATAATTTGAGTGAGGGGTCCAACTACGTCCAGGAGCTTATCCTGGCACGCTCGCCAAGACCTATTGATCCCCTTTTTTGGATCCTTCACATACTTCCCGAAGAAGGTACATAGTTTCGGGTCTAACTCCGGGGTGGCAGCCACTCTATCAGGGAGGGTGGGACGGGAGCATTCGGCTCTGAGCCGCGCCCGCACATCCTTATCCAAAGGTTGGCGAAGTTTACCCGCCACGTAATCTGCCACCTTAGGATCCGGGTGCCACTCAGATGAGCGGGGGTGGTATATGCCCTCCGGCTCAAACATGTCGGAATCCGACTCTCCCGGATCCTGGGCTTCCGGGAGAGAGGCTCCCGGGTGCCACCGACGACCCGTTTCCACCTCCTCCACCGAGGAAGAATCCCCCTCAGAGCCGCCAACCATGCCCACTGAAGACCCCAGAAGGAGATCTGATTTGGGGTGACCTGTGTCACCAGTAACCCCGGGCATAGGACCCTCCCGGGAGGGTAAACGCAGTTGCGTGTGCGCACTCTTATCGGGGAGGGAAGAAAAATCTCTGCCTCCCCGAGGTGCCCCGCATCACGCATGCGTGGTTTCCTGGGGGAGGCTCCATGGGCACCCCCCCGTCACTCCCGTCATGCCTGGTCCCCTAGATAACTGCGCGGCCAGCTGCGCCATACTCTCCTTAAAAGGAGCGAGAGCCTGCGCAATGGCCTGCGACAGGACCACCTCCACCCCAGGGGAAAGGGTGCGAATAGAAGGGGCCTCAGGGGACATGAGGGGAAAAGAATCCTGGTCCTGGGCAAGTTGCATAGCGCTCATGAGGATTAAGACAGGAAACAATAAAATGCGCCCCAAAACCTTGTGGGGTAACCCCCTCGTACTCCTGTCTAGGATAAATTTATTGCCAGCAAGAAAAAACAATCACCAGCCGAGCTCAACGCTCACCGAAGAAGTCAACCAAAATATGGTGTCACAGGAGGGGGCACAGCACAGGGCAGTACAAAAACAGCCCTAACACGTTAGGAACGCGACGCCGAGTGTTAAAAAAGGCGTGCGCTGCTAACGCGAGTGCAGGAACCGTGACGCGCGCCCTCTAGAGGGCCCGACGCATCACCGAAATAGAAACGCGCTCGGGCTTGGAAGCCTACCGCGGGCATGTAGCAACAGCGTTGCTACAACAATAAACACCTGAAAGGAAAAGCAAAATGCTCCGCTTGACGAGCGCAAGCCCAATTATCAAGTACACACTTAGGCCAATTTAAAAAAATAGCATAGAGGCAGAAAGGCACTTATCTGCCACCGCGAGCAGTGAAGAAAGAGGGAGGATGACATTACTTGGAGGCATTTATACTGTCGGCATTATCGTTGTTCATTGGTTTATGGTTGCCATGACTACGGATTCATGGGACTTGTGGTTTTAATGTTTTTGCTACTGAACTTTGAACTTGCTGTATAATAAAAAGTGAAGAAAGATCTGCATAATCCTCGCCTCCGGTCCTGCTATAGAATTGGCGTATTTCACACAGCCTCCCGGTGAAGAGCCGATATCACACTGTATATCCCAGTTTCAAGATTCCCCACACAAATGAGCTACATTTCTTATTTGTGTTTGAAAAATCACTACTTGCAGCTGCAAGGCCACTGGCTGGATTGTGGCAAAACATTCTTTGAAGGGAAGAGGGTCACGTGCGTCGCTGCCTCAGCTTATTGCTGTTCCCGTGGAGAATTCTTTTAGAAGCCTGCTCAGTCAGACCAATGGGAATGCACAGCGTCTTCCACATGTTCGCTCACCCCTGAGCATAGTGTGTAAAGTGCCCGCCTCAGAGACTACAAGCAAGCACAGTCAGCAGCTTGATGTGCGCTGCAGCAGTGAACAGCACTCTGCACAGGCCTCAGCTAGCTCACTGACACTCACACTGACAAGTATTTTCATTGAAAATTGTGCACCTTTTGCCACAGGAAGTATTTCAGCCCCTGTGCAAAGAATTATTTTTTTAATCCATTACCAGAGTTATCCGCCGACGTTCGTCTGTGGTGAATAAGCAGTATGTTTCTGCTGTCAGATCCCGGTGAGCTGTCGAGACCCATCCATGCCACCATGGCCCCACTCTGGTGGTGGTCTCCTGTAGCATGCGGCTGGGTTGAGAATCATTTTTCCTTTGAGCATTTAAAGATCTAAACAATCATATTGTCTAGCAGCAACTGAAATGTTTTGTTTCAACTCAATTTCTAGGATCCCAGGCACAGAAGTCTGACTCCTGGAAAAAGGCAGAAAGAGAGCATACACTGGCTGGGTGAGCATACCTTATAATTCTTGAAAAAACTGACAGTCCAACTTTTCATGATTGTGTGCCGAGATGCCTATAAATGCCATCAAAGATGATTCAAAGGACACATATAGCTGATGCAGGGTGTGGGCAGAGGCCTTGTGCCTAATGTCTACTGTGCACGCAGAAAAAACAATTAGAAAACACCTAGGCACCAGCACAGGCCTTGTATCAGCTTTGTTGCCATACACATTAGGGCCTGGGCTCATGGTGTGTTGACCACTAGGAAGGTAGATCGCAGGCTCTAGCTGCAGGCCGTGAACAGGTTATGTGATTGCAGTGAAAATCAAACTTAACTAAACCTTTTAAACAAAGGCTTTTTAGCTACAATTTTGCATCTGCTTATTCAATTTTAACGATATTTACCAAGTTGATTAAACCAATAAGTGAAGGCCTTTTTTTAATGAAGGGCCCTCCCTTCCCTCAATCCCACTCGCTATCTCCTCACATTTTGAGAGTCCTGGTGTGGCTCCTTTTCTTCTTTTCCTTTATCCTTACCATTCCCCATTATCCCCTTCATCTATGTCTCTGTGCCCTCTTACGACCTCTTTGCCTTTGTGCCCCTATAAACTGTCCACATTCACCCGTTTTTTGTTTGCTTTCTGTCTTTCATTTTCACTGCATTTTTCCTGTCTGTCTTCCAATCCACTGCCCTCACTTGAACTGCGTTGTGTATGGGGTTTCTCTACAAGCCACCCATCATTTTCTCCTTGAGTAATTGAGGATAGCTGTTTTCCTATTTTTCTGTTCCTCCCTGTGTTCCCTTCTTACATTCCCTGGTCTCTTGTGCGCATGTCCCCATAAAACCGTGCCCCATTTTTTTTGTTTTGTTTTTAGTTAAGTTGTTTTTAATCAATGTGGTAATTCTTTAAAGTGGGATTTCGTTTTATCTTTTATTCTAGATGAAATTAAATTAGTTCAATAGCTTTTTTGTACTGGTTTGTGCATAGGATTCTGGATTTGGTCGCCAGCCAGCCAGGTCCTTAGCGGGGCAGCTCCAATGCCCACAGCCAAATCCAATGCGCAGAGTGGTTGGTCACACAATGGTTTGACAACAGGGTGCTGCCATACGCGAGGTCCGGTGGCTAGCCTTCACTGCACATGTTCAAAGTCTGTGCATGTCATGGCCGTCCTTGCAGTGAATTGTCTACAGGTTCTGGATACAGGTACAGCCTAACTGCCAATCCCCCACTGCATGACCAATGTCAGGAGTTGGCTGCGTGGGAGGTTGGGATCAGGGTCTATGAACTACCTCCACTGCTCTCTTCCCAAAGCTCTGTGCTGTGGGAACTGGCAGCACAGCGAGTTGGGTGCACAGGAACTGGGTGCACTGGAACTGGCTGCCCAGAAGGCTGGGGATAGTGGAATATAAAGTCCTTCAGAGATGGATTTAGAATCTCATACAAATAACATAAACTCACAGAAAAAGACATTCTCATTAGTGCAATATGGCTTCTTTCCTCATAAGACATTAACAAAAGTGTTTTAAAAAAATAGCACCTTCACAAAATCACTGAAAAACAAAGCCCAAATACTTCTGAAATTGGCCAGTTACAGTTAAATATGCAAGCAATAAGCCGTGCCATAGCCAGTGCAAATAGCTTAGGACATGTCAAATTAAATCTTCAATGGCATCAATGCCATTGTAAATGACATTGTTGATGACTTCACTGATAAAACCATGTATGACTTCACCATTAACTTTCTCAGTTACAGCACTGGTGTGGACATTTTTTAATTTCACAAAATAGTTCCACAATGAAGCCAACACAGACCCAAAAAACCTTTTCTGAAAGCTCAGTCTAAGAGCTTTTATCCTCTCACTCCACCCATCAGTAGCAGCATATATAAAAACTATGGGCCTCATTTACAGGAATTATGCGCTGCTGTAGCATCATTTTTCCTGATGACGTGGCGGCGCAAAATCATCTCCAGATCTACAGTATGATGCTAGAGGCCTCTAGCATCACTTTTTCTGAGCTAGCCGAATTTTTCATCAGCGTTGAATCTGGCCACGTCAGATACCGACAATGATATGCAAAGTAGGAGTTCCCTCCTAAAAAATTACCCTAGCCAGCTAGTGCCGTATCTACAAGCTTTCGAAAAATGACACGCATCTAGTAAAAGTCGCACTAACTCTGACTAGCATCAAAATTTTACCTATGGTCAGAACAGGCATTAAAATGACTCAGGCACAGATATATCAGCATGAAGCTACTTCTGTTACAATGTGGGGCACCAAGGAGACCAACCCAACCCACAACATCACCACCACATCTTCCAGCACCACTACAGTCACCACCATGCAGATCACAGAGGCAGCAGGGGAGAATGGAGCGCGTCTACTGCCAGCGGGCATCCCTGATTACCCTCAAGGAGGAAGAGGTTATCACCTTCTACCAGCTATGCCGGGAGTCAGTTGTACAGCCCTTCCGCCTCATTGCACCACAAATGCAGGCAACAGGTGAGCAGTCCACCACCATCCCGCTGCTGACCAAGCTCCTGACTGTGCTTCACCTCCTTGCATCTGGATCCTTTCAGATCACAGCAGCACGAGTGGGTGAAGTATCGCAGTCCTCCCCGTCTTCATTCGTGCCCTATCTTCTGGATGCAATCATCCGCCTCACACCTTAACCCTTCCTCTTCCCCAAAACCCGGCAATTGCAGTTAAAAATTAAACAGGGTTCCTGAGTAATTGTTGGGTTTCCTTGTAATGTGAGTAATTGGTGGTGTTTCCTTGGGGTAGTTTGGGTTTTTCTTTTTTCAGTTTGTTATTTGAGGATTTCGGTGGGGACATGTCAGGAAAGGGAAGGGCCCGTGGTATGAGTGCAGAGGAGTTGGGGGGGTTCATATGGCTGGTGACACACTAGCTTCCACATATGGTGGCCATGGGCGGTTGTGTTATCCAGGGCTACGGGACGGAGGTACAGAAATGCTTTGGGGGAAGGTCAGCTTCCACATGCAGCAGATCTTCGAGGTGGGGAGGTGGACCCACCAGTTTAAACATCAATGGGCAGACGTCATAAGCAGGGAACTTTACCTCTTTGACTACCTGGGAATCGAGATCGGTAGAATTGTTGGTAAGTACCAATTCTTTGTTGCAGATTCCTTGTAGTGCACTTACAATTAGATATCTGCTGGATATAGGGCCTCCTTTACTTAGTTAAGACACAGGGCAGGGCTGCAAGTGGTGTTGCTGTGCCAACATGCATCCCTGAAAAGTGCAGCAATGTGCCATAACTATGAGAAATGGCACATTCCTGTTCTTATCCCCTGTGCTTGCTCAAAAATTGCTGACAGGCATCAATGCAGGTACCCTTGTGTTATGGTTCAAGGGTACATGGTTGACAGGGACAAGTGTTCATGTGCAGGAAACAAAACCTTCCTGTCCATACACAATCCACAATGACGTTTTTCATCATCTATGTGTGCTGTAGAAGGCAGAACACATCGAAAGAGGAAACATATGGAGTTATCATGTATTTCTTTCCTATTGGGCCACTGTAAAGCTACCCCTGAGATGCCATTTGAATAAGATATATTGCCAGCTTTGGGATCATGGCTTGGCACACTGTGCCACACAAATGTAACTGAAATGTTGCTCTGGTGGTGCAGGGTGACACTTGGACGTGTATATGTGGCCCATAGTGTCAGTGGTTCACATATGTCAGGGCACCAATGCCATCACTCCCCGATACAGTCATTTCATTGCCAAAGCATGACACAAAAGATTACAATTACTGGGTTATCATGCACCCACACTGAGCAGTGCCCCCGGTATACCTGTTGGACACTTTGCTCTTTGTACCACAGTGCACATGTCAACAGATGTGCTGTGGGCAGACTGAGAAAAGGTGCCAAATTCCTATATGTGGCCTGCCGCCATGGCATATTTCAACATGCCACCCTGAGAGATGTCCCTTAGCATTGAAGATCTAAATTTTGATCACTTCAGTGGATCATGTCTCACTGAGAAGAGGCATGATGTCTGTGACTGTGAAAATAGCCATGACATGTTGAATGCCATATGCCTGATTATGTCACACACATGTTTGTACCTGAAACAATAATGTAGTGTTTTGGAGATGTAGAAAACGTGTTTGTTGTCTTTGAACATGCAGCAATGACATCAAATGATGTCTGTTTAATGAGGGGACAAGGATATGTAACTACTGCTGTATGTTGCATAGTCATATACATGTGATGTCAAGAGTGAGGCAGAAGAATTACTAATCAGGCTGAGTGTGTTCTTGGAGTCATGTAGGTGCACAGTGCCACTATACTCAGCTAGCCTTGACACAACTTGGGGTAGTTGGTCATTTAAAAGCCTAACACTATGTACCTTAAATATGTATGTACAGTACCAACACATATCTGTACATATCATCTTAGCCTACCAATGTATGACATTGAGACAGGACCGATGGCGCATTTGAGTTATCAGAACCATAAAGCCATGATGTTCATTTTCAAAACATGTGTAATGTGCATTATTTGACTACAGTGTTCATTTTGTGCAGATTGTGAGCGTGACATAAGAACTGAAATAGCTGACATGAACCTACGCCTCTCTAACCTGGAGAAAAAACAGGACCAGGTGCTCACCATCCTCAGTGAACTGCAGGCCACTAGCATGAAGAAATGAGGAGCTGGATGGGCAAAAGAAAGACTTACCTCCCTTCCCCTTGTATATAGTTTTTATTGTTGGGGTTTTAGATAGTTAGGCCAAGATTTAGGAGGGCCTAGCGCCACTTTAGCGCTGCCTCAGCGTTCTTTTTTGTGACGCTAAGGCGGCACTAAGTGGCCTTTTCCCTGCGTCATATTTACAAAGTGGCACAATGCATGCATTGCTCCACTTTGTAACCCTTTGCACTACATTATGCCTGCACCAGGCACAATGTATGCAATGGGGGTGTTCTCCCGTTAGGGGGGGGGGCAAACAAATGGCGCAAGGAAATCTAATCCCATGGTTTCAATAGGCCTGCGGGTGCTTTGCAGGATTAGCGTCAAAATATTTGACGTTAATCCTGCCAAGCGACGAACTAGCGTTAACATTTTTTACCCTAGCTCACTAACTACTGCCATGGTGCGCCGTATATTAAATATGGCGTACACATGGTGACATTAAAGGGGCACTAAGGGTGTGCAAAAAAGGTGCCACTGCTCTAGGTGCAGCACCGCTTTTCATAAATCTGCCCCTTAATGTTAGGTAAGTTAGCGTACTGTAGGGTAATTTTAGTCTGTACCAGTTTTTATTGGGGGTGTGTACTTTCTTTGGGTTTTCTTATTATTGGGTGTTATTGAGGGGGATGATGTTTTAGGTCTGGTTAAGTTTTGAAAAAAATAATAATAATAATAATTTAAAAACATATTTGTTTAGGCCTACATGTTTAGTTAGTTTATCTATGGCTGTAGTTACTGTTGTCCTTGTGGACAGATGTGTTTTAAGGGGGTTGATGTCTATCATGTGGTGTTCAATATGTAGGATAAGTTAAGTAGGTTGGAGTTATTAAGTATTTTAAGGTAGTGTAGGTTAGGTAAAGACAGTTAGGTTAGGTATTTTTAAAGACAGGTTAGGTAGTTTAGGTAGTTTTTAGTGTAAGAGTGATACTTTATTATAACTTTTGTTGTTTCATACATTATGGTCTCCATCATGATTTACTCTCTAGGATTTAGCATGTCTGCACAGATTATGATTTGTCCATACATGTGACATGCATATGCATATGACTTTGAAAGCTGTATTTGGAAACGTGACAAGGTGTATTCATTATGGCTAAGTACCTGTGAGGTTGGCAACAGGATCACATCAGCTATCTAATCAATCAATCAATCAAATCAATCAGTATTTGTAAAGTGCGGCTACTCACCCATGAGGGTCTCAAGGGGCTGGGGGGAAGGGGAGGGTCCTCATTCGAAGAGCCATGTCTTGAGGTTCTTCCTGAAGATGGTGAGCGACGGGCTTTGTCTGAGGTGCAGGAGGAGGTTGTTTCAGCTCTTCACTGCAGTGTAGGTAAAAGATTGTCCTCCAGCGGTGGTTTTGCGGATGCTAGGGATGGTGGCCTTGGCCATCTGGCTGGAGCGGAGGGATATGGCAGGGGTGTGGAAAGAGACATGGTGGTTCAGGTAGGCTGGTCCTGCTTTGTGTATGGTCTTGTATCTGTGGGTGAGAAGCTTGAAGGTGATTCGCTTCTTGACCAGTAACCAGTGGAGGGTCCTCAGGTGTTGGGAGTTGTGTTCTCAGTGAGGGAGGTCCAGAGTGAGTCTGGCGGCAGCGTTCTGGATCATTTAACGTTTTTTGATGTTCCTAGTTGAGGTGGAAGCGTAGAAGTCATTGCTGTTGTCGAGCTTGTGCGTGACTAAGGCGTGAGTTACTGTACTGCAACAGTCTGCTGGGATCCATCTGAAAATGAAAATCTTCTGAGTTTGTGGAGTGTGTACCAGCAGGAGGAGGCACCAGAGTTTACCTGGCGGTTCATTAATAGGGGGAGTCGAGAATGATTTTTAAGTTGCGGGCGTGCTCGGTTGGTGCAGGGGGTTGCTGAGGGATGTTGGCCACCAGGAGTCGTCCCAAGCTGAGGTGGCGTTTCTGAAGATGATGAGCTCCATCTTGTTGAACTTGAGGCAGCTTTCTCTCATCCAGTTGTCAACGGCTGCCCATTCCTGAGTGAAAGTTCCTTTTGACTGTGTCTGGGTTTTCGGTGAGGGAAATGATGAGTTGTGTGTCATCGGCATAAAGCACGATCTACAAACATCATTTAGCAATGTGAGTGACAAATCTGGATGTGAAAAAATACACATCCCATCACAGGTGTTTATGTGCATTTGCTTTATGTTGGTAGGTCATGGGACATGCATTTGTGGAATGTTGTTGGAATTGTACTCACCCTAAAACATGGTTTTGTTACTCACCCACTTATGCTTGCCCTTAGTGACTTGAACTAGAAACATTTACTTATCACATCAATGTGCAATTTTTGCTACTGTCCTTCCTTAGACCAGCCACTTGTGGTGAGAGTTACATCAGCTGTCACAATGACTGCTTGTTACCTGTTACATTACACGCTTAGGAGACACAAAAAAAGTTTTATCATCAACGTACATCTCACATCCTCCAAGTATGTTCACTCAGTCTGTGTGGCTTTTTCTTTGGTTGCAATCCACAGATATACCTTTGTGTATTTGCTTCACACAATGTAACATATTCATGTTGTTCCGGCTTCAGACACACATTCAACACCAAGGTTGTCAGAAGTTATTTTATTTACATGTGTTGATTTACGTGCAGTACTGATGTGTATTCCATCAGACAACCCCAAAAGATGTATTTATCCACTGGATGGCCAGACAGAGTCTATGGGTTGAACGTGTTGTGGGACATGTGTGGGAAAGTAGTGCTTTAGTGAGGAGGAGTGCCACATTGATGATATTAGGGAAGATTGGCCACTATGATAGTCCACATATGTAGGAAGTCAACAGTGGGACATTCCAATTGAGGATGGTGCCGGGTGTGTTGACACTGGCATACATTTTAGCAGAGAGCAAAGGAGAAAGGGGCCATGTGCCACAGAGTTAAGCTACCGGGATGTTTTCCTGATGAAAGATGTTTCTTCCACATCTTCATCCTCTAATGTCTGTGGGTTCTCCTGTAACGGGGCGTTGTAGGTGCTGAAGTAGAAGGAGGCACACACACATATCAGGGGCTGAAGATGTGGATGCTGTGTCCATGGCAGCTCTCATCTGTGGAAGCACACGAGGCAGCATAGCAGCAAGGAGGTCCTGCAGGGTTTGCAAAACTGCAGCAACATCACGTTGAAGGTCACCCAAGGTGGCAATGAAGGAGTCTGCCTTCTGCTTCATGGCCTCCAGGACATTTTGTATTGCCCACATCATGTCTGTAAGCTCATTGGTGACACTTGAGCCGGGGTTTGCTCTTTCCTCACCCTCATGACACCGGCAATGCCAGCCAGGAATTGCTGGAGACCAGGCAGTGGAGAGTTGGTGCCTCGTATGGATGACAAGATGTCCTCATTTGGACTGAGGCACCTCAGGACTGCCTCTAGGATGCCCACCAGACTCTCCATCCCCACCTGCACTCTATCTGCCAGCTCTTGCTGCACTCCTACTGCTGTTTTTTTTAATGTAAGTGCTGAGTCCTTGGAGTCCAGGGCTGTGGTGGGACTGGCAGGTGTTGTAGGTTGGATGATGGATGGTTCATGCGGAGAGCCCACAACACTATCTAGCATCCTTGGAACCAAAGATGGTGTCCATATGTCACCCAGGATTTGTTGGAGGGTATCTGGATCCATGGTTTGCAGTTAGTCATCCACATCATTGGAGAAGTCCAGGACAGGCAGCTGGCCAGGGTGTATGGTGTCATCCTCTACAATGAAATGGAGGTAAGTTAATGTTGAGCTCTGCAAGATGTTAGCATGACTGATCAACTTTACAAGCAAGATTTCCAAGGTAGCACTTTCAAGGCCTCAGTTCAGGGCCTGCTTAGTACACTGTGCAACTGAAGTTTCATAGAATTTGATGCTCCAGTGGCACAGTGTGTAGGCTCCTAATTTACAAGGCCACACTACGCCAACTTGCTGTGGATATTCCCCCACAACACCCATGAAATGTAAAGGAATGTGACACATTCCCAGATTTGGATATCTGGAGATGTGTCAGATTCCTCTACAACCCAAGGGGTGACATTGCAATGATGCAACGATAGGATTTGACATTTTAGTCCTCACTGTTTCCTATTTCAATGTTTGCTGCATTCTGCAGCACACATGGAAAGGTGGAAGACGACATTTATGATTGTTGAAGTTCAAGAAAGTGGCAAATGAGAACTCATCCCTGCAACACAGGTATCCCTACAACATGGTGCAAAGGTGACTGTGTTGGTGCTAGGAAGCAGTGAGAAGACCATCACAGATGAATGTACAGCTATGTGTTGCATTTTGGTAAATACAACACATCCCTGCACTTTCAAAATGATACAGCGCAGCATGCCAAACTGGGGTGCAGTACCACGTTGTATCTTTTTCTCATACACGGGGCCCTGAGTTAGACATTGATAGACAGTACAACTGTTGGGCATGGGTATTGATGTACAGTTTCTCAAAATGTACATTGCTCATGGTCTTTTGTCACAGGCACTGTGTGCCTGCTCTGAGGGGATCGGCTTCTTTCCTACTAGTTTGGCTTACTTACATTCGCCAAATGACATCCAGAGTTGTCTATCTGCAGAGTGCCACACATCATATGACTCAGGCCCACGACATTGTATGTGTTCAGACCTCCTCAGATTACCCACATTTGATTCCTGGTACACAGGTAAGTGTCACATAGTTATCTCACCCAACTCATACATTCATTCTCACATGCCTACAACAGTTTGGCAGGTCAATCATGCATGTCCATATCCAGTGGTACTACTGCTTTAGGCAGCAATTGTTGGGGCCTCACCCCCACATTGTAGTGCTGTTGTGATTGATTGCAAGCCCCTACTCCTGAATCCCACATCAGTGGGCAGAGTCATTTCAGCTTAAGTTCATCCATGGGTCCCATGATTTGTGGTGGTTAGGTGTTTCATGGTCTCCCTTTGTCAAATCTCTATTTGACATCCTCCAAATTGTACATGTGGCACTATGACACATTGTTCATCATACTCATCATACTCCTTCCTGGCATGTGCCACATGCTCAGCCTGGTCCACATGGCCCCCCAAAGAGCTTTTCTCTGCAATCCCTTCTCAGGTGTGCCACAAGCGTTGCCCCATCTGACCCAGTGGCATGTGTATTTTTGTAGGTACCATGCAGTACACATGGCCATTCCCACCTCCCCAGTATGCACAGACTCCCTGTTCAGACCAAATGTCTTTGTCATTTTGCCATGTAGATTCAGCACCTACCATGCAGAGCAGTAGCAGTGTCCCGCCATCCCCACACATAATCATTAGTTCATATACCCATGGACATGGTATGGTACTAGAATCGGCTTTGTTCCAACCATTTGGAATCATGCCTACATGGCTAATATGGCTTACGTTTTATAGGACATGATAATCGCTACTCAGTTTTTCCTTGTGTATACCATGCCATTTTGTCTGTATTGGTTTCCCTCTGTTTTCAACTCATGTTCAGGGTAAAGTAATCGATGAACACTGGGTTCTATTTGCATTTTGTCTTAATATCTTGACTCCTCATATTGGAAGGTCTTCATTACTGCATCTAATCTAGGGCTTTGACATAGTTGGAACAATCTTGATCTTTAGGTTTTTCTATTCAGTTGCCCATATATGTGCCAATATGGCCGATGCCTCACAAACATTATACAGTCTCTCTTTGATCTTTACTACGATGCTCGGTAGTACAATAATTATGAACTGTTAGCATTGGTCTTACTCTGTCATTACCTCACGCTCAGGAGATTGCCCCTGAGTAGTTGAGGAATTTGGGGTTATTCATGCATCTTGCATTAATTTCTTTGACTTTTTACCTTGGCGGTGGTTGTCACTGCGCTTAATTTTCAAGGCTACAACATCGCTTGAAGAATAGTAGATGGTTCTCTAGTTGGTAATCGTCATGCCAATATTGCCGGAACCTTTCATGTCTCAGTCCTTAGTATACAGTCCATCTTTCATGTTCATCACGGCGTTATGATACGTCATGGAAACGGGCAGCTGAGTATGGATTTCCTATAGTTTACGCTCGGGGAGACGCTTCCTGACGACCCCAGAAATATAAGATATTTTATTCAGGGAGTGGTTGTCACTGCACTTAATATATGGGCAAAGACATAGATTCAAGAATATTAGATTAGATGGTCCTCTATGTTAATAATTGTCAGGCCAAAATGACTGAAACCTTTCAGGCTTCAGTCGTAAGCATTTAGTCCTTCCTTTTTATTATGTTATGAAACAGGCGGCTTACTAAGGATTTCCCTCGCATTATTCTACGTTCCTGGAGACGCTGCTCGACGAGCCCAGGGAAATCAGGTATTTCAATTAGGAATTCTATTATTTTCACTTCTGTCGTTTATGGGCAAATCATTGTGTTTCTACTTAATTTTTAGGTTTTCATCAAAAGTTTTTAATTCCTTGGAGATGGGGTGTGGTATCTTGTATTTCCTGTGTTGGTTCATCCCTAGCCCAGGTGTCCCCTCTGACCCTTATCATAATGGGCTCTCCCACCAAGATTCCAGGTGGAGAGCTTAGACTGTCGTGGAAGATCTGACGGTGACAAGGACTGTGATGTGAGGTGGCTGGGGTGTTGCATTATTAAACTTATCATTTCACCGTCATTGCTTTCCTGTGTGATCATTGGCCATCCCTACATGGGGCCAACGTGGCCATCTTTATGTACTACTTAGCTGTGACAATACTTGATATTATCCGGATTGCGTTCCCATTTAACTTTTTCAGTTTTGATTTAAAGTTCCCATTTCTTTTGAGATAGTGTTTACCATGGCGCTTCAAAACGTAATTTGTATGTGTTTACTGACTCTTTTGGTAAATACCTCACACTTGAGACATTGGCCGATCAGTTTGGAAAACGTAAGATAAATTTAGTGTTTGGTGTGCACCTTGCACCACTTGATGTCATTAGTATCCTTTCTATATCTGGAGTTTTTTTGTAAGAGAACAGGAAATTTTTTAAGACTAAGGCATCCATTGTTGACAGTTTGTGTCTTTTACTTTTTGTGACTCTTTCACTATTTTGTCTTGTTTGCAGTATTCTAGTTCACACTATTTAATTAGTACTTTTTTTCTTCTTCTTCTCTGTCTTCTATTGAATTGGGGCACAGACCTATCAAGGTTTGGATGTTTGCCCTTACATTTATTTAAATATTATGGGCCTCATTACAACCAAGTGGTGATCCTACCGCCAACAGGCTGGCGGTTCAAATCGCCATATTTTGACTGCGGCGGTAGCGCCGCGGTCACACAGCCGGGACCGGCGGTTTTCCGCCATGGTTGTCCCGGCGGTCAGAATCCACCAGGGCAGTGCTCCTTGCAGCGCTGCCCTGGGGATTTTGACTCCCCTTCCCGCCAGCCTGTCCATGGCGGTAGACACCGCCATGGAAAGGCTGTTGGAAAGGGGACTTGTTAGTAATGACTTGTTAGTACCTGTACCCAGACAGGTCCTTTATTCCTCTAATGCCTTAAGAGTTACCTATCAGTATTTTTAAACGTCTGTGGAACTTTTGTGGTCATGTTGGCTCTTTTCTTATTATCTTAACAACAACAGCCTCTTTACCCAAACAGCATTGTCCACTTATCACACTTAGAGATCCACTTACTATTATTGTGACGCATGCTGGGTTTTCTATAGAATACCATTTCATAAAATAATGATTTTTATATCTTTCCTTCGCGTTTTAACACACCAGTATTGGTTTCATCTTGGTAATTTTCACCTTATGGTTCTTTCTTGAAATTCTTGTTTTAAGGAATAAATATACAAAATATTTCACAAGTGTGCTCTAATCTTTCTCGTACACTTCACTATCTTTAATTTTATACTCTTTTTCTCTTCTCTCTTTCAGCAGTAAGTTAGGAATACAATTATGTATTATTGTATCTTTCTTATCTCTGTCGCCTTCTTTTTATGTATTACAAGTGGAACCTTTTTATGTACTTTTCACAGCCTTGAGAAAGTCACAGTAAGTGATGAAACACTTGTCGGCTGTTGGATCTTCCTGCAATAAATGGACTGATTACATCCCAATTCTCTATGCATCCTTACTTTAACAGGATTATTTAAATACATTGTGTACTTTTTGAAACGTGTGCAAGAGTGTTTATGCACATGGTCCGGTGTTGTGCATTTCTCACATCGTCCACCCTTCTATTGTTAATTTGTGATGAGCTCCTGTGTTGCCTTCCATGGCAGCTGACCCCTCTGTGCACTCTCCTGCCCTCCATGCCATCTGGATGCAATTTAGTTTCATGAAGGGTACAATACACATGTCTCTTGCCATGCCCGTATGTGTGCATGCCCCCCATAACCCACACTTGGTCCCCTCTCAGATGAGTTCTTTGTCCTGTGACATAGCCATTCCATTCTGAGGATTTGCATACTAGATTAGTGTGCATATACCTAAGTGAGACTGAGTAGCTACATCGTGCAAGGATGCCACATTGGAGCTGGCAGCAGTTTTTGCGCCATCGTTGAGGAAAGTACAGGGCTGCATGGAATTTCAGTGAATACAACACATCCCTGCACTTTCTAAATGACACAGTGCAGCGCAGCCAGCTGGCTGGCTGTGTTGAACTGTGTCATTTTCTTATACATGTCGCACAGAGAGCCTCATTTATGTGGCAGGTGGCACAAGGCAGCACAGCAAGTACCTTGCTGCCCCACCCTGTAGCACTGTGAAAGGGCAGAAATGAGCCATATCTACAAGTTACGCTATATTTCTTTCCTCTCCTCCTGCAATGGTGCACAAATTGCTGCCTAATGCGATCACAGACTGCCGTGCACCATGGTGCAGGATGTCTGCATTGCAGGGATGATTGTTTCTGTGTAGTGAGGGACACCTTCCTGTACAAAAACATTCACAAGAGGTGTTTTCCTCTTTCTATGTCTGCTGCATTCTGGGAAACATGGGGAGTAATTAAAGTATTTCTCCCTGTTGCACCCTTTTTACGCCACCCCTGAGGTGACATAGGGATCTAATGCATTCCCTTTCTTGTAAATCTCTGAGGGCTAAGTCTCTAAGGCAGATACCTGTTGAAACTATTTCAAAGAATGCTAGTGGTCCAGTACATGTAGTCGGAAGGCTCATGAAGATCATTGTCTTATCTTTCTATGTGATTTATTGCCAATATTTAATTTCACTTCAATGCCATCAACTCCATTTTTCTTTTCACCCTTTCTGGCTTGCTCTGAGACCTATAGGATACGTTCTTAAAGTCACCTGACTCTGAGTTTTGGTCTTTCTAATCTTCTGATGACTTCTTTCACAATATCCAATGCTATTATGCTTAAAATAACTTTGTATTAGAGTACTGTTTGACATGTCTCTGTGTGTGTGTTTTTTGTGACCATCTGCAGGAGACCATGGTGAAAAGCGTTGCAGTAATTGGAGCTGGATGCTCTGGTTTAGTAGCAATTAAGAGCTGCCTGGAAGAAGGGTTGGAGCCTACCTGCTTTGAACTCAGCAATGATATTGGTGGCCTCTGGAGGTACACGGTAAGTAGATATTTGCTAGACAGGTGAGTATGTTATGTTATAGTACATGGTGTGTCACATCAGTCCTTTTTATTTTACTAATTGATATGTATAATACTGTAAAAAAGTGAATTATTATTTAGAGTGGGTGCCTGCCCAAGTCAAGCAATATTAACACTTCTTGTCAGGGTGATTCCCCAAAGTTACTAAATCAACCTGAACTCATCGCCTGGGAGCAACAGCACAGAGCAGACAGGCTCAACTTAGGACAACGTGTGCAGTATCAGTATTTATGCAGTACTAAAACAGTAATAAATTAAAAAACTAATCTGTAGAATCCTAACCCGGATTAGTCAAATAGTGCAAAAGTTAATAAGCAAAATGACACTAGAATGATAAAAATCCAACAAGTGGAAACTGAGATGTGATTCTTTAAAGTTTTAGGTGAAAATAGCACCAAAAAGCACCACACATCCATGGGATGTAGGAGCAAGTTGAATCCGACCGCAATGGAAGGCGGTTTGGACACACCAGATGGATTGGTCCTAGTGAAAGCCTGGAAGTCAAAAAGTTTGAAAAATATTCAAGTCTCAATGAAGAATTGGACATTGTTACTTGTTCGGAAGTGTGGAGATCTCTGCCTGAGACAAAGGCAAAATTCAATCTGATGCTGTGGAATTGATGTTCAAATACTTTTCTCGCCAGGTCCCATTTAAGTAATGGATCTCTGGAGGAAACATTTTCAAAAGCCTCCAAACTTTCTTCTGGTGCCCAAACAACCACAGGGGTTATGTTTCCAAAGTCCACAGGACCTTACAGTTAGATACTCTCAAGATGTCAGGCAGAGTCTAACAGCAGAGTCCAGTCCAGGTCCAGTTGTAACAGGTCAGCTGAGCACTTCAGGGAAATGCAGATTGTAATGTCATTGTAGCCACTCAGGAGATCAGTCAGTTTACCTTTGGAGTGCACTTCTTTATCTTTGGCACTAGATGGAGCAGGTCCAACGCTTCAGGGCTCCTCTCAGGTCAAAGACAGCAGGTCCAGTCCTCTTCTGATCTTCTGCCGATCTAAAATGTTTTCTGAAGAGGGTGCCTTGGCATGCCACATTTATGACTGACATTAGCTAATGGATGGGTGGGTCTCCTGTGCAATCCATAACCAAGAGGGTAAAAGCCAACATTTTTGGTAGTTCCTGCTTGCCTCACTGCAAACGAGATTAAATGCAACATATAAGGGCAGTTTCAAGACAGCTGAAGTCTTCAGCCACACTAAACACGGGCTCTGAGAACTGGACATGACTAAGGGAGTGTACTTTGAAAATTACTAATGCCCTCCAGATCTTACAACTAAAATCCAGTTCGGTCCTTGACCCACTTGATCCCTTTCAAGGCCGCAGAAGTTATGCATGTGCTATAGACAGGTCTTTCAGGCAGGATTGGATACTGTTCTGCCAACATGAGGAGCAGCAGGCCCCACCCTAATTCTCCAGCTGAGGTGAGAGGAGCCATCCCTCCCCATGCACGTCGACTTGCAAGTCAAAGTAATCTATTATATGGATAAGTACTGCTGGGCTGCTGTTGTGAGCTAATGCAGAATATCCCTCAGGAACGTCTGTCAAGAAAGGATAACAATCAAAATATTTAATGTTGACTTTCCCTGAATATTTAATATAAATTCAACTTCATCACTGAATTAGGTTTTTAATACATATTAAAAGTAGTCTTTTAATGGTTTGTATAGTCAGTTCCTGTCAACAGTTACATGTTAAAGTCTATAATCTGCATGTTGACATTTTTTAGGATTCAACCACAGCCCTGCCAGTGAAAATAGCTTTTGGGGCTTGGTCACTTTAGAGACATGCCATTTAAAATTTGGTGCAGGTTTTAGTTTTAAAATGAGGCACCCTACCTTGTGGGTAACCAGATGGAGTTCGGCTTCTCAAAAATGTTTATTGTGACAGGTTTGGAAGTAGCTTTTTAGTCTGTTGCAGTCAGCCTACACATGACATTCCTGAAGCCATGCTTTATATTCCCACTCTGTGATGGCACAATGGGTGCTGCAGTCCACATGTCACATTTAGATTCCAGGCCCTGGGTTCATTTTCTACACCATAGACTAGGGATTCAAGTTAAATATGTCAGTCATAGATAAGCCAATGTAAATATGTTTCGAGGAGGAGAAAAGGCACTTTACTTCTGTTTAGCATGAATAACAGTGCACAGAATTTAAAGATCAGCAAAAGCAGGGCTCCCAAAAAGGTGAATAATCCAGGGTAACATGCAGAAAAGTTGGATTTCCTACAAATATACTTAGTTAGAAGGGCCTACAGCTAGCCCTTTTGATCTTGGTCTGTTATTGTGTCATTACATTTTTCTTCTACCTACATGGGACAAAGGGTCAGCACAGTGGCAACATTGGCTCACTTTTCAAGGAAAACATCCACACACAAAGTAGTTGCCTTCAGTACTAGAGACTACTATGTCAATGTCTGTGTTTTAAAATGCCTGGACCGGATGTTTAATTTCACAGGAGGGATGGCAGGAATGTGGTAACTCCGCGGAGCTCTTGTAACGTGGAATCACTTATGAATTTGGCCATTCCACTTGCAGAATTAATCTGCAGTAAAGTTTTAAGTTTCTAAAGAGGCTGGAAGAAGGACCTGTCCCTCCCTATGTGTTTAAAAATCCCTGCAGATTTAAGTTTAATCTGCAGTGGTTTTTAAACATAGAGGGAAGTCTCCCTTTTGCAGCCCTCTTTAGAAACCACTGCAGTTCATAAATCTTGGCATCCTTACATACTCTGCAGTAGTTGATTAATAATTACTGCAGAATATGTCAAGGCATTAAGATGTATACACTGCAGTGCATACCTCTCAGCACCCTTACATACCCTGCAGTGATTATTCAAAGTATGTAAAGACTCCAAGGGGTATGTACTGCACTGATTATTAAATAGAGCAGGAAGAGGGAGCAGTCCCTTTGTTTTTAATCACAACTGCAGATTAAACTTTAATCTGCAGTGATTTTTAAACATAGAGGGACTGCTCCCTCTTCCCAGTCCTGTTTACAACAGCAGTGCAAATCCCTGAGCACCAATACATATTCTGCAGTAATTACTACTGATTATGTAAGGTTCACCAAGGGGTATGCACCGCAGTGATTTGCAGTGGTTCTGAAGTTTAGAAACTACTGCATACCTCCTAGCGCCAGTGTCCTTACATAATCTGCAGTAATCAGTGCAGAGTATGTAAGGGCGCTGAGGGGTACTTGGCTGTGCTATTTGCTTGGCAAAAAAGACATCCTCGCATCCATTGTTGAGTGCGAGGGTGCATTTTGCGCTAAGAAAATAGCACCAAATGGCCAGTCCACATTTTTGCTGAATTCCACAAAATCTTGCAGAATTCCACGTATTTCAATGGAAACACATTACATCAATGCCGCTCACCCTCTTAAAGCAGAAAAAAAGTGACAAAACAAAAAAAAAATGATAATGCCAAATGGCTGGCAGCCTACAACAGACATATTGGATTTGCTAATGCGTGTTTCTGGAGTCTATCTCCAAAAATTGTTCATCTCTCATTCTGATGCCCAAACCTTTCGACAATGACTGTCATTCAATTTATACACATGTGGTCAGGCCAACATTCTGATGTTCTCTCCAGCAGAATCAGGTGGTAGATTCCCAAGGAGAGGCTGAACAGAATACGACCAAATTTGTCAAAAAGCTAAATCTTTATCCAGAAAGGTTGCTTTTTGTGTTTCGGCATAATTCTGTTCAGCTGTTTTAGAGAAATTAAAGTTTAAAATTGATAGTTAATTTTTGCCGCAAGTCAATGTGGGCAAAAAAGAAGTCTGATGGGCTGGCCCTGCAGGACTCCCTTAGGAGTCCCGGGCAACCGGTTGATGTCATTGGCCGGTTGCAAAGGAGGAAAATGTTATGGCCACCATTACAGGAGTTGGGGTCTGTGTCCCTGAGTCCTGGAAAATAAAAAGGACACTAGGGGCCACATGCATGCACACTCTCTTTCACTCATGCATACACAGACTGACACCCAGCACATACAAATGCACAGACCCATTCAAAGCATGCACGCACAAACACACATACATTCATACATACACACATTACATAAAATAATTCCAGACCGCAATTCGGGTGGGGGGTGAGAAGCTTTTGTTGTTTCCCAATGGAAGGGATAGAAGAAAGATCCCGTCTCCTCGTCTCTTTGGCAGACCTTGTTGGAGTCAGCAAATGAGAAGAAGAACCTTCTTTACTCGTGACAGAGTTAGACTGGGTCAGTGAGAGTTGCGGACCCCACTGCACTCCATGATGAGCACCACTGATGGACACTCGGCTCGGGGCACTTCATGGCTGAAATTTGAAGTTCCTAGTTCCAAGTCTATCAGTGACTCTCTCCCTTGTCATGAGGGAGAGAGCCACAGAAGACACTGGGGGTCTGAGGAGGTCACTTTCACCCTGCTGTGAAGCATTCAGCCTGGCACATTTTGGTTCTCGCAGCCAGGCACCTGCGATTTTAGTGCATGTAAAGCTCTTGGATGTCTGACCTAAACATAAAGAGTGTCTGTCAGGCTGACCTTTGCTCAGCCTGACAGAAATTCTTAATTATTTAGAGATAGGTGGAGGGACTGGCCCCTCTACCTTTAATGACAAGCCCCTATTGGTAACAAAAACAAAGTCAAAGTGAATTTATTGTTAGGTCTGGTAATAAGTTCTTATGTTACATTAAAAAAAAACTTAGGTCTAGAAATATCTTACTTTACATTTGAAAAACCTTAAATTCATTGTTCAATGACATCATTGATTTAATCACTGATGACATTTAAAATGACATTGTTTATGACATCACCATTTACATCACTATTGGCATCATCCAATGAGGGTGTTTACTGTGCGCTTCTGAGACTGAGTAGTATTTAATGAGCCACATCAAGACCAAGTTTCCTATTGCTTATGTACTGCTAATGAGTGTAATCTTTTGGCACATGCTTGGCCTACTAATACGCTTGCATACTTGAAGGGCTGTCCTTTAGGAGCTGCACACAGGAGAACGGCTGTGCATAGTAAAGGTTTCTCCAACTAGCTGGCTTTGAGTCTCTGTAGGTAGTATGCTGTTTGTGAAAGATTGTTCACAGGATGATGGCTGTGTGTAGTACGGGCCTGGTAACCTAATGGGCTTGGTGCCTAGGGACGGTGCCCTTTACTTTAAGAGCAGGGGGAAGGTTTTGTGTAGATGGGGCTTGGCCTCCTAATGGGTTTTGGGTGTCTTTAGGGAGTGGGCTCTCCGTAAAGAGTTTTGCACAGGTTGACAGCGGTGTGTAGTAGTGGTTTGGGTTCCTGAATTTCAATGAGGTTTTATACTTTAAAAAGTATGTTTTCACCCACCTATAACATCACCTTACCCTTTGGGTTTTCAAGTAAATTTCTATGGTTTTGTAAATCTACGGTATCACCAGCCTTAACAATAACATCACTTTATAATATATGTAAATTAACCAGTGGCTGTCACTGGTGAGTTATAGTTAGGACTGTTTTTTTGTTGCTAAAAACTTTAGTGCAGTTTTATGAATCTTCACAAAACTTTCTAAACAGTGTTCTTTTTTGCCGTGTTTGTGCATGGAGAAATTTGGGGTGATTTGTCAAATGGCTCAGAGAAAAAGTGTGTGTGTCCGAAAACATGTTTTCCACATTAGATTTTGGAAACAAACATTAGGCACAGCTGCAGCCCAAGCCGCTTAATGGATTTACAGCAGTTTTGGCAGAAAGCCAGATCTTGGTCCAGAACAAGTGCTTTTGTGATTTGGTGTAAATCCATTAAGTAGTATTTGAGCAATTAAGGCTCAAAAACTTGAGTAACCCACAATGGGGTGCCCCAGGTGAGTACTGAATCGTCCCACTTAAAAATAATTTTTGCTCAGGGTCACAGGGTAGCCCCTGGAACCCACCAGCTCCCTGCTGGAGCCTGTATCTTTTCATTTTTAAATGGGATGGCCCAGTACTCACCCAGGGCATACTTAGCTTAGGAAATGAGTTATAATTACTATAAATGACTATGGGGGTCATTCCGACCCCGGCGGGCACCGCCAGAAGACCGTACCGCGGTCAAATGACCGCGGCGGTCATTCTGACTTTCCCGCTGGGCCGGCGGGCGACCGCCAGAAGGCCCCCTGCCGGCCCAGCGGGAAAGCCCCTTCAACAATGAAGCCGGCTCCGAATGGAGCCGGCGGAGTTGAAGGGGTGCGACGGGTGCAGTGGCACCCATCGCGATTTTCAGTGTCTGCTAGGCAGACACTGAAAATCATTATGGGGCCCTGTTAGGGGGCCCCTGCACTGCCCATGCCTGTGGCATGGGCAGTACAGGGGCCCCCAGGGGCCCCATGACACCCGTTCCCGCCATCCTGTTCCTGGCGGTTTTTACCGCCAGGACCAGGATGGCGCGAAGGGGGTCGGAATACCCATGGCGGCGCTGCTTGCAGCGCCGCCGTGGAGGATTCTCTGGGGCAGGGCAAAACCGGCGGGAAACCGCCGGTTCCCCTTTTCTGACCGCGGCTTTACCGCTGCGGTCAGAATTGCCCCTGAAGCACCGCCAGCCTGTTGGCGGTGCTTCCTCCGTCCCCGGCCCTGGCGGTCCATGACCGCCAGGGTCGGAATGAGGCCCTATAACTGGTAAATTTCAGGTTTAGTTTGTTTAAAATATTTCTTGTCACCGAAATTTTCACTTAACTATAATGTCACTTTAACCTCTTTTTCAGTGCATCTATCTATCTGTCTATCTATCTATCTATGCAACAGTTGGAAGTTCCAAACTAATTAAGTAATGTCCATCCTGAATCTGGATCAGCAAGTCAGTCAATAGATCTTGATACATATTGTTGATGCTCATTTTCTGCAGAATCAGCTGTCTGAAGGTAAAATAATGGTAGTGAAGTTGTGTGAAGAGTTGGGTCACTGAAGAAAACTGAGTAATGCATTAGAAGATGGTCTGGTCAAGTAGTTGTGCAGAAAGGGGAGCACCTAGACAGAGTGGCATAAACCATCTAAAAGGTTTGTATACAGTCCCAAAAGACATAAGAGCATGTGGCCTTTTTTTAAGAATAAGCAGCATGTTGAAGGAGTATTCCAAATTTGTATATTTTAAATCTTCAAGACCAAACCCTATACATTAGCTGTAATCCTTTTCTTGTTGACTGGTTGATATCTGCTTGTGAGAATAGGTGATGCATGTTTCTGTTACTGTTGCAGGAAGACGTCGAGGAAGGGCGAGCCAGCATCTATCAGTCAGTGGTAACTAACACTTCCAAGGAGATGTCTTGTTACAGCGACTTCCCCATGCCTGCCCATTTTCCCAACTTCCTGCACAACTCCAAATTCCTGGAGTACTACAGGCTGTATGCAGAACATTTTGGTCTAATGAAGTACATAAAGTTCAAGGTGAGGAACAGCTACATCATCTGAGCATGATTGGTATAGAGCGAGTATCCTTGTGCATTTTGAAATAAGTGTTGTGAACACATGACAAATAGAAGTGTAAATAAGTGGAACATGGTGGTTCTTAATGTATTCCAGACCTTATTGGCCACTTAAAATAATAGCAATCCTCACAATATATGTCCCCAACTGAAACATAGAATCCCAAGTGTATGATAACACGCTTCATGCCATCATATTCCATATGGCACACCTAGAATTTAGAAAACTTGTTCTCAAGATAAATGGTGGCCATACAAAGACAATAATTTAACTACTACATCAGCGTACCAGCACCTTTCACAGAGCAACACATAATACTTTATAGACTCCTCCCATACAGAACTAAAAACAATGGGGGTGATTTTCAAAGACATGTAAGATGATGTAAAACAGTACCCCTGTAGAGTTTGATTATGTACTCTTGTGTGAATCAGAATGAAAATGCCTAAAATGGTAATATTCGGGCCATATTCATATACAACTAGTACAAGTAGATTAGACAGTGGTCTCTTCGCAGATTTACCAATTTGGAAGTTGGATGTTTTGTGTCCAGTTAACCTAAGCATGTAAGAGCCCTTAAAATAATTTTTCTGTAATAGTATGTTCTGTACTCACAAATTGTTTTTGTGACTCAGCCTCACTGTCCTAAATCAAATACACATAAAATGTCCTAACCTATAACATTTTCATCCTGTCTTATAGGTCTCTACCGGTCCTGTTCAAGCAATACCACACATATACACTTCTCCTGGATGATCAGACTGAAGACTTTCACTACTACCACACTGTTCACACTTAGCGTACAGTCTTTCATCCATAGTCCTGTTGATTGCCTGCAGCTCACCAATGTCCTACATAGTTTGCATCTAAATAACTACTTTAATCAATCTAAAGTTCTCTATCAATCACGTCCTTCATGCATCAACATCACAGTAATCAATTAGAAGTGTCACCACATTCTTGGCATAAACCATTATAACAAGCAAAGGGCAGCCAATCACCAAATCTGGCAAGCATACTCCCATCAGTCTGCCGAACATATAGTTATTCACCTTCATTCTTTTATGTTCATCTTATCACCATGGGCTACCTAATGATCATTCTTTTCATCCTTCAGCATGAATTACTAATCAAACAAACAAGGCCATTAGTTATATTCACGTGTGAATATGGATTGAAGAGAATTTGTGACACCCTAAATCGAAAGTAACTTGCTAAAATTATTACATTTATTTGACACAGGTCAGGCATTAGTGATCTGGTTTCAGAAAAAAGTTCTAAGAATTTGTCCAAAAGTCTTCATAGAAGTTACTCTAAACATGTGGTCAACTCAGCAGATGGCAAATCGTATCTACTCCTAATGAAAGAAATTAATTCTTGGTGGAAAATGGATCATTTACAAGGGAACTTTTAGTCAGAAAAAGATTGATGAATTTGGAGCTAAAGTAGTTTGTGGCTCAGGAGAACCCATTGAAAGTAAACAAATAAAGGTAGTAAGGAAAGATTCTTTAAGAAAAATCAATGGTATAAAAAAAAAACTAATAGAAAAAGTGTGTGTAAAAGGTTTTTCAAGGACTGAACATTAATCAAGCATGGAAAATCTGAGTTGCTGCTAATGGCTTGGGAAACATCCATATTCTTACATCCAGCACTTATGTAGCAGTGAACTTTTGTGTGAAACATAATGAGCAGTTACGGATTGGCCCAAATGTTGCTCAGATTGAATATAACATTAGCAATCCTTAATAATGTAAGTGATAGGCTTTAAATGGATCCAATTGAATAGGAAGTGAAGGGCTTCCAGGGCACCTATTTCTCATGGTGTTCTCATGAAGTTTATTAAAAACAAACCTGTCTTTTGTAGTTATTTGTAGACTATATTAACATATACATTATAACTAATTAAAGTAATTTACAGTGATGGAAAGGGCTAATACTGTATTCATTATTTAAAAATTATTTTAAAAATCTCCTATCGTTTTGGCAAATGGGCTCTATGCCCCATTGTGAGACCTCCAATAACATCTTGACTATTATTATGGTAAATGAGAAGGCAGTGTAGGGTCCATCTACTAACTCTTTGCATCTTTTTTCTGGACTAGTCGAAAGCTTTTAATTGTGTGTGAAATAGTTTGGGTATAATTAACACACTGTAGTATTACATTACCCTACTCTTCCTTTGATTCAAACTTTACATTTATGAATGTACGTGTCTATAAATATTGATGAGAATGGAACAAGGTGTATACACACAAATACACAACTGAGAAAGGATGTGTAGTGACATCACTGCTCTTTAGTCTGTAGACAGCCCCCCCATACCTACAGCAATTGCTCGTAAACAGTGCTTAGGATACCCCATTTCCACTGTCAGTGACTCAGTGTAATTATATCTGTTCTTTCAAGCAGTTACGTCCCAATGTCAGTGTCCCCATGTCAGCTGCAATGTGCCAATGCCAGCATCAGTGCCCCATTTTTAGTATACTAATAATGTTATTCCTATGCTAGTGCTCCGGCGGCATGGCAGTCAGTGTTTCTTTTGTGGAAGCTTCTGCTGCCAGTATTTCTGTCTTAGTGCTTACTTGAGAAACTGTAACTTATAGAACAAACATACACCTAAGGATTCTATGGAGCCAGGAAAGAGGAATCTGTAGAAAAGGAATCCATGTAGTGGATTTATCAAAAAGGGACATTTCTAAGGCTTTAAAAAGTAAATGCAGACAAAGTAGCTAGGTATTCTTGTTAGTAGGGCCCAGTACAGAGATTGCCTATCCACTGATACAGATATGCTTAAACTTTGGACTTTTTAATAACAATTGATACTCAGGACAGAACCTTCCTTTAAGCAGACAAGACCTCATTTTCTCACACAGAAAAGAGTGTTTAGTGAGTTAGTAGGCTGAAAAGACCAGGCTGAGGGCCTTGAAACCAAATATGTTGGGGCACAGGCAGCTAATAATGTAGTTCACTGCCTTGGTTTCCACATCTATATTCTCATATCCTTGTTGGTGCTCCAGTGTTGGTCTTTTTGTATCACTGTTTTGGTGTTATATCCTTCTGTCCCATTATCACAAAAGGTGCCAGTGTGTCACTGTTCATGCTAATATCTCAGCATCATCAGCATTATTGTGTATCTCACTCTCTAACTGTCAATGTACAAGTCCTTCTTTCTGGTCCTCTGTGCCATACTTGACCTATATTCCAAGGCTGTCTAGCTATTGTACAGTGACCATAGAGAATCTGCAAAGCCCTGCAAGTCATACTTTACAGCTCCTAATTATGTGAAGGTTTTTGTCCCCCTGGCAGTTACATAGATCACATAGCCTTTAGTGTGGGACTAACGTTGGTTTTAAGGAAATGAGTCAAAGTTGGACACCTAAAATGACAAGGTTTTGCATGTACAACTAAGGCTCAGCTACCATGGTGGAAAGCTGAATGAATGAGAACAGGGGATATTATTAGTAAATGTTCAAGGAGCATCATTTTTTTTTTATAAACAGATTTTTATTGTTTTTCAAAGACCAAGTAACGAGAAAAAGTGAGCAACAAAAACAACACTAGTAATAATGCTTCATCCCATTCCCCCACCCGCTGTCCCGCGCAAATTAAATTACATGACTAGACAAAGAATCCAGTGTTGAAGATAGTCCATAGTAGCCCCACCCATTTACCCCAAATTCACAGGGCAACCCGGGCAATGTAAATTGGTTCCTCCAGTTTGGCGCACCAGTCCATTCGAGTGAGCCATTGTTTCAGTGTTGGTGGAAAGGGCTGTTTCCTGGCCTGAGCAATGTCTCTCTTGGCTACCAGAGTTGCAAAACCAATTAATGTTTTGTCACTGCGAGGCCTGCTCAGTCTATCAAGCACATCCAGTAATGCCACCTTAGGTGTTAGTTGCATTGAAATACCCGGGACTGCCAACAAGGTAGTGCCAATCCAAGGCCAGTATGATGCAATCTGTGGGCACAGCCACACTATATGGAGGAAATCAGCCTCCAAGGTCTGCCAACATGCACATCTGGGATCATTGATGATTTGCGCATGGGCCAGTCTCTGGGAAGATATATAAGTTTGGTGGAGATAGTGCAGCTGGATCAGCCATAGGCAGGCAGAAATTACAAGTTCCCTGGGAGCCATACAGGCTTACTGCCATTCAACCTCATCCAATTCCCCAAACCAAGCCTCCCATTTCAGGTGCAGTGAGCCTGGCGATCCTGGTGCATTGGGCATGGTATAGTTGGAAAGTTCCCCCTTTTCCTGACCTCCCCAATACCAATCGGGCTTCAAAAGGATTAAAGTCTTGGAGATCCTGTTGATCTTTCTTGTTGGAGTCAAGGACATGACTGTTAGTATTGATGGAATTGGGTATTGGAAAGAGATAACTGAACTTCAGCGAAAGAGCACATGGAGGACCGGACCCTTTTCACTTGTCCGCCAATGTGGAAATGCAGATCAGTTCCCACTGATTAAATCCCTTAAGCTGAGTCAGTTGTACCAACCAGTGACCTCGTCACAAAGGAGTCTGCCCTGTCAGACACCTGTTCTAACCCATGAATTGAAGGGCCCCCCTCCGGGGCAAGAAAATCACTCTATCAACCTCTGGTATTGAGAGGGAAGCGGATAACTATACATGTAGTGCATCACTTCATTTAGACCCAGGCCGCTAAGTTCCAGTTTGTACCAACGGTGGCTCCTCCACTATGGCAGAGGAGTGTCTCCCCCACCAGCAGCAGCAGCTGCAAACTTGAAAAATAAAACAATAATAAACTATGTTCATTATCGTTTAATTTTTCAGGGGCGGGACCATAGGGATGACAGGCACTAGGGGGAGTGGTAGGTCTGCTGCCCTCAGTGTGCATGTGGGTTTGGCCAGCCATGTTAGGGCGGCCAAACCCAAATGCGCACTGAGCTGTCTCCAACCCGAGCTGCGTTGCTGGGTTGGAGACAGCAGGCACAAGCTCCTAGCCTGCATCTGAGTACAAATTGAGGGCACTCAGGCCAATCCTGATGTTGCTCTCATGCTGCCAGCGGCCAGGCTGGGAGCCTGTGCCTTCAGTGAGTGGAGCCAGAAGAGGTGCAAACCGACAGTGATGCAACAGGTACGTTTTTTTTGTATTTTTTGTACATCTACTTTAGTTGTCTTTTTGTTTGGTGCCCCCACCTTCAAATCCACCACTTTACCCTGACATCGCAATTGGTTGGTACACTGAGTGGTTCTATGCACCTGTCAACAAATCATTTATAACTAGATGATGGGAAGCTCCGTAGTACAAATGAATATTCACTGCCCCAATCCCTCCTTCATATACTAAGGAACAACAAGTGTCACCTTTGCCAGAAGAAGGTACAAAGCACTGACACCACTCCGTGAACTAGGTAGTAGGGATGTATAGCTGGAAATTCTTTGAAATATAGAGAAAATAGGGTAGTATCATTATTTTTATCAATGCAGCTTTACCAAGCAGATTCAATGGGCGGTCACGCCACGCAGTAAGGCAAGTCCTACTGCTATTCAGGAGGGGTGTTAGATTAAGGCCCCAAGTGATTTCTGGTATGGTTGCCACCTGTATACCAAGGTATTTAAACTGAACAAGTGAAGGTGGATGCCCTCCCTCCAGTCGGTCAGCGCATTATCTCCCCTCAAAGGAGCAAGAAGTGATTATGCCCTGTTAAGGTGAAGGCAGAAGGCCTCTTCAAAAAGACAAAGGAGCTCTAGGGCACAAGGGCCCAAAACCACTGGATTTGCAAGGTAGAGGAGAAAGTCATTAGGAATGTACCACACAATTCTGTCCTGAAGAGCCCGGCCCAACACCAGCCTTCAAGTTGCATATTGCACTGGACCAAACATGCCAAGGGCTCAATGGCTAGGGCAAGGAGCAGTGGAGAAAGGGGATAGCCCTGCAGGGGTTTCCCATTCAATTGGAAACCCGTCGGACAACATCCCATTGACAAGGACAGGAGCCATCAGATGTGAGTAAAGAAGGGAGATCATCACACAAAAGTGAGGCCTAAAGCCCATTCGATGCAGTACGGCCACCAGATAATCCCATTTGACCGCGTCAAAGGCCTTTTCAAAATCAACACAGAACAGCGCTAAATCTCCTGTTAACTCTCCTATGCGAGCCAGAACAGAGTGCACTCATCGGATGGAATACAGTGTACTACAGTTTGGCATAAAAGTGCATTGGTCAGCATGTTTCAGGGCTGTGAGCACCGGGTGAGCCTAGTCACCAGAATCTTGTTGAATATTTTGATGTTGGCATTCATCAGGGAAATGGGGCAATAGGATCCGCAGTCTAAAGAAAGGGGGGGTTTTAGGAAGGACGACAATGGCCGCCAAATCCAGGTCCTTAGGAAACAATCACTTTTCAATGGCTTTCGCATAGAGCCGAAGTAAATGTGGAACCAAGTGATTGTGAAATGTCGAATAATATTAAAGTGGAAAGTCGTCTGACCCTGGGGTCCTCCCTGACTTCAGGCCACTAACGGCATCATGAATTTCATCATCTGACATCAGCTCCTCCAGCGGCCTCCTCTGGGCCGGAGTCAAGGAAGGTACAGGGTTATCTTTAAGAAGCAGTTGAGTACTCTCTATGGCAGGTCGTGAAATGGGGGCATTGACTGCAGTCAAGTCATCCCCAAGGATCAGTGAGCCGCAAGGCAAGTTGGTTATGAGTTGAGTCAGGTCCTGGAGAGTCTATGTCTGCAAGTGTGGAGGGACATACATTTTAAAAAATGTGTAATGTTTCCCCTTCTATCAACCCATCACTCCCACATATCTGCCTTGGTATCATGTAAAGTATGAGTGACTACAAGAGGGACATTTTTATGGAGGTGGATTGCCCTACCTCTGGATCCTCTGGCAAAGCCATTGTGGAAGACAAAATTATAACCGCAAATCTACAAAGAAAGGAGCATTTAGGGCCAGGTGTATGACCATTTTCTTTGCAACTCACAATTTGCATTTGTTAATGGCAAATTGTGAGTTGCAAAACAAAATGTACAACAGTGTCTGAGACATTGTTTGCGATTTCCAAAGGGGTCTCATAGGACCTGCCTTGTTATTATTCATGAGGCATGTCGCAATTTGTGACCCGTTTGGGAATGGACGCACTCAAAGGGATGGTGGCCTGCTGGGGTCAGCAGACCACCATGTCTGTGACTGCTTTTTAAAAATAGCAGCTTTTTTAAATGCAACCTATTTTCCTTAAAGGAAAATGAGTTGCATTTAAAAAACTAAAATTAAATATCCCCCGTGGGACTACTGCCTGCTCTGAAAAAATGTTGGCGCCCCCATTCACAAAGGGATAGGGGTCCTATTTGCGAATGGGTTACCATCAATTTGAAATTGGTAGTAACTGTGATTGTTTTGTGACCGCATTCACAGTCACAAAACAATCCTATATGAGCCTGCGAGTCGCAATTAGGAAAGGACACCCTTGGAACGCTCCTTCCTAATTGCAGATCGCAATTCCTATTTTTCAAGAGAGTAACCAGCAGTCGCAAAAGTAACCGCAATATAGATTTGTACATCTGGCCCCAAGTTACGGTAAGATATGTCTCCTTTAATAATACCATTTCAGGTTGATGTAGAAACCTGAGTACTGTTGTTCACTTAATATGGTGTAGTAGACGGCTAATGTTCCAGGAGAGGAGACTATGACCCATCTTGGATCTTGGAGGCTTGTTAAATATGTAGGTGTTGGAAAGGAAGCATGTAGGATCTCCAGGGAGAGCAGATAGTGGCAAAAAGCAAGAAGCAAGAAACATAAAAGGAAATAGAAAGCAATAAATGTCCTTGAAATCAACCAAAACCCCAACAACAGTACCTCCACCTCCACCCGGACGCATCTGTCACCCAGTCACAACAGTCATAACACACAAAACTGGGGTAACATGACAGTTGTAGACATTTCAGTGTAGGAAGGATTAGATGTAGGTGGTGGTTGACTATTACACTACCAAAACATCACGTGCTACTCATAAATTAATCATAATGCATGCAATTAATTAAAGATCAATATGATATTTTTCAAGCACTATGATGGGCTGGAGCCCAAACGGAGAACTTAAATTCCTCACATGGAATAATTTAAGACTTAAATAGTTACACTTAAGCTAGGAAGGTTCTGGCATATACAGTCAGGCAAAGATTGAAAGTACTACACTACACTACACTGTCACCTTTCGTAGAGAAATCACAAAGCCTTCAACAACAAAAACTTAATTTTATACAAAAAATATTATTTATCATTGGGAGGTTTTGTATAAGTGGTCAGTAACTGAAAAAATATAATTAAGCTTAGCTCTGTCATTAATGCACAGCTATAACCAAAGAGTTTTTGTTGGGAGTTCCAAGTTAAGAAGGTTTCACAATGTTTTGTTGTCACTGAATTCCATAGACCAGAGTATGCAGTGTCAGAAAGCGCCCAGATTTCACAGCCACCGGTCAATGGTATGTCATCACACAGAAGGATGGAAAGGAGGAGTCCACCATCTTTGATGCAGTACTGGTGTGTAGTGGCCGCTTCACAAAGCCATCTTTTCCAGTCAAGTCTTTTACTGGTAGGTGTTGGTATCAATGTCAAATCTACTGTGGAGGAGGTAATACATGTTCCTGCCCCAAAACCTGATGAGCATCAATAAGAAATTCAGAGCATGACAACCTGGCATCATTCTTTGTGGATTACTCTTGTGACAAATGCTTGAATATGTGTAACTTGTTTAAAAGATTTGACAGTTTAGAACTCTATAAAATTGGAATATCCATTCATTTTTTTCTCTGTTCACCCGATAGCCTAAATGGAAAATATAATCCTTATAAATACCATCCTGAGAAAAATCAAGAATTTGCCTCAACAGAGAAACCATGGGCAATGTTGACTTCTAAGATTCCTCTTTACATTTAAAATATTTATACGCACAATCTAATCCTATTATTTTGAAGGGGTTTTCAAATTACATGTACAAGTAGATAGACAGGGACAGCAGAGAGTCAAACAATCAAATAATTGAGTTTCTAGGTTACAAATGTTACTATCAGTGGTGGTTCACAATAAAGATGAGTTCATGATGACATATGGAAGGTGAGCAATAACTGTACATGTCTAATGATCCTTTGGTAGTGCATTCCAAAGGTTTTAGATGTAGCAGAAGAACACATAGCTTTGAAATTTTAGATGTGGCCATTTGTGTAATTTCAAGAAGAAGGATGAAACTGCTGCTTTGCCTATAAGAACTCCTTGCATAGAGAGTTCCATGTGAAAGTAACCTGTTAGGAAAGACAGATAGCCCTGTGGGTGATGTAGATGAACCAGCACTGAGTGACATTGTATGCTCTGGATAAGACAGTTTGATTAAGGACATATGGCAGTTGACATGGCCAGTTTATAGGAAGAAGGAATTGGAAAGCAATGTGCTAGGAGAGGGTTGGTCACTAACATTTTGACTGGTAGGGGGTAGCTTATGAGCAGAGATTAGCTTCTGTATGGGCCACGTGTACTTAATATAGGTCATACATTCTTAACCCTCTCAATCTTTATATTTTTGGGAAACTAAAGTCAGATATGACTGCTGGTAGTTAGATGAAAACAGGGCCATCTTACCCTAAATGTCCACCCCTGTAGACACCTGGAGAGGATGAGTGCCCTTTCTGCAAGACATAGCTGAAATACTTTAGGTGTCCTGTGGTCTGTCTCTTCTGGCATTCCTAGCAGCCAAAAATGTGTGGCCTGCTAGCTTTCCTGGATCTCTATGCTTGTAATGCATGTGGGTGCCCTGTTCTCTTTTTGTCATCCCTGGAGTGTACGGCATAGCTTATGAGCGCATGAAGCTGCCGAAGGTCTTCTCCTCTCTGTGGATCTATTTCCTTCAGGATGGACTTCGACTATGCAGCAGCTGTGCTTGTGCTTTATCACCCAATTCAGAGGGTAGTGCAAGGGCCCAACTGGATCCCTGAAGGGAGCTGTCTTCCTAGGTTTGTTTTCAGTGCTGTCCCACCTTCCCAGTGGTCATCTTCACTTCAGAATTCATTACTTGAATTACCTCAAATACATGTCAATGCCTACAGTGTCCACCTTTAAATATGATCAAATAAGTACATGCTTGCAACACTCCACTAGTGCTGCTTCATGTGAACCAAAACAGAGATTCATTGGCATTGACTTTTTTTTCTCAGATGCCTCACTGTGATCTGGCAAGACCCTCACATAATAACCTACCCAATTCTGTACTTTAGTATTCTGGCTTTCCTGAGTAGGTTTACTTTGTCCTTGATTTAGGGTCTTGCATACGTGCAATGTAATGTCCGGCTTTGGTCTCACTGAGCTCACCCTAAGATCTACTCACAGGCAAACTGCAGACGCTACCCTGCAATGACAGACGGCAATGATAGAATTTTCACCATGTTCTTCAGGCCATGCTTTTTAACATATTTAACTCTCAGACACAAGGCACATGATAGAAGAAGTGGATATGGCAATTTGGGATCTATTTACATGCAACGGTGGACAAATACTATTTATGCAACTTGTCATCAATTTAGTGAGTGATGAAGTATAACACCTGTCTGTAAATTTCCTGAAAGATATAATGGAGACATATACTCTCCTAATAGAGTGTCAGGAGAAGTACTTTGATCATCAGTGCACAATAGAAAACCAATGCTTTACATTCAAGATGCAGAGTCTTATTCCACAAGAATCAGTGGATGCCTAGAACACGTCTGAACCAACTAATGCCACTCTACTACTTTTATTTTTTCAAGTGACAAAGCCACTCATCTATGGATACTCAATGGACAGTCCAAGAATCACTGATGCGCCTGAAAATGTTATCATGTAGCATATAATGCAACAATGGGTGCTCATGCAATGAAAATGGAAACAAGTTGTAAAAAGAATGCAAAAAACCACTGCAGATGGCACACTTTGAGCGTGATCACAAGTCCAAAGATGGTGAAAAATTAACAGGCTGATCTTTTGCTGTGGACCCCTATGCTAGCATGCTGGTTTTGTTCCCAAATAGGCTAAAGATGTGAAAATTATGATAAATAAAACAAATCTGCAAAGATATGGAGTCAGCAACCCAAAAAAGATCAATACCACCACCTGAAGACAGAAGGGACAAGAGAGAAAGCGGGCAGTCTCATATAATAGCGAAGGAAAGAAGGCTGACGGTTAGCATCTCAACTGAAAAAGAAAGAGCAAATTTCATTATTGAACGGCCTCATTGGCTGTCCTATGCAATCAAGTCAGCTGCATACATCTCCCTAGTTATGCTATCAAATACATACTTATATACAAAACATACTCAAGTAGAGGGGTTGAACCCAAGGACGATGCAGATCATGCAATCAAAGTTACATAAAAAAATATATGCTGATAGGAAGGGGCCAAACCGCCACACTCATAATGTGGAGGACTTCACCTTTGGCCTGTCGGCGGTGAGACCACCAAGACCGCCAGGGTTGTAATGAGGGCCGATGTTTCTCTTCTCTCCATAATCTTGGCAATGCTGTGTTCCCTATTGGTCACACATCATCCTCCTCACATACAGATATTCTTCTTTCTCAGTAAATAAAAATATGTAGCTGAAAACTACAATCACGCCATCCTAAAGCAAACCAAAAAATGAATTCAGGCCTTAGGTCTTCAGAAGGACTCCTCACAATGTAAAAATTACATCAAGTTCCCCAAGTGCTCCAGGACATAGAGAACCTAAAAGTGAACTACCAGTTTGCTATCTTGTTGGGTTTTCTAACCTGTGCTACCCCTCATTCTGTCCTCACAATGCAATCTACTTCCGTCTTTTTTGTGTGACCCTTTTTGTTCCTCTATTGCCATTCCCATTGCTAGACTTTCCTTTCTCAACCAGTTCCACCCACATCCACTGCTGATCGGGCCTTCATCGTCTTCTGCTCCACTTCTTTCTTCTGCAGCTGACCACCCAACAGGCCAGCAGAGGACTTCAACCATACAGTGAAGATATAACAAACAGAGTGGCCAATTAGGTGTGTGGCATGTGTGACATCACAACACCAACACCACAGAGTTGTTGGTTGGTAGAGATGGTACAGTCTGTCACCTTCCCTTACATGCATAACAACCTTCTAACATTTAATTCTACACTCAGTGGGGAGGGAAACAGGGCATGAAAGAGGGAGGGAGCAAATTAATACAAAATATACACCATTCGGGAACATAATGCACAATAAAGAAACTGTGAAGATTTCATACATGGTATTGTAAGTGCCATGCACACAGTCTGGATAGTAGCAGCTGTATGTATATATCAAATCAGCAAACATTCAACAGCATAAGTTTACTTTACAGGTAAGGAATAGATACATACCAGCTCCATTAAAACCAGGGTTGACCATTGATTAGATAACATACATTGTGATGAAATGTGTCATTAAAATGATTCCCTGGGTGCACTCAGCTCACTCTCTCGCCTTCTTGGGTTTGAGTAGCAGCATAGGGTGATTCTACAGCATGTGAGGGTGCTTGACAGAGAGAGAGTGGCTGTTTTGTGTAAGACAGTGAGGAATCTCGATGTGCCACAGGAGCTGTGCTGTAGCCATACAACAAACACCCTAAATGCACAGCCACCCAGCAGCCGCAGTATTGGCAGCAGCCGCACAGCCCTCCTCTCTCTCAGCAGCAGAGTGTGGCTATGCATGGGAGAACATTTACCAGGGACAGAAGACAGATCGACTGCTGTGTGTAAGCCAGTGAAGGATCTTGGGACAGCAAAGCAGTTGTGCTGTAAGCAGTGTTCAGGTCCCCTGGTCTGTGTGAGGAGCACCGACAAGTAGTGGTGCTGCGCTGCTATCTAGATAACCACCTGTTGCCTCCCTTCAAAAGCAATCAGTGGCTGCAAATGTCCCATGTATTGGAGATTAGCAGCTCTGCTCCCCCTGCAGAAGTGTTATCTTCCCTCCATCATCTTTGGGTGCAAGACGCCCATTTCTTTCAAACTGGTGCTGTGTGCAAGGACATGGTCATGCAGTGTAACGTTAGTCTACTTTTTTCACCTGTTGCTTATGCATGCATTTTCAGACCTCAGTCTTTCAACCATATTCTGTAACTTGCTTAGTTTTGCTTTAGGCTGCTATCTGCTGTGAAGTCAGGTCTAATGCAGGACCCAAAAGTGTGTCTGCACTTTTATTATTCTGCATCAGTGAGGATCTGGTTCCTGCAAGTGTGGGCAATCAGGCCATGTAGATTTCCACCACCCCTGTCTCATTTTTCCTCTCCAAAAAGCATGGCTAGCCTCTCCAAGTGGGCCTACATTGAGGGACATCTTTGATCTACGTTATGGCCAGCAAAATAATAACCTTGACCCAGCAGAGATGTTCAAAGCCTGAACCTTATTGTGGGTTGCCTCAGCATAACAACAGAATACAACCTTCAACGTACATGAAGAAATGCAGACAGAGCCAAACTAATATTGCTTTTGCATGTGGGATCCTTTTTAACTTTCAGAACGAGATGCTGATCTTTTCTCTAGGTAGAGTCAAAGCAATAATTATAGTTTAGAAAAACCTTTGCCTACAGTGTGAGTACAGTAAAGCACTACAAACTTACAGTAAAGAACTACAGACTCAAACTATAGTGGGAAAAAAATAGGGACATTTCTTTCCTGATCCCTAATTTAATTGTAAGGTCTGCACAGGCCATAGGCAATTTATTAAAAGTAAGAATCAAGTTACCAATAACCTGTAGATCCAAATGTTGCTGTGGGAACAATGTGAAGCCCATCAGTGTCCTTTCTTGTTGACCGTGATGAACACATATAAGTCTGCACATGACTCTGACAATGAAGAAGGCAGATAGGGATATGGGAGAAGGCACACAAGAGAGGTCATTGGTTTGTAGTCACACAGTTTGTCTCATTAGATGGAGGCTCTCTCTGGTTTTCAGTAGTCTCTCCAAGTGCTTACTTTTTTTATTCTAAACAGAACACGAAACCTCTATTATTCTGCGCTCTTATATCAACTTCAAATAGACACAGTTTTTTGCTTACATGGATTTTGCATGAATTCTAACATTGTATAGAAGATTTACTTTAGTAACTGATACATTATGTTAGAGATCCAATATACCAATGGTACAATACATTTATCTTGTTGCAGCCAAAATAATTATTATGAGACTAGTCTTGGTCCAAATTCCTATAGGACTTTTTATTGCTCCACATTTTGAGACATCGATCTTCACGCAGGATTTGCATATACCACTGCAGATGCCCAAAAGGCAGTAGTAACAGCACAACCTTGAAAGCATGACAGAATCCCAGTGCACAGGTGCAAGGGACAGTACAACGGACACTGAAAGGGCCCAATAAGAGGGTCACAATCCAAACAAGTAGTATATAACTCTCCATACTGTTACTAATCCGAGGGCTCTCAAGACAGGACTGGGAGAGGTCCATTAACTCCAAGAATGCTAGGAAAGTCTTAGAGCTGACACTGCTGAAGGAATTTCAAGAAGTCCCACAAACAGAACATCTCTGAGAAGATGCTCTCAGCATCTGACTTGAAGATAATCTCAACTGGAAAGCCAGGAATACAGGTCAAGAACTGAGCCACCCATAGGAAAACAGGTGATGAACAGAGCTGAAGGAGGGAATCCAAGCACCAGGCCACATGTTAGGTGTAGTTTTTATGAACTGACATATCTTGAATTCAGCAGTAGATCCTGGAATCCCAGGATCCTCAAATAATGCCATAGTTCATTGAATCCTTTAGTATATCTTTGATTCCCACTGAAATCTGCTGTTCAGAAGGGGCATACAGTCAAAGGTTTTTGCAGGTGATGGGGTAACAATTGGGCACAACATGTGTGACATCTTCAGGCTCAGGTGGCATGACTTCTGCCATGCAGCGAGGATGACATCCTCTCAATGCACTGATCAAGGGATCGAAGTGTTTGTCTATAATGCCCAGGGACAGAGGAGGATGGAGGTTACAGTGAGCACCTGTGGCAAGCCATTGCATTAAAGGTCACGTCAGGAACAAAAAAAAAATGTGTTCAGATACCAGACTGAGTTAAACAGTTGACCCACTTGCTCAGCCCAAGCATGGATGCACACGTGTGTGCAAACATGTTCATTTGTAGCCAGCGCATAACCTCTTGCCCTAGTTGCTTAGCAGCAGACCTTATTATAAAAGGCGGTACTTGTTTTTAGCACTCCAATCCTTTACCAGAATTTAAAGTAAGTGATATTTATTTAGTGACACTCACTCATAGCAGAGATCCAAAAACTGGGTGGTCCAAATGCATAAAAGTCTAGAGGGTTAAAGCAGGTCAGAAAACACTTCCTTACAGCTATTATCTCCTTTCATCTTATGTTTTTGGGGTAATTGTGAATTTTGCCACACCAGTAACATGTTTATTGTTTACAGAGACAAATGTATTATCAACTTTAGTGGCTTTCTATTTTGTGAGAGAGACAGAGTTAGAGAGAGAGAGAAAGAGAGAGTGTGTGTCTGTGTGTGTTGGGGTGTGTGCGTGTGCGCGTGTGCGGTTGTGTGTGTGTCAGACATTCTTGGAAGACAACCACTTGATTACTGTTCATATTGCTCTCAACGTAATCTAATTGCTCTCATTTAATTGATGTTCGCCCATAGAACAATGACAAGAAACAATTAGTTCTCCATTAAAATCTTCTTTAGCACGTGAGCCCAAAGCTATAGTTGGCCGCTTGCATATATCTATTATTTCTTATATCATGATAGATCCATCAGTGGGTAATATTTGCCTAAGAATATCATGTTATAATGAGCACACTTCACTTAAGGTACTGACCACAGACCATTGTTACTACTCCCTACAGAGATGACTCTGTGGCATAGGGGGGGCCATGATCCAGTCCTGGCTTTCATTTACCAACTCACTGCATTGGACTAAAGTTCTATATTGTATTTTTTTGTAAATGAATGGAACATGGTATCCCAATAATAGAGTCACCTCCTAACTTTACAAACATGAAATCTTGGATGGCCATTCAAGTGATTGTACTCTGGAATATCAAGTACAGGAATATTGTGGCACACTAATATTTTAGACAAAATAGCAAGAGCCAAATTATTGAAAGGTAGGGGCATATAGGAAGTTATAGGTTTACTTTTCTTAATTGCACATCTGTGCGCCTTGAAAATATATAAATTATAAAGGTATGTTATATGGCATTAGGTGTAGAAAATCTAACTTACCTGGTGTAGAAAATGCTATGGAAACTACCACACTTTCTTGCTGAAATTTTAGTAATCGATATTGGTGTGCCAACACACAATCATTGTCCCATGGTAGAAGTGAGATAACTGACTAGCATTAGCAGAAGATCTCATGCCTAAATATATACGTTGGTCTTGATGAGGATTGGGAAAACCGAAGGCAGAATATACAGGGGTCACAATATCATTACCAGAATATTGAGGGACAAAATATCAAACTCCATGTATAGGTACCTTGGTGAGATAAATATATATTTCAAGGTACGCTTGTGAGGAGTTGAGAATAGTAAACCCATACCTCCCAATGCGCACTTACCTCTTCAACATTTTGTCCCTCAATAATCAGGTGACAATACTGAGAGCCTTCAATAGCGTGCCTTTGATATTCCCTATCACAATGGATGATATTCTGCTCTTAATGCAGGGCACTGTTTTTACTTCATGTACTTCATCTCTCTTCTGCAGGGAGACTGTGCAGTTTTGTGTTCACACTTTCTCTGCATCTGTTATTTGATTGCAAAGTCTCTCTTAGGAAGATGCATTCCAGGATTGAGTTGGGTTCCTTACTATCAACTTTACACTTTAATGTTGTTAGGTCTATTGTACTTCTTAAATGCATTTCTCGGACCCACCTTGCAGATGGAAAATAGATTTTCATGATCCCTCTGAGTATCTGCTGTCCTATTCAATCCATAATAGGAAAGCAACTGCTTAATTGTACTAAATCCAGGAAAATTCAAAAAAATTGACTTAGCAACATCTGGCTTGCTCTCAGTGCCCATACTAAATGTTTACATCTGTATCTAAGTTTAACTCCAACTTGAGTCACCAGCTTTAACTTCCATTTTCTTCTAATGCAAGGCACATGGAATTTTATTTTGATAGAAACTATGGATCCCTATCTAACTAGCCCCTTTCCAAAACATAAACGCACTGAATCCTAATTTTATAATGAGTGATGTTTAGAAGCCCTGGGAAACACCCTGTATTTAACCCACCTCAGGCATTGAGTGTACCCCTAGGTTCCATCTGACTTTTCCACCGCTCTGAGTTAAGGATTGGAATAGTCATTCCAGTATATCAGGGATCATAAAACCAGATCCCATCCAATTGCATAGCTGCCAAGTTTTCAGCTTGCTTATGTGTGACACTTCCATGTGACACTTGCAGTGACACTTTATAGAGAATAGAACAGTGGTTTCTGAACGTTTTAGAACTATGACCCACTTTTCAGAATGACAAACGTTTGTGACCCATGTACTATTAATAGACATGAGGGAGAGCAATGTTTGAATATAACTAAAGCTTTGTGTGGCAGTGCATTGTCATTCACAGACAGCACATTTTCCATTGACATGGTCACTAACTTTGCATGGAGATACAATTTCATGGATAGAACTATGTAGCACACAGATAATATTGTATGGAGATTGGGTTTCTGTGAATATGTATCATTGCATCACCAAGTAAAGTGTCTTGCTTTGTTTTGATCCAACTGAAATCTTTGTTTCCAAAACACTTTAGAATTACAAAAATGTGCTGATTTCTGCTTTCCTAACTTCTGAATGACTACATTTCATTTACAGATAGTTACATTTTGGTGAGTGTTGCAAAAACAACATCCCTAGAGCCTTTCCTTTCACAATCCCTGTACTACAGAAAGATTGTCACATAATTGATAATTCACTTTAAAATCTCCTGTCACTGTGCAGTCAGGCAAAGAAAAGTTAACACCAAACCTCCTGCAATTTACCAGAACACATAGCATGACACTTGACCTCTGTCCTTTGGCAAATGTGACAAGTTAAACACATAATTTGAAGGCATCTTTATTTATTGGTTCCTCTGTCCTGACCCACCAAAAATCAACTCAAGACCCACCACTGAGATGCAACCCACAGTTTGGGATGGGCTGGAGCAAAGTAGTTATGCGAATATAGTGACATAAGTATAAGGAATGGCCTTTTTGAACACTGGAATAGTCTAGAAATTGAAATATAATGGTTAACGCTCTCCTGAACTGGTCCACCATGCCAACAGCCCCAATTCAGTTGGGAGATTCCAGATTTTTGAAGCAAAATATTTGCTTTATTTTAGAAATTTCCCGCCTAAAATTGTCTGTGCTTTAATGTACTTCAAAGGGGAAAAAAGAACCCCATTTCTTTTAAGTCTCCCTTTATGCATGGTCTAAATGTTGGCATGTATGCTGCTCATACACGGTCACTAATCTATCCCTTTTGTGAAATGATGCAAGCCACCCAGCAGTTATGACATCTACATGTTCTTGCTACTGTGTATCTTTTGGCCCTGTATTTGGGTAATGGTTTAGACCAGGATGAAGGGTGAGAGCCTATCAAGGTGGGGAGGCCTGTGCCTAGTTTAGAGTCTGGAAATTACAGAAAATCTTCCTATTTTTCAATAAAGTGCGAAAACCGGAGAAGAATCTACCAGTAGTTTGTTTTTCACCATACTTTCCCAATGGTGAACAAACTCCATCAGTGGATTCTCTATGAGGTTTACTAATTCCCTCAGAAATCCGATTTCTGCTTTACCACTCATCTTTAAAGCGCACCCCTACACTGATAAACTAAGATAAGATATGTGAGGCACTATCTGTCCTCTTGTTCATACAATCCTGGAAACTACTGAAACACTCTCACCTTCCTTTGCCCATCCTTTACTTTGTCATTTCTGCCTTCCTTTTTTTTACTGTTTTCCATTCTCTCATTCTTGTTCATCTAAATTCTTTTGACTTTCTCCTAATCCATGCAGCAATCTGCTTTGCTAGCTCTCCTTTCTTACTCCTCAGCTGTCTTTCTTCTCTTCTCCCGGCCTCCCGCCAAATTGTCTAATTCCTCCTCTCCCTGACATGAGGTTATGAGAGGCAGTTTAAAGCTGTGTGAGGCTCTTCAAAGCTGAAATCGGATTTCTGAGGGAATTGGTAAACTTCACCAACTGATGGAGTCTGTCATGCTACTTACAGCAGCGTTGTGATAGGCTGAGAGCCTGTGTGCTGCCGGGAAGAGGACGAGGATGTAGGAGAGACAAACACGTCTTCCAAGAAGGTAAGTGGGTTTTTTATTTATTTTTACCCCCCCATGTAATCCCCTGCCCTGTCCCTTCCCGCCACCCCAGTTCAGTGGCAGCCACCACTGGCCTCCAAGTAAGAGCCCTAATAAGTGCATTAAGCCCCCAAAATTTAACCAATACACAGAATCATTGGCCTTAGGCTCCATGAGTATGAAGGCTGTTCCCTGTTTACAGAGCTTGTTTCCACCCTGTGTCCAAGAGCATGAAGTGTCTTGAAGTCAAGAACCTAGTTGTCACAGTGTCCTTTCCTCTGGATCTGCACACCGCTGAACAGCAGGCCCACCTTCCGGCGTCACCAACTCAGAAAGCTATTATAGCACAGAGTTATGGTGAAGCCAGTCGGGAGGAAGGGAATTATGGTAGGGAACAGCAGGGAGAGAGATCTGAAAAGGAAAAATGGCTAAGCATGTATGTATATACTTGATCATAACAACATTAACATTCAATTATACATTTAGGCAAAGGCGTCTCCGTGAATGCAAGTGTTGAGACCCTTATGGAATAAACAAAGGTGTCGTAGTGGATGCAAGAATTGAGACCTTTATGGAATATACAAAGGTGTCTCCGTGAATGCAAGAGTTGAGACCCTTATGGAATAGACAAAGGCGTCTCCGTGAATACAAGTGTTGAGCCCCTTATGGAATAAACAAAGGCGTCTCCATGTGTGCAAGAGTTGAGACCCTTATGGAATAGACAAAGGCGTTTCCGTGAATACAAGTGTTGAGCCCCTTATGGAATAAACAAAGGCGTCTCCATGTGTGCAAGAGTTGAGACCCTTATGGAATAGACAAAGGCGTTTCCGTGAATACAAGAGTTGAGACCCTTATGGAATAGACAAAGGCGTCTCCGTGAATACAAGTGTTGAGCCCCTTATGGAATAAACAAAGGCGTCTCCATGTGTGCAAGAGTTGAGACCCTTATGGAATAGACAAAGGCGTTTCCGTGAATACAAGAGTTGAGACCCTTATGGTATAGACAAAGGCGTCTCCATGAATGCAAGTGTTGAGCCCCTTATGGAATAAACAAAGGCGTCTCCATGTGTGCAAGAGTTGAGACCCTTATGGAATAGACAAAGGCGTTTCCGTGAATACAAGAGTTGAGACCCTTATGGTATACAGTAGACAAAGGCGTCTCCATGAATGCAAGTGTTGAGACCCTTATGGAATAGACAAAGGCGTCTCCGTGTGTGCAAGAGTTGAGACCCTTATGGAATAGACAAAGTCGTCTCCGTGAATGCAAGTGTTGAGACCCTGATGGAATAGACAAAGGCGTCTCGTGTCTGTAAGAGTTGAGACCCTTATGGAATAGACAAAGGCGTCTCCATGGATGCAAGTGTTGAGACCCTTATGGAAGAAACAAAGGCGTCTCCGTGAATGCAAGAGTCGAGACCCTTATGGAATAGACAAAGGCGTTTCCATGAATGCAAGTGTTGAGACCCTTATGGAATAGACAAAGGCGTCTCCGTGTGTGCAAGAGTTGAGACCCTTATGGAATAGACAAAGGCGTCTCCGTGAATGCAACTGTTGAGACACTTATGGAATAGACAAAGGCATCTCCGTGGATGCAAGAGTTGAGACCCTTATGGAATAAACAAAGGAGTCTACGTGGGTGCAAGAGTTGGTAGAATCATGATACTTCAGGATGTCAAAAGCATTAGACAAAACTGGATGTGGCCCTTCTCTGAGTCATGGAACAAGAACAAGTGTTAGAATCATGATACTTCAGGATGTCATGAGCATTAAACAAAACTGGGCGTGGCCCTTCTCTGAATCATGGAACAAGAACAATTAGTAAAATCATGATACTTCAGGATGTCGTAAGCATTAAACAAAACTGGGCATGGCCCTCCTCTAAATCATGGAACAAGAACAATTGGTAAAATCATGATACTTCAGGATGTCTTGAGCATTAAACAAAACTGGGCATGGCCCTTCTCTGAATCATGGAACAAGAGCACTTAGTAAAATCTTGATACTTCAGGATGTCATGAGCATTAGACAAAACTGGGCGTGGCCCATCTCTGAATCATGGAACAAGAACAATTGTTAGAATCATGATACTTCAGGATGTCATGAGCACTAAACAAAACTGGGCATGGCCCTTCTCTGAATCATGGAACAAGAACAATTAGTAAAATCATGATACTTCAGGATGTCATGAGCATTAAACAAAACTGGGTATGGCCCTTCGATGAATCATGGAACAAGAACGAACTAAGACCTCTGTACTTTGAGAAGGCAAGAGCTTGGACCATGGACATACTCTGAACATCAATCATGCAACTACTGTGCATTCATAAACATAAAACGTTTGGTCTCAGTCTAGAAATTCGCAAAGACTTAAATATGTATCTCACATATCATCAAAGACTTAAATATGTCTCTCACATATTATGCTTCCAAAAACAATGAAACTACGATTTGCTTATCCTTGAGATGTTTTCACATTTGCCACCTAGGCCTGAAAGTTTTACTCATGTAAACTGAAGCGTCTTGATTATTGGACCAAGTGCGCTTTACTTCCAATGAACTGAAGCGCTTTGAATGTCGTGCCAAGTGCGCTTTACTCCTGTGAACTGAAACTCTTTAAATACCATGGCAAGTGCGCTTTACTCCTGTGAACTGAAGCGCTTTAAATGTTGTGCCTGGGACGCTTTACCAGTGTGGCCTGAAACGCTTTGCTCGTTATGCTAAGGGGCGCTTTACCATTTGGAATTAACAACTTTCTTCAAACTTGGAATCAGCAAGGGTTTACTGCTATGAGTACGACCTACTCATTTTTGAATGCACCATGGAAACAAGGATACTTCGGGTGGATGACACTCAGGAACTCGGGTGGATTCCATTCAGGAACTCTGCTCTTCCCTAGAGAAGTCCCATGAGGTCAGCTGCATCGAAGTCTTCAAAATAGTGAGCAATGTGCTTGGGTGTTGCTGGGCTTTATAGGCCTGCCACACCCCAAGATGACTGCTGCCTCTAAAAACATGGGAATCGTAGTACCTTCATGGAATAGCACTGATAAGTGCATCTTGTCCACCAATGACCTGAACCTGCAGCTCTATGAGCTTTGCCACAGGGCAGACGACGTTGATGGCCACCTTTGAAGCAAGAGGGGATGAAAAGTGGTGCGCAGAAAGCGCTGCAGATCCACGCAGTGGAGTTTCAGGCGCGACCTGGACTGTGCATGGTTCTATTCCTGACATTAGTTTAATTCAGTTTCTGGGAGGATCACAGCACTGGCAACACATTTTAGTACATATTTCTGGCAATTAGCACATTGTGAGCAATGTTATGGCAGTGTTAGTGGAGCTCTAAAATGTGTGTCAATAGTGTCAGTGCAGGGATGCGGGGATAATGACTAATTTGCGTTAAACTAACCCCCATGAGTGACACTTATCAGGTCTGCATTTAGGCACCACCTTCACACTTCTATAACTTTCTTCATTCTTTCTATACAAAGCAAACTTAATTACACAAACATTATAAATTCTAATATATAGTTATACCCTAAATTTATAATTTATACACAACCTTCAAATCAATTTAGCTCTCACACCTACATAAACCATTTTGTCATCTTGCTAGCCATGCTGCATTAACATTTACTCATCCAATTATGATGCAGTGCTTAAACACTTTCATATTACATCACTTGCAGCATGTGATATCATTGCATTCATAACACCACTTATCACATCTCAAATTACAGAAATTGTGGAAACAATATTTATGGTATAGTGCTACTCCACTCTACACTACTCCATTGTACCCCCTCCACTCTACACCACTCAGCTCTACTGTATTCCACTGTAAAGATCTCCGCTGCATGCCACTACACTCTATGTCACTCCACTGTACACTACTCCACTCTAAGCAAATGTACTGTAAGCTATTTCACTGTTAGAAACAGGGGCCAGATGTATCAAGCTCCCCGTTTGCATTTCTTAAATAGCTATTTTAAAAATGCAAAATGGGATGTCTCAAAATTGCGAATCGGTAATGTCGATTTCTTAAAATTCGCAAACACAATTTGCACGTTTTAAATACTGAATCGCAAAAGAATTGTGAGACGGTATTTGAAAATCGCAAATTGCAAAACTGGCAAGTCGGAACAGGGTGATGACATCACAACCAGGAAGTGAGTCAGCCCATGCTGTTTCCAGGAGCCACACCCACAGGAGCAGGCAGAGAGACACAGCCCAGCACCAGGGAGGCAGCTTTGTGAGCCAGCCAGGACCAAACAGCAACATGGCCAATGATGGGAATGTGAAGGAGAAAGGAGACAGGAAGCGCAAGCTCAAATTCAGTGAGCAGGAATTGGAGGTTCTCACTGAGGAGGTGGTCATGAACCACAACAAACTTTTTGGGAAGAACTCACTCCACTTACCTGCCAACATGTTTTGGCTGTTGAAGAGGTACTTGCTAGGGAACTTAGGCCCATATTTATACTTTTTTAAGCGTCGTAATTTTTTGACGCAAAAGCGGCGCAAACTTCAAAATACAATTGTATTTTGTAAGATTGCGCCGATTTTGCGTCAAAAAACAACACAAATGCAGCGCTAAAAAAGTATAAATATGGGCCTTAGTTCTACAAGCAAAAGTCCTCCAGCCTTCTTCAGGGCAAAATGTCTTCTATTCCCTACTGTCACATGTGTGCTCATTATACCAAACATTTATAAGGTAAGTCTACTTCTTACCTGTGTCCTCTAACTGTCTCCTAAGAAAGAAATATCAAAGAGGGTCATCCTGGTGGGTTGGTATATCATACAGTATCCATGCATGTTGATACCACTGCCCTATATGACTCACACGTAGTGAGTAGAGAGACTGCACTGTACCTTATGGGTGTGAGGCTTTCTCCTGTATACCCTTTGTCCATCTGTAACACATGTGTACTGAGAACCCTATGTTCATGCAACTATTTCCTATTACTTACCCTGCGACTGTCAAGGAAGGACCTCATCAGTCTCTAGGTGGGAGGTTTCCCTGTGAGAAAGTAGCCTCTTTCTAGCATGGTTACCCCCATGTTTGGCCTGTTTGTCAGTGTATTTGACTGTGTCACTGGGATCCTGCTAACCAGGACACCAGTGCTTATGCTTTCTCCCCTTTAACCCCTTCCCCGCCACGGACGTAATGGTTACGTCCATGGCAGCGCCCGTGTGGCGCCATGGACGTAACCATTACGTCCTGAATGCTTCCCTCGGGAGAAGCGCTAGCGCTCCTCCCGAGGGCCGCCCCCCCACCCCCCTAGGTCAGGGCTGACCGGGGAATCCCTTCCCCTTCCACCCCCGACCCCCCCCCCCCCACCCCCCCCTGTGACGTCAGCGCGCGAGCGCGCGCTGATTTGTCACAGGGGCTTTCTTTTTCAATCACTTGGGAGGCCCGGAGGGGCTTCAAAGGGAAGGAAAAGTATTTCCTTCCCTTTGAAGTCCCTCCGAGGGTTTCAAAAGCCGGATTGCTTGCAATCCGGCTTTTGAAACCCCACTAGACACCAGGGATTTTTTTTTTTTCCTTTGAAATTGACAAAAGGGAGCGACCCCTTGGGCAAGGGTCGCTCCCAGGGGGGGCATTTTTTTGAAAAGGCCTTTTCTGCCCCCCCTGGGGGCAGATCGGCCTTATTAGGCCGATCTGCCCCCAGGGGGGGCAGAAACCTCTAGGCACCAGGGACCATTTTTTTTTTTTGTTTCATTTTTTTTTATTGAGGTGGGGAGCGACCCCTTAGGCAAGGGTCGCTCCCCTTGGGGGAAAATTATATTTTGGCCATTTCTGCCCCCCTTGGGGGCAGATTGGCCTATTTTGATGAGGCCAATCTGCCCCCAAGGGGGGTAGAAACCACTAGACACCAGGGATTTTTTTTATTTTTTATTGTTATTGACAAAAGGGAGCGACCCCTTGGGCAAGGGTCGCTCCCAGGGGGGGCATATTTTCGGGAAGGCCTTTTCTGCCCCCCCTGGGGGCAGATCGGCCTACTATTAGGCCGATCTGCCCCCAGGGGGGGCAGAAACCTCTAGGCACCAGGGACCATTTTTTTTTCATTTTTTTTTTTTTTGGTGGGGAGCGACCCCTTAGGCAAGGGTCGCTCCCCTTGGGGGAAAATTATATTTTGGCCATTTCTGCCTCCCTTGGGGGCAGATTGGCCTATTTTGATGAGGCCAATCTGCCCCCAAGGGGGGTAGAAACCACTAGACACCAGGGAGTTTTTTCTTTGCGTGAATTTCACGCAAAGGGAGCGACCCCTTAGGCAAGGGTTGCTCCCTGGGGGGGAGGGCAATTTATTTTAGGCCATTTCTGCCCCCCCTGGGGGCAGATCGGCCTATTATTAGGCCGATCTGCCCCCAGGGGGGGAAGAAACCTCTAGGCGCCAGGGCAAATTTTTTTTTTGTGTTTTTTTTTTGTTCTTTCTTTTTTTTAGAGATGGGGAGCGACCCATCAGGCAAGGGTCGCTCCCCTGGGGGGCAAATTGTATTTAGACCATTTCTGCCCCCCTGGGGGCAGATTGGCCGATTTTAGGTCAATCTGCCCCCAAGGGGGCAGAAAACACTAGGCACCGGGGATTTGTTTTTTGGCGCCAATGTCACGCAGGGGGAGCGACCCCGTAGGCAAGGGTCGCTCCCGGGGGGTGGGGGGTGGGGGTTGGGGGGGCAAATTTATTTTAGGCCATTTCTGCCCCCCCGGGGGACAGATCGGCCTATTATTAGGCCGAACTGCCCCCCGGGGGGAGGGGGGGCAGAACACTCTAGGCGCCAGGGCAATTTTTTTTTTGTGTTTTTTTTTTTTGTTGTTTCTTTTTTTAGAGATGGGGAGCGACCCATCAGGCAAGGGTCGCTCCCCTGGGGGGGGCAAATTGTATTTAGACCATTTCTGCCCCCCTGGGGGCAGATTGGCCAATTTTAGGTCAATCTGCCCCCAAGGGGGCAGAAACCACTAGGCACCGGGGATTTGTTTTTTGGCGCCAATGTCACGCAGGGGGAGCGACCCCGTAGGCAAGGGTCGCTCCCGGGGGGGGTGGGGGTTGGGGGGGCAAATTTATTTTAGGCCATTTCTGCCTCCCCGGGGGACAGATCGGCCTATTATTAGGCCGAACTGCCCCCGGGGGGGGGCAGATCACTCTAGGCACCAGGGCAATTTTTTTTTTGTGTTTTTTGTTTTTTGTTGTTTCTTTTTTTAGAGATGGGGAGCGACCCATCAGGCAAGGGTCGCTCCCCTGGGGGGGCAAATTGTATTTAGACCATTTCTGCCCCCCTGGGGGCAGATTGGCCAATTTTAGGTCAATCTGCCCCCAAGGGGGCAGAAACCACTAGGCACCGGGGATTTGTTTTTTGGCGCCAATGTCACGCAGGGGGAGCGACCCCGTAGGCAAGGGTCGCTCCCGGGGGGGGGGGTGGGTGTTGGGGGGGCAAATTTATTTTAGGCCATTTCTGCCCCCCCCCCCCTGGGGCCGGCTGAGCTACAGGCCAAACACCACAGGTAGGCACCTTGCAAAAAACACCTCTGTTTTCTGTGAAAAAATATGTTGTGTCCACGTTGTGTTTTGGGCCATTTCCTTTTGTGGGCGCTAGGCCTACCCACAGAAGTGATGTACCATTTTTATCGAGAGACTTAGGGGAACGCTGGGTGGAAGGAAATTTGTGGCTCCTCTCAGATTCCAGAACTTTCTGTCACCGAAATGAGAGGAAAAAGTGTTTTTTGGGCCAAATTTTGATGTTTGCAAAGGATTCTGGGTAACATAACCTGGTCAGAGCCCCGCAAGTCACCCCATCTTGGATTCCCCTGGGTTTCTAGTTTTCAAAAATGCACTGGTTTGCTAGGTTTCCTCAGGTGTCGGCTGAGCTACAGGCCAAAATCCACAGGTAGGCACTGCTTTTTATAAAAAAATGTGATGTGTCCACGTTGTGTTTTGGGCCCTTTCCTTTCGTGGGCGCTAGTCCTACCCACACAAGTGATGTATCATTTTTATCGGGAGACTTGGGGGAACGCTGGGTAGAAGGAAATTTGTGGCTCCTCTCAGATTCCAGAACTTTCTGCCACAGAAATGTGAGTAACATGTGTATTTTTAGCCAAATTTTGAGGTTTGCAAAGGATTCTGGGTAACAGAACCTGGTCCGAGCCCCGCAAGTCACCCCTCCTTGGATTCCCCTAGGTCTCTAGTTTTCAGAAATGCACAGGTTTGGTAGGTTTCCCTAGGTGCCGGCTGAGCTAGAGGCCAAAATCTACAGGTAGGCACTTCGCAAAAAACACCTCTGTTTTTTTCCAAAATTTAGGATGTGTCCACGTTGCGCTTTGGGGTGTTTCCTGTCGCCGGCGCTAGGCCTACCCACGCAAGTGAGGTATCATTTTTATCGGGAGACTTGGGGGAACGCTGGGTGGAAGGAAATTTGTAGCTCCTCTCAGATTCCAGAACTTTCTGCCACAGAAATGTGAGGGACATGTGTTTTTTTAGCCAAATTTTGAGGTTTGCAAAGGATTCTGGGTAACAGAACCTGGTCCGAGCCCCGCAAGTCACCCCTCCTTGGATTCCCCTAGGTCTCTAGTTTTCAGAAATGCACAGGTTTGGTAGGTTTCCCTAGGTGCCGGCTGAGCTAGAGGCCAAAATCTACAGGTAGGCACTTCGCAAAAAACACCTCTGTTTTTTTCCAAAATTTAGGATGTGTCCACGTTGCGCTTTGGGGTGTTTCCTGTCGCCGGCGCTAGGCCTACCCACGCAAGTGAGGTATCATTTTTATCGGGAGACTTGGGGGAACGCTGGGTGGAAGGAAATTTGTAGCTCCTCTCAGATTCCAGAACTTTCTGCCACAGAAATGTGAGGGACATGTGTTTTTTTAGCCAAATTTTGAGGTTTGCAAAGGATTCTGGGTAACAGAACCTGGTCCGAGCCCCGCAAGTCACCCCTCCTTGGATTCCCCTAGGTCTCTAGTTTTCAGAAATGCACAGGTTTGGTAGGTTTCCCTAGGTGCCGGCTGAGCTAGAGGCCAAAATCTACAGGTAGGCACTTCGCAAAAAACACCTCTGTTTTTTTCCAAAATTTAGGATGTGTCCACGTTGCGCTTTGGGGTGTTTCCTGTCGCCGGCGCTAGGCCTACCCACGCAAGTGAGGTATCATTTTTATCGGGAGACTTGGGGGAACGCTGGGTGGAAGGAAATTTGTAGCTCCTCTCAGATTCCAGAACTTTCTGCCACAGAAATGTGAGGGACATGTGTTTTTTTAGCCAAATTTTGAGGTTTGCAAAGGATTCTGGGTAACAGAACCTGGTCCGAGCCCCGCAAGTCACCCCTCCTTGGATTCCCCTAGGTCTCTAGTTTTCAGAAATGCACAGGTTTGGTAGGTTTCCCTAGGTGCCGGCTGAGCTAGAGGCCAAAATCTACAGGTAGGCACTTCGCAAAAAACACCTCTGTTTTTTTCCAAAATTTAGGATGTGTCCACGTTGCGCTTTGGGGTGTTTCCTGTCGCCGGCGCTAGGCCTACCCACGCAAGTGAGGTATCATTTTTATCGGGAGACTTGGGGGAACGCTGGGTGGAAGGAAATTTGTAGCTCCTCTCAGATTCCAGAACTTTCTGCCACAGAAATGTGAGGGACATGTGTTTTTTTAGCCAAATTTTGAGGTTTGCAAAGGATTCTGGGTAACAGAACCTGGTCCGAGCCCCGCAAGTCACCCCTCCTTGGATTCCCCTAGGTCTCTAGTTTTCAGAAATGCACAGGTTTGGTAGGTTTCCCTAGGTGCCGGCTGAGCTAGAGGCCAAAATCTACAGGTAGGCACTTCGCAAAAAACACCTCTGTTTTTTTCCAAAATTTAGGATGTGTCCACGTTGCGCTTTGGGGTGTTTCCTGTCGCCGGCGCTAGGCCTACCCACGCAAGTGAGGTATCATTTTTATCGGGAGACTTGGGGGAACGCTGGGTGGAAGGAAATTTGTAGCTCCTCTCAGATTCCAGAACTTTCTGCCACAGAAATGTGAGGGACATGTGTTTTTTTAGCCAAATTTTGAGGTTTGCAAAGGATTCTGGGTAACAGAACCTGGTCCGAGCCCCGCAAGTCACCCCTCCTTGGATTCCCCTAGGTCTCTAGTTTTCAGAAATGCACAGGTTTGGTAGGTTTCCCTAGGTGCCGGCTGAGCTAGAGGCCAAAATCTACAGGTAGGCACTTCGCAAAAAACACCTCTGTTTTTTTCCAAAATTTAGGATGTGTCCACGTTGCGCTTTGGGGTGTTTCCTGTCGCCGGCGCTAGGCCTACCCACGCAAGTGAGGTATCATTTTTATCGGGAGACTTGGGGGAACGCTGGGTGGAAGGAAATTTGTAGCTCCTCTCAGATTCCAGAACTTTCTGCCACAGAAATGTGAGGGACATGTGTTTTTTTAGCCAAATTTTGAGGTTTGCAAAGGATTCTGGGTAACAGAACCTGGTCCGAGCCCCGCAAGTCACCCCTCCTTGGATTCCCCTAGGTCTCTAGTTTTCAGAAATGCACAGGTTTGGTAGGTTTCCCTAGGTGCCGGCTGAGCTAGAGGCCAAAATCTACAGGTAGGCACTTCGCAAAAAACACCTCTGTTTTTTCCCAAAATTTAGGATGTGTCCACGTTGCGCTTTGGGGTGTTTCCTGTCGCCGGCGCTAGGCCTACCCACGCAAGTGAGGTATCATTTTTATCGGGAGACTTGGGGGAACGCTGGGTGGAAGGAAATTTGTAGCTCCTCTCAGATTCCAGAACTTTCTGCCACAGAAATGTGAGGGACATGTGTTTTTTTAGCCAAATTTTGAGGTTTGCAAAGGATTCTGGGTAACAGAACCTGGTCCGAGCCCCGCAAGTCACCCCTCCTTGGATTCCCCTAGGTCTCTAGTTTTCAGAAATGCACAGGTTTGGTAGGTTTCCCTAGGTGGCGGCTGAGCTAGAGGCCAAAATCTACAGGTAGTCACTTTGCTAAAAACAGCTCTGTTTTCTGTGATATGTCCACGTTGTGTTTTGGGGCATATCCTGTCGCGGGCGCTAGGCCTACCCACACAAGTGAGGTATCATTTTTATCGGGAGACGTGGGGGAACGCTGGGTGGAAGGAAATTTGTGGCTCCTCTCAGATTCCAGAACTTTCTACCACAGAAATGTGAGGAACATGTGTTTTTTTAGCCAAATTTTGAGGTTTGCAAAGGATTCTGGGTAACAGAACCTGGTCCGAGCCACACAAGTCACCCCTCCTTGGATTCCCCTAGGTCTCTAGTTTTCAGAAATGCATAGGTTTGGTAGGTTTCCCTAGGTGGCGGCTGAGCTAGAGGCCAAAATCTACAGGTAGTCACTTTGCTAAAAACAGCTCTGTTTTCTGTGATATGTCCACGTTGTGTTTTGGGGCATATCCTGTCGCGGGCGCTAGGCCTACCCACACAAGTGAGGTATCATTTTTATCGGGAGACGTGGGGGAATGCTGGGTGGAAGGAAATGTGTGGCTCCTCTCAGATTCCAGAACTTTCTGCCACAGAAATGTGAGGAACATGTGTTTTTTTAGCCAAATTTTGAGGTTTGCAAAGGATTCTGGGTAACAGAACCTGGTCCGAGCCCCGCAAGCCACCCCTCCTTGGATCCCCCTAGGTCCCTAGTTTTCAGAAATGCACAGGTTTGGTAGGTTTCCCTAGGTGGCGGCTGAGCTAGAGGCCAAAATCTACAGGTAGTCACTTTGCTAAAAACAGCTCTGTTTTCTGTGATATGTCCACGTTGTGTTTTGGGGCATATCCTGTCGCGGGCGCTAGGCCTACCCACACAAGTGAGGTATCATTTTTATCGGGAGACGTGGGGGAACGCTAGGTGGAAGGAAATTTGTGGCTCCTCTCAGATTCCAGAACTTTCTGCCACAGAAATGTGAGGAACATGTGTTTTTTTAGCCAAATTTTGAGGTTTGCAAAGGATTCTGGGTAACCGAACCTGGTCTGAGCCACACAAGTCACCCCTCCTTGGATTCCCCTAGGTCTCTAGTTTTCAGAAATGCACAGGTTTGGTAGGGTTCCCTAGGTGGCGGCTGAGCTAGAGGCCAAAATCTACAGGTTGTCACTTTGCTAAAAACAGCTCTGTTTTCTGTGATGTGTCCAGGTTGTGTTTTGGGGCATATCCTGTCGCGGGCGCTAGGCCTACCCACACAAGTGAGGTATCATTTTTATCGGGAGACGTGGGGGAATGCTGGGTGGAAGGAAATTTGTCGCTCCTCTCAGATTCCAGAACTTTCTGCCACAGAAATGTGAGGAACATGTGTTTTTTTAGCCAAATTTTGAGGTTTGCAAAGGATTCTGGGTAACAGAACCTGGTCCGAGCCACACAAGTCACCCCTCCTTGGATTCCCCTAGGTCTCTAGTTTTCAGAAATGCACAGGTTTGGTAGGTTTCCCTAGGTGGCGGCTGAGCTAGAGGCCAAAATCTACAGGTAGTCACTTTGCTAAAAACAGCTCTGTTAACTGTGATGTGTCCACGTTGTGTTTTGGGGCATATCCTGTCGCGGGCGCTAGGCCTACCCAAACAAGTGAGGTATCATTTTTATCGGGAGACTTGGGGGAACATAGAATAGCAAAACAAGTGTTATTGCCCCTTGTCTTTCTCTACATTTATTCCTTCCAAATATAGGGGTGTGTGTAAAAAAGACATCTATTTGAGAAATTCCATGTAATTCACGTGCTACTATGGTCACCCCGGAATTCAGAGATGTGCAAATAACCACTGCTCCTCAACACCTTATCTTGTGCCCTTTTTGGAAATGCAAAGGTTTTCTTGATAGCTATTTTTTACTCCTTATATTTCAGCAAATGAATTACTGTATACCCGGTATAGAATGAAAACGCACTGCAGGGTGCAGCTCATTTATTGGCTCTGGGTTCCTCGGGTTCTTGATGAACCTACAAACCCTATATATCCCCGCAACCAGAGGAGTCCAGCAGACGTAACGGTATATTGCTTTCGATAATCTGACATTGCAGGGAAAAGTTACAGAGTAAAAAGTAGAGAAAAATTGATGTTTTTTTCACCTCAATTTCAATATTTTTCTTTTTCAGCTGTTATTTTCTGTAGGAAACCCTTGTAGGATCTACACAAATGACCCCTTGCTGAATTCAGAATTTTGTCTACTTTTCAGAAATGTTTAGGTTTCTGGGATCCAGCATTGGTTTCATGACCATTCCTGTCACTGACTGGAAGGAGGCTGAAAGCACAAAAAATTGCACAAATGGGGTATGCCCCAGTAAAATGCCAAAATTGTGTTGAAAAATTGGGTTTTCGGATTCAAGTCTGCCTGTTCCTGAAAGCTGGGAAGCTGCTGAGTTTAGCACCGCAAACCCTTTGTTGATGCCATTTTCAGGGGAAAAACCACAAGCCTTCTTCTGCAGCCACTTTTTCCAATTTTTTTGAAAAAAACAAAATTTTCCCTGTATTTTGGCCAGTTTCTTGGCCTCTTTCAGGGGAACCCACAAAGTCTGGGTACCTCCAGAATCCCTAGGATGTTGGAAAAAAAGGACGCAAATTTGGCTTGGTTAGCTTATGTGGACAAAAAGTTATGCGGGCCTAAGCGCGAACTGCCCCAAATAGGCAAAAAAAGGCCTGGCACAGGAGGGGGAAAAGGCCTGGCAGCAAGTGGTTAAATTTGGTTGCTGGATACTGATGACACAGTATTCCACTCATAATTGGCATACTGGTGCCCCTTATAAGTCCCTAGTATATGGTACTTAGATACCCAGGGCATTGGGGTTCCAGGGGATCCCTATGGGCTGCAGCATTACTTTTGCCACCCATAGGGAGCCCATGCAAAGGCTTTTACAGGACTGCCACTGCAGAATGTGTGAAATGGTGCATGCACCATTTCACAGCCATTTATACTGTGCCAGGTCACTTACAAGTCACCCTGAAGGCTGGGTGCAGAGTACCTCTCCGTGAGGGCACCCCTGCATTAGCCATACGTGAAGCATGCCACGATGAAGTGGGTGAGGCCTTTATATCCATAAAAGAAATACCCCTCAGAGAAGGCGGATAATCATGGTAGAGTAGTAGGCATCAAAGACACACATAATAGTGACATAACTCCGGCTTCAATTTTTGTGAGTATATGTTATGGATTAGGAGTAAGTAGGGCAAGTGGATTCTCCTTCCTCTCTAGAGTGTAAGGTGGTTGAAACATATAGTTCCCAAACAGATGCAGGTGTTCCATATATGGGATTTACTGTAATGTTCCTTTAGTGGTGTTGAGATGGGGCCACTCACCTGAAAAGCAGGATGTCTGGAGGGGCAATGGTATGACCCCGACCTCCTGGAACACTTCTCGGAACTTCATGGTGGACACAGAAACCCCAGCAGATGTCCCAAAAGGAAAGGGGGAGTGGAAGAGAAAGAGACAAAACACTGCCACGTCTTGCCGGTCCAGCCAGGCACACTGTATCTTCGGGGGGCAGGTCATTGTTCACAGAGTGATAGTAGAGTTAGTGCACTCAACTTCCTTGAAACTGAATCTCTCTTTCTGATATGGGCACAGGAGCGGTAGAAGAACACCAGGATGCTCCAGCACTTTTCTTTGATAATAATAACTGTTGGCACAATTAGTAACACTGCATGGTTGGCTTCACAGAGATTCACTGTTGCACACTACAATTAGAACTGTGGTTGCACTTATCATGCACAAGAAAGACAAACAAGGGCATTAATTATATCATGTATAACTTTCCTGCATGCATAGGTTTAAACTAAAAGGAACAAAAACAATCCAAGAAATACAAATATCCACTCTGGATTTAAACAGTTAGGATGGCACAGTTTGGTTTGGTTTCACTATGTGTGTGTGAAAAACCCTTCAAAAGCAAATTCCTCAAACCTGAAACACAGGCATGAGTGACACAATTTAAATCTAAGAGTTATGCTATTAGAGAAAGAAAAGTCACCTAAATGCTCTTTTAAAATTGCACTTTTTGTAGTACTCGTGCTCAAGCAGATATCCTGAAGTACATTTGGGCAAATAACTACAATAATAATGTAGAATGTTCAGAAATGCATTTGTCTCTTCAAGATAAACACTCTGCCAAAATACGAGGTCTGAAATACACCAGCTGTTCTAGGATGGCGCGACGCTCAAAGAACAAACTCCCTGGAGAATACTGGTCACTTAGCTGCAGTCTTTTCCGGGGTGCTGGAGGAATGCCTGGTGTCAGCTGGTAGAAAAACAAAGAAAAGAATTGCCTCAAAAGTTCTGAATACGAGGATGACAGCAGGGGCTGGACTGCCAAATCAGATGCTGAGATCAGTAAGCAAAACAAAGCCAAGCAGCGAGGCATGCTTCACTCTGCTATTTATAGCCAATCAGGAAAGCAGTTGAGTTTCCACTTGTGGATGAGTCACCACACCCAATTAGAAGCACATGTCTACTCCTGCTCACATTAGCAAACAAGTATTGGTAAAATAAGCATTGATAAAACCAATTGTATAACACAGCACATTATGTTTACTTAGAAACATGAAAGTTTAACCAAGAACAGAGATATGATTTAACCCTAATCCCTGGGGATGCTGACATATAACGCAGGAGGCACCTTGGGGATTCCTGACAAGTGGAGTGCTGGAAAAGCACTTGCACTTACAGTCCTGATGCAGTCTCCCAACCGGAATGATATACAGGTGATCTCAGCTATCTCACCCTCGGGATAGAGAAGTCAACATACAGCAGAAAAAAGCAACAGTCAGCCCAGAGCTGCATTGTAGGGCCTCGTGGAGGGTATGGGTGTATTTTGAGAGCGAGCAGCCTGCACCGCTCCCCCACTCACAGTACTTTGTTCTGGTTTTGTATCTGGAAGGCAGTGTGAAGATGTCCTCTGTCTTGGTGGATGGGCTGGGCACAGCTCTGACTTGTAATATGCTCAAAAGCTTTTGAAATGTGCTTGGATGGTAGACAAATAAGCACTCACATCCATGGACATATACTATACTGATGAGCACTCAATACCCGCTGGGCTGGTAAACGAAGAAGTGCACACACGCGCAGACTTATAAAATGCTGAGCAGCACTCAACACGTACTGGACTGGTAAACAAAGAAGCACTCACACATGGCGACTTGTAAAAAGCTGAAAAAAGCTTGTTAAGCATTGGGCTGGTAAACCAAAAAGTGTTTGCCCACGGTGACTACATGGAGTGTGTCACAAACATGGAGCAGTCAGGCACATGGCTGCTCTTTGAAACACACTTCTGCCAGACTCACAACAGGCAGAGTCCCATGGCAGTGGTACACAGCTGAAATCTTTGATGGCCCTGAGATTTCCAACAGGGGGAAAGCCAACAAGCCTTTGTAGTCACTTGAAATGTCTTTTGAAGTTGTAGAGTGAGAGTAGTCCATCTCACTGGAAGAGGCAACAAGCAGCAGGTCAACACAGCAGAGCACGTTGCAAAGTGGCAGTCCCTCCTAGCAGCACAGCATTCAGCAGGCCATCACAACATAGCAGTTAGCATGGTGGCAGACCCTCCTAGCAGCACAACTCCTATTCTTGTCAGAGTCTCCTCCGGACCCAAAACTGAACTGATTTGATTGGGTTTGGAGTCCAGTACTTATGCCAAAATGTGTCTTTGAAGTAAGGGAGACTTCAAAAGAGGCCTTTGAAGATCATGAGGCCCATTCCCTTCATTCCCTGGCTCCAGAGACTCTACAGCAGGGTATGCAGCTCTTTGTGTGAGGAGAAGCACAGCCCTATTCAAGTGTAGGTGTCAGCTCCTCCCTCCCATCTAGTCCAGGAAGACTCATCAGACAGGTGATGGCCCATGAGGATGCAAATGTCACACCCAAGCTCCCTTTGCATGTGACTGTCTAGAGGGACTACACAAAGCCCAGCTGTCATCCACCCCAGACGTTTATTCAGAGACAGGCAGAGGCACAGAATGGTTAAAGTAAGAAAATGACAACTTTCTAAAAGTGGCATTTTCAGACTTACAATTTAAAATCCAACTTCACCATAAGTTGTGATTGTAAATTTTGAGTCCAGAGACACCAAAGTCCATATTTCTATCTCTTCTCAATTGGAAATTACACTTAAAAGATGTTTTAAGGTAACCCCAGTGTTATCCTGTGGCAGTGACAGCCCTTGTGGTGTGAAAAACAAATTTAAGAGTTTTTCACTACCTGGACATGTTAACCTAAAAGGTACACGCCCAGCTTTTTAAATAGACTGCACCCTGCCCTTGGTGCTAACCAGGGCCTACCTTAGGAGAGTGACTTATATGTAATAAAAATGAACGTTTGGGCCTGGAAAATGTGTCCACTTGCCAGGTCGAAATGGCAGTTTAAACTTGCTCACTCAGACTCTGCAGTGGAAGGCCTGAGACATATTTGAAGGTTTCTCGTGTGTGGCACAATCCGTGCTGGAGGCCCACTAGTACCATTTAATTTATAGGCCCTGGGCACATTTAGGCCCATATTTATACTTTTTTAGCGCCGCATTTGCGTTGTTTTCTGACGCAAAATCGACGCAAACTCACAAAATACAATTGTATTTTGTGAGTTTGCGTCGATTTTGCGTCAGAAAACGACGCAAATGTGGCGCTAAGAAAGTATAAATACAGGCCTTAGTGTATTTTACTAGCCACTTACAAGTAAATTATGTATGCAAACTGTGGATAAGCCAATGTTACGATGGTTTCGAGTACAGAGCACCTGCACTGTAGCACTGGTCAGCAGTGGTAAAGTGGCAAGAATCCTAAAAGTCAGAAAAAATGAGTCACAAAAACAGAAGGTCAGAGTCCAAAATGGTAGGGGAAATCACCCCAGGGATGCCAGGTCTAACACACTGTATGCAACTCCACTCTATGGCGCTCCACTCTATGCTATCTCATTCTACCTCACTCTACTGTATGTGATTCCAGTGTATGCCAGGACACTGTACCCCACTCCACTGTATGCAACTCCACTCTACACAATTCCGCTCTCAGTACTGCACTGTATACCACTCTAATCTATCCTATTTCACTGTACACTACTGCACTGTACACTATTCCACTGTATGGCACTCCAATGTATGCTAGTCTACCGTGCCCTACTCCATTGTATTCTGTTCCACTTTACCACACTCCACTGTACACCAATCCAGTCAAGGATTCTTCAGTATACTCCCCTCCGCTGTACACTACTCCACTCTATGGTATTCCACTGTATGATATAACAATGTATTCCACTCCCCTCTATGCTATTCCACTATATGGCAGTCCAGTCTATGCCACACCACTGTACGCTATACCACAATATGCAACTCCACTATATGTACTCCACGCTATGCCACTCTACTGTCCACCACTTTACTGTATGATATTCCATTGGCCTGCACTCCACTCTCTGCTACTCCACTCTACACTGTATGGCACTCCACTAACAGCACAGTAGGCCACTAGACCCTACAACACTCTATGCCACTCCATTTTACCATACTCCAGTCTACTCTACCTCACTCCACTCTACAAAACTGTGCTCCACTCTATGCCACTCCAGTCTACTTTACTTTATGACAGTGTCCCACCCTGTATGACACAACATATCACTCCACTGTACGACATACTACTGAGCTCTACTACACTGTACTCCACTCCACTCATGGCACTGTACTATACGAGGTGCCAAACCACTATATGACAATTCAGTCCACTCTACACTACACTACTCAACTCCACTGTATGGATGTTTAGTCCACTCTATGCCAGTGTGTGACATTCTATAGTTATAGTTATACCTTAAATTTCTAATTTACATACCACTAGTTATAACTCAAATGTATAATTTATGGACCACCTTCAATTTACTACAAGTCACGCACCTCCGTACACAGTCTTGTCACCTCACTTGCCACACTACATTAATCATAATGAGCCCCTTCTCCATGCTTTTGTTATAACCCTCCATAATACATGACTTATTGCATTCAAAATTATAGCATTCATAACAACACTTATGACATCTGAAATAACATAATCTCAGAGAACACAGTGCATGGTAGAGTGGCGGGGACCGAGAAAAATATGGGCTCCCAAAAGGTGTTATCCCCTTTTTCTTCATAGGAAAATTAGACACAGCTACAGCCCAAACCGTGGAAGAAATCTGCACCATATTTTTTTTAAAGCTAGATCTTAGTCTAGGAAGTGTTTTTTGTGCTGTGTTGTAAATCCATTCCCCAATTTTTGAGAAATGAAGGTTGAAAACATACTGTTATTTCATGTGGCAGAGAATAAGCGGGGCTGGCAGATTGTAACATAAGATCTGATTGGCTGCTATCACATCAACAATGACGTGGCAGAAACTTGTGGACTGAGTCCCCTGTCCCCAAAAATTAGAAACAATACATATAGGAGGCAGAGTAAGGATACCCTGTCCCCCTAGGACTGGTGAGGATTCCCAGTGTTTTTTTAGATTCTTCCATGAATCAGTGGTAACATTTTAAAAAAGTGCATAAACATACACCGCAGAGTGGGCCAGGGGGATTCTGATTCTGCCCTTTTCCAGAGTCTCAAAAGGCCCCAGGGACACAGTCTCACAGGGCTGCTAATTTAAAAGGACAAGGGCTTGCAAACACACTCCTGAGCCTTGGAAGGCCCCGGGGACCTCATCCTCCGAGACTGGGTCAAATGTTGTTTCCCAGTGTTCCCATCCCCAGGACACAGTTTCCCTTCCTGGAAGAGGGTAGGTGTGAGAGCTCGACCACTCGTCTGAAAAGCAGGTTGTCTGCAGGGGTTCCCCCGTCCTCCCAGGACACCTCTCTGCACTGTTGATTTTAACAGGGGAGTCCCGGCAGGCGTCCCCAATGGCAGGGGGATTTGGATGACAGAGAGAGAGAGATACTGCCCCTGCTGTGTGGTCCAGTCGGGCCCCTTCTCTTGAGGGTGCAGGTGGTCAGTGTCACTGCGTTGTTAAGGAGTCTGCTTCTATACGGGAAAGGAACAGGTATGAGTGACTTGCTGCCCACTAAGCAACTAATGCTCACGCACTCACTCAGACCCCCAGATAATCGCCTGTCACTCAACTCGCTTCCTTGTAGTTTCTCTCCACTCTGTAGGACTGGCAGGAATGCACCACTATTGCCTGGGACTTCTCTCTGTCTTATATTGTGTTAAGTAATCAGTCTTGATGTTGTTGCATACACTAAACATTTAACTTAACTAAAACACACAAAACAGGAATATTTTCTTCCAACAAGCAAATAAGCATAAGCACTGGTTGTGCAATAAAGCTCAGAAGACATTCAAAACATGATTGCCCCCCATGTTCATTTTTGTGAAAATCACTGACATTGAGTAAGGATCAACGCTGAAAATTATTTTTAGGAATTTGTGATTTTGTTAGTAACAGGTGGCACACAAACATTAATGAGGGTTATATTCTTACAACATGGTTTTAGGTGTGTTGCTTTCTTTCACAGGTCACAAGTTAAAGACAACAAGCGATTGGATAAGAGTAATAATAAAAATATGAAGGCTAAACAGTATTTCAGACATTCTTGCTAACCACCTTGAATGTATCTCTTTCTGAAATCAAAGTCACCAAAGTCTTTTTTTTTAAATACACAAAGGATTAGTTCAAAAGCATTAAAAAACATCGACACTCCTGGGAGTGCTTTTTATTTTGTCACTTAGCTTTACTGGAAGACATCCTGGATCCTGGTTGCCGAGCAAGAGTGAGAAAGCCTTGGGGAATTCTCTGCTTGGCTGGCTCTCGAACTCAGCTTAGTCCTTTCCCTGGTTACCGGGCAACAGTGAAGAAGCTTGGAGGAGTTGGCTGACCCTCTTGACCTCAGCTCTGCAGAAACAGGAAACAAATCAAAGCACTGCCGCCTGACCTTTGTGAGACTATTTATAGTCTCTCTTCCAAGAAGTCATGTGCAGCACATGGCAAACAGAAGAGCAGGAGGGTGTTGCCTAGCAATCAGCACAGCAGCTGTCTAGAAATGTATAGAGGCTCAGGTGTTTACAAACCGGCCTCTTGGGAGCAGAATAGGCGGAACAAATACACCTTGGCAATGGCAACTGTGCACATTAACAGCAACAAGTAACAAGCCTTGATCAAACTCAGCAGTGGCAATTCAATGCAGTTAACCAAATTTATTATTTAATGTAACATGATTGAGCCAGCACCCCTGGGCTAGCTGGCTGCACACAACACAAGAACTAGACGAGCAAATCACAACAGCAGGCATATTTTTTTTTCCTATGCCTGCACTCTTGTGTGCATGGAAACAGAGTTTGATCCAGCCCAGTGGCAGCAGAGAAAAAAACCTGCTCCTTCTAGGCCAGAGCAAAGCTGGCTTCAGCTGTACCCAGGGAAGGTGCGTGCAGAGGGGCTAACGGGGCCATGGGCTTCTGCCCAAAGCCCCTAATTTAATATCTTTAGTGGGTACCCCAGTGGGACTGGGCACCCACCATAGGCCCCAGGGATGAGGTCTCCAGGTGAAGTGTTTGCTTAGGGAGGGGGTGACACATGCCATACCTCCCCTTTAAAGTCATTTTGTCCTCAGCGATAGGGTCCAAAGGGCCAGTATTGGCTTAAAAACTGTTTGCCCCCAGAGATGAGGTTCCCTGGGCAAGCAATGTCCCAGGAATATGGAAGCACAAACACTCCACAATTTTTTTTTTTTTTAAATGGGTGCTGGCAAAGGAGCGGGTGGGGTTGTGGTGGTACCTCGGGCTCCACCAGCAACCCCGAACAACAACAAAAAGATGGTTGTTGTCTCAGGTAGGCCCAGAACACCCATAACAAATTTTAAATAAAATAAGGGAAACGTTAACAATAAATGACCTATAGGAGTGACTCATTTATTATTCACTGTTCCCAGCATGCAGTGACCCATAATGCCCTATGGCTTTTTTCAGTTGGTTTCCTGCTGGTGGTGCCACTATAAGAGGCAGTGGCACCACCAATTTTTTTATGCTGTGGGGATCTGCAGAGAGTGCAGCAGCCCCTTAGCCACATTAAAAATAGACAGTAAGTCTCATGGGTTATTAAACCCATGACCCCAGGAAAGCTTATCATATTTTTTTTAAGTACTCCCTGCTGGAACTGTATGTTCTTCATCTGGAGCGCAGACATACATACAGCAGAAAAATGCAGCAGTCAGCCCAGAGCTGCATTATAGGGCCTCGTGGAGGGTATGGGTGTATTTTGAGAGTGAGCAGCCTGCACCGCTCCCCCACTCACAGTACTTTGTTGGTATCTGGAAGGCAGTGTGAAGATGTCCTCTGTCTTGGTGGATGGGCTGGGCACAGCTCTGACTTGTAATATGCTCAAAAGCTTTTGAAATGTGCTTGGGTGGTAGACAAATAAGCACTCACATCCATGGACATATACAATACTGATGAGCACTCAATACCGGCTGGGCTGGTAAACGAAGAAGTGCACACACGCGCAGACTTATAAAATGCTGAGCAGCACTCAACACGTACTGGACTGGTAAACAAAGAAGCACTCACACATGGCGACTTGTAAAAAGCTGAATAAAAATTGTTAAGCATTGGGCTGGTAAACCAAAAAGTGTTTGCCCACGGTGACTACATGGAGTGTGTCACAAACATGGAGCAGTCAGGCACATGGCTGCTCTTTGAAACACACTTCTGCCAGACTCACAACAGGCAGAGTCCCATGGCAGTGGTGCACAGCTGAAATCTTTGATGGCCCTGAGATTTCCAACAGGGGGAAAGCCAACAAGCCTTTGTAGTCACTTGAAATGTCTTTTGAAGTTGTAGAGTGAGAGTAGTCCATCTCACTGGAAGAGGCAACAAGCAGCAGGTCAACACAGCAGAGCACGTTGCAAAGTGGCAGTCCCTCCTAGCAGCACAGCATTCAGCAGGCCATCACAACATAGCAGTTAGCATGGTGGCAGACCCTCCTAGCAGCACAACTCCTATTCTTGTCAGAGTCTCCTCCGGACCCAAAACTGAACTGATTTGATTGGGTTTGGAGTCCAGTACTTATGCCAAAATGTGTCTTTGAAGTAAGGGAGACTTCAAAAGAGGCCTTTGAAGATCATGAGGCCCATTCCCTTCATTCCCTGGCTCCAGAGACTCTACAGCAGGGTATGCAGCTCTTTGTGTGAGGAGAAGCACAGCCCTATTCAAGTGTAGGTGTCAGCTCCTCCCTCCCATCTAGTCCAGGAAGACTCATCAGACAGGTGATGGCCCATGAGGATGCAAATGTCACACCCAAGCTCCCTTTGCATGTGACTGTCTAGAGGGACTACACAAAGCCCAGCTGTCATCCACCCCAGACGTTTATTCAGAGACAGGCAGAGGCACAGAATGGTTAAAGTAAGAAAATGACAACTTTCTAAAAGTAGCATTTTCAGACTTACAATTTAAAATCCAACTTCACCATAAGTTGTGATTGTAAATTTTGAGTCCAGAGACACCAAAGTCCATATTTCTATCTCTTCTCAATTGGATATTACACTTAAAAGATGTTTTAAGGTAACCCCAGTGTTATCCTGTGGCAGTGACAGCCCTTGTGGTGTGAAAAACAAATTTAAGAGTTTTTCACTACCTGGACATGTTAACCTAAAAGGTACACGCCCAGCTTTTTAAATAGACTGCACCCTGCCCTTGGTGCTAACCAGGGCCTACCTTAGGAGAGTGACTTATATGTAATAAAAATGAACGTTTGGGCCTGGAAAATGTGTCCACTTGCCAGGTCGAAATGGCAGTTTAAACTTGCTCACTCAGACTCTGCAGTGGAAGGCCTGAGACATATTTGAAGGTTTCTCGTGTGTGGCACAATCCGTGCTGGAGGCCCACTAGTACCATTTAATTTATAGGCCCTGGGCACATTTAGGCCCATATTTATACTTTTTTAGCGCCGCATTTGCGTTGTTTTCTGACGCAAAATCGACGCAAACTCACAAAATACAATTGTATTTTGTGAGTTTGCGTCGATTTTGCGTCAGAAAACGACGCAAATGTGGCGCTAAGAAAGTATAAATACAGGCCTTAGTGTATTTTACTAGCCACTTACAAGTAAATTAGGTATGCAAACTGTGGATAAGCCAATGTTACGATGGTTTCGAGTACAGAGCACCTGCACTGTAGCACTGGTCAGCAGTGGTAAAGTGGCAAGAATCCTAAAAGTCAGAAAAAATGAGTCACAAAAACAGAAGGTCAGAGTCCAAAATGGTAGGGGAAATCACCCCAGGGATGCCAGGTCTAACACACTGTATGCAACTCCACTCTATGGCGCTCCACTCTATGCTATCTCATTCTACCTCACTCTACTGTATGTGATTCCAGTGTATGCCAGGACACTGTACCCCACTCCACTGTATGCAACTCCACTCTACACAATTCCGCTCTCAGTACTGCACTGTATACCACTCTAATCTATCCTATTTCACTGTACACTACTGCACTGTACACTATTCCACTGTATGGCACTCCAATGTATGCTAGTCTACCGTGCCCTACTCCATTGTATTCTGTTCCACTTTACCACACTCCACTGTACACCAATCCAGTCAAGGATTCTTCAGTATACTCCCCTCCGCTGTACACTACTCCACTCTATGGTATTCCACTGTATGATATAACAATGTATTCCACTCCACTCTATGCTATTCCACTATATGGCAGTCCAGTCTATGCCACACCACTGTACGCTATACCACAATATGCAACTCCACTATATGTACTCCACGCTATGCCACTCTACTGTCCACCACTTTACTGTATGATATTCCATTGGCCTGCACTCCACTCTCTGCTACTCCCTCTACACTGTATGGCACTCCACTAACAGCACAGTAGGCCACTAGACCCTACAACACTCTATGCCACTCCATTTTACCATACTCCAGTCTACTCTACCTCACTCCACTCTACAAAACTGTGCTCCACTCTATGCCACTCCAGTCTACTTTACTTTATGACAGTGTCCCACCCTGTATGACACAACATATCACTCCACTGTACGACATACTACTGAGCTCTACTACACTGTACTCCACTCCACTCATGGCACTGTACTATACGAGGTGCCAAACCACTATATGACAATTCAGTCCACTCTACACTACACTACTCAACTCCACTGTATGGATGTTTAGTCCACTCTATGCCAGTGTGTGACATTCTATAGTTATAGTTATACCTTAAATTTCTAATTTACATACCACTAGTTATAACTCAAATGTATAATTTATGGACCACCTTCAATTTACTACAAGTCACGCACCTCCGTACACAGTCTTGTCACCTCACTTGCCACACTACATTAATCATAATGAGCCCCTTCTCCATGCTTTTGTTATAACCCTCCATAATACATGACTTATTGCATTCAAAATTATAGCATTCATAACAACACTTATGACATCTGAAATAACATAATCTCAGAGAACACAGTGCATGGTAGAGTGGCGGGGACCGAGAAAAATATGGGCTCCCAAAAGGTGTTATCCCCTTTTTCTTCATAGGAAAATTAGACACAGCTACAGCCCAAACCGTGGAAGAAATCTGCACCATATTTTTTTTAAAGCTAGATCTTAGTCTAGGAAGTGTTTTTTGTGCTGTGTTGTAAATCCATTCCCCAATTTTTGAGAAATGAAGGTTGAAAACATACTGTTATTTCATGTGGCAGAGAATAAGCGGGGCTGGCAGATTGTAACATAAGATCTGATTGGCTGCTATCACATCAACAATGACGTGGCAGAAACTTGTGGACTGAGTCCCCTGTCCCCAAAAATTAGAAACAATACATATAGGAGGCAGAGTAAGGATACCCTGTCCCCCTAGGACTGGTGAGGATTCCCAGTGTTTTTTTAGATTCTTCCATGAATCAGTGGTAACATTTTAAAAAAGTGCATAAACATACACCGCAGAGTGGGCCAGGGGGATTCTGATTCTGCCCTTTTCCAGAGTCTCAAAAGGCCCCAGGGACACAGTCTCACAGGGCTGCTAATTTAAAAGGACAAGGGCTTGCAAACACACTCCTGAGCCTTGGAAGGCCCCGGGGACCTCATCCTCCGAGACTGGGTCAAATGTTGTTTCCCAGTGTTCCCATCCCCAGGACACAGTTTCCCTTCCTGGAAGAGGGTAGGTGTGAGAGCTCGACCACTCGTCTGAAAAGCAGGTTGTCTGCAGGGGTTCCCCCGTCCTCCCAGGACACCTCTCTGCACTGTTGATTTTAACAGGGGAGTCCCGGCAGGCGTCCCCAATGGCAGGGGGATTTGGATGACAGAGAGAGAGAGATACTGCCCCTGCTGTGTGGTCCAGTCGGGCCCCTTCTCTTGAGGGTGCAGGTGGTCAGTGTCACTGCGTTGTTAAGGAGTCTGCTTCTATACGGGAAAGGAACAGGTATGAGTGACTTGCTGCCCACTAAGCAACTAATGCTCACGCACTCACTCAGACCCCCAGATAATCGCCTGTCACTCAACTCGCTTCCTTGTAGTTTCTCTCCACTCTGTAGGACTGGCAGGAATGCACCACTATTGCCTGGGACTTCTCTCTGTCTTATATTGTGTTAAGTAATCAGTCTTGATGTTGTTGCATACACTAAACATTTAACTTAACTAAAACACACAAAACAGGAATATTTTCTTCCAACAAGCAAATAAGCATAAGCACTGGTTGTGCAATAAAGCTCAGAAGACATTCAAAACATGATTGCCCCCCATGTTCATTTTTGTGAAAATCACTGACATTGAGTAAGGATCAACGCTGAAAATTATTTTTAGGAATTTGTGATTTTGTTAGTAACAGGTGGCACACAAACATTAATGAGGGTTATATTCTTACAACATGGTTTTAGGTGTGTTGCTTTCTTTCACAGGTCACAAGTTAAAGACAACAAGCGATTGGATAAGAGTAATAATAAAAATATGAAGGCTAAACAGTATTTCAGACATTCTTGCTAACCACCTTGAATGTATCTCTTTCTGAAATCAAAGTCACCAAAGTCTTTTTTTTTAAATACACAAAGGATTAGTTCAAAAGCATTAAAAAACATCGACACTCCTGGGAGTGCTTTTTATTTTGTCACTTAGCTTTACTGGAAGACATCCTGGATCCTGGTTGCCGAGCAAGAGTGAGAAAGCCTTGGGGAATTCTCTGCTTGGCTGGCTCTCGAACTCAGCTTAGTCCTTTCCCTGGTTACCGGGCAACAGTGAAGAAGCTTGGAGGAGTTGGCTGACCCTCTTGACCTCAGCTCTGCAGAAACAGGAAACAAATCAAAGCACTGCCGCCTGACCTTTGTGAGACTATTTATAGTCTCTCTTCCAAGAAGTCATGTGCAGCACATGGCAAACAGAAGAGCAGGAGGGTGTTGCCTAGCAATCAGCACAGCAGCTGTCTAGAAATGTATAGAGGCTCAGGTGTTTACAAACCGGCCTCTTGGGAGCAGAATAGGCGGAACAAATACACCTTGGCAATGGCAACTGTGCACATTAACAGCAACAAGTAACAAGCCTTGATCAAACTCAGCAGTGGCAATTCAATGCAGTTAACCAAATTTATTATTTAATGTAACATGATTGAGCCAGCACCCCTGGGCTAGCTGGCTGCACACAACACAAGAACTAGACGAGCAAATCACAACAGCAGGCATATTTTTTTTTCCTATGCCTGCACTCTTGTGTGCATGGAAACAGAGTTTGATCCAGCCCAGTGGCAGCAGAGAAAAAAACCTGCTCCTTCTAGGCCAGAGCAAAGCTGGCTTCAGCTGTACCCAGGGAAGGTGCGTGCAGAGGGGCTAACGGGGCCATGGGCTTCTGCCCAAAGCCCCTAATTTAATATCTTTAGTGGGTACCCCAGTGGGACTGGGCACCCACCATAGGCCCCAGGGATGAGGTCTCCAGGTGAAGTGTTTGCTTAGGGAGGGGGTGACACATGCCATACCTCCCCTTTAAAGTCATTTTGTCCTCAGCGATAGGGTCCAAAGGGCCAGTATTGGCTTAAAAACTGTTTGCCCCCAGAGATGAGGTTCCCTGGGCAAGCAATGTCCCAGGAATATGGAAGCACAAACACTCCACAATTTTTTTTTTTTTTAAATGGGTGCTGGCAAAGGAGCGGGTGGGGTTGTGGTGGTACCTCGGGCTCCACCAGCAACCCCGAACAACAACAAAAAGATGGTTGTTGTCTCAGGTAGGCCCAGAACACCCATAACAAATTTTAAATAAAATAAGGGAAACGTTAACAATAAATGACCTATAGGAGTGACTCATTTATTATTCACTGTTCCCAGCATGCAGTGACCCATAATGCCCTATGGCTTTTTTCAGTTGGTTTCCTGCTGGTGGTGCCACTATAAGAGGCAGTGGCACCACCAATTTTTTTATGCTGTGGGGATCTGCAGAGAGTGCAGCAGCCCCTTAGCCACATTAAAAATAGACAGTAAGTCTCATGGGTTATTAAACCCATGACCCCAGGAAAGCTTATCATATTTTTTTTAAGTACTCCCTGCTGGAACTGTATGTTCTTCATCTGGAGCGCAGACATACATACAGCAGAAAAATGCAGCAGTCAGCCCAGAGCTGCATTATAGGGCCTCGTGGAGGGTATGGGTGTATTTTGAGAGTGAGCAGCCTGCACCGCTCCCCCACTCACAGTACTTTGTTGGTATCTGGAAGGCAGTGTGAAGATGTCCTCTGTCTTGGTGGATGGGCTGGGCACAGCTCTGACTTGTAATATGCTCAAAAGCTTTTGAAATGTGCTTGGGTGGTAGACAAATAAGCACTCACATCCATGGACATATACAATACTGATGAGCACTCAATACCGGCTGGGCTGGTAAACGAAGAAGTGCACACACGCGCAGACTTATAAAATGCTGAGCAGCACTCAACACGTACTGGACTGGTAAACAAAGAAGCACTCACACATGGCGACTTGTAAAAAGCTGAATAAAAATTGTTAAGCATTGGGCTGGTAAACCAAAAAGTGTTTGCCCACGGTGACTACATGGAGTGTGTCACAAACATGGAGCAGTCAGGCACATGGCTGCTCTTTGAAACACACTTCTGCCAGACTCACAACAGGCAGAGTCCCATGGCAGTGGTGCACAGCTGAAATCTTTGATGGCCCTGAGATTTCCAACAGGGGGAAAGCCAACAAGCCTTTGTAGTCACTTGAAATGTCTTTTGAAGTTGTAGAGTGAGAGTAGTCCATCTCACTGGAAGAGGCAACAAGCAGCAGGTCAACACAGCAGAGCACGTTGCAAAGTGGCAGTCCCTCCTAGCAGCACAGCATTCAGCAGGCCATCACAACATAGCAGTTAGCATGGTGGCAGACCCTCCTAGCAGCACAACTCCTATTCTTGTCAGAGTCTCCTCCGGACCCAAAACTGAACTGATTTGATTGGGTTTGGAGTCCAGTACTTATGCCAAAATGTGTCTTTGAAGTAAGGGAGACTTCAAAAGAGGCCTTTGAAGATCATGAGGCCCATTCCCTTCATTCCCTGGCTCCAGAGACTCTACAGCAGGGTATGCAGCTCTTTGTGTGAGGAGAAGCACAGCCCTATTCAAGTGTAGGTGTCAGCTCCTCCCTCCCATCTAGTCCAGGAAGACTCATCAGACAGGTGATGGCCCATGAGGATGCAAATGTCACACCCAAGCTCCCTTTGCATGTGACTGTCTAGAGGGACTACACAAAGCCCAGCTGTCATCCACCCCAGACGTTTATTCAGAGACAGGCAGAGGCACAGAATGGTTAAAGTAAGAAAATGACAACTTTCTAAAAGTAGCATTTTCAGACTTACAATTTAAAATCCAACTTCACCATAAGTTGTGATTGTAAATTTTGAGTCCAGAGACACCAAAGTCCATATTTCTATCTCTTCTCAATTGGATATTACACTTAAAAGATGTTTTAAGGTAACCCCAGTGTTATCCTGTGGCAGTGACAGCCCTTGTGGTGTGAAAAACAAATTTAAGAGTTTTTCACTACCTGGACATGTTAACCTAAAAGGTACACGCCCAGCTTTTTAAATAGACTGCACCCTGCCCTTGGTGCTAACCAGGGCCTACCTTAGGAGAGTGACTTATATGTAATAAAAATGAACGTTTGGGCCTGGAAAATGTGTCCACTTGCCAGGTCGAAATGGCAGTTTAAACTTGCTCACTCAGACTCTGCAGTGGAAGGCCTGAGACATATTTGAAGGTTTCTCGTGTGTGGCACAATCCGTGCTGGAGGCCCACTAGTACCATTTAATTTATAGGCCCTGGGCACATTTAGGCCCATATTTATACTTTTTTAGCGCCGCATTTGCGTTGTTTTCTGACGCAAAATCGACGCAAACTCACAAAATACAATTGTATTTTGTGAGTTTGCGTCGATTTTGCGTCAGAAAACGACGCAAATGTGGCGCTAAGAAAGTATAAATACAGGCCTTAGTGTATTTTACTAGCCACTTACAAGTAAATTAGGTATGCAAACTGTGGATAAGCCAATGTTACGATGGTTTCGAGTACAGAGCACCTGCACTGTAGCACTGGTCAGCAGTGGTAAAGTGGCAAGAATCCTAAAAGTCAGAAAAAATGAGTCACAAAAACAGAAGGTCAGAGTCCAAAATGGTAGGGGAAATCACCCCAGGGATGCCAGGTCTAACACACTGTATGCAACTCCACTCTATGGCGCTCCACTCTATGCTATCTCATTCTACCTCACTCTACTGTATGTGATTCCAGTGTATGCCAGGACACTGTACCCCACTCCACTGTATGCAACTCCACTCTACACAATTCCGCTCTCAGTACTGCACTGTATACCACTCTAATCTATCCTATTTCACTGTACACTACTGCACTGTACACTATTCCACTGTATGGCACTCCAATGTATGCTAGTCTACCGTGCCCTACTCCATTGTATTCTGTTCCACTTTACCACACTCCACTGTACACCAATCCAGTCAAGGATTCTTCAGTATACTCCCCTCCGCTGTACACTACTCCACTCTATGGTATTCCACTGTATGATATAACAATGTATTCCACTCCACTCTATGCTATTCCACTATATGGCAGTCCAGTCTATGCCACACCACTGTACGCTATACCACAATATGCAACTCCACTATATGTACTCCACGCTATGCCACTCTACTGTCCACCACTTTACTGTATGATATTCCATTGGCCTGCACTCCACTCTCTGCTACTCCCTCTACACTGTATGGCACTCCACTAACAGCACAGTAGGCCACTAGACCCTACAACACTCTATGCCACTCCATTTTACCATACTCCAGTCTACTCTACCTCACTCCACTCTACAAAACTGTGCTCCACTCTATGCCACTCCAGTCTACTTTACTTTATGACAGTGTCCCACCCTGTATGACACAACATATCACTCCACTGTACGACATACTACTGAGCTCTACTACACTGTACTCCACTCATGGCACTGTACTATACGAGGTGCCAAACCACTATATGACAATTCAGTCCACTCTACACTACACTACTCAACTCCACTGTATGGATGTTTAGTCCACTCTATGCCAGTGTGTGACATTCTATAGTTATACCTTAAATTTCTAATTTACATACCACTAGTTATAACTCAAATGTATAATTTATGGACCACCTTCAATTTACTACAAGTCACGCACCTCCGTACACAGTCTTGTCACCTCACTTGCCACACTACATTAATCATAATGAGCCCCTTCTCCATGCTTTTGTTATAACCCTCCATAATACATGACTTATTGCATTCAAAATTATAGCATTCATAACAACACTTATGACATCTGAAATAACATAATCTCAGAGAACACAGTGCATGGTAGAGTGGCGGGGACCGAGAAAAATATGGGCTCCAAAAAGGTGTTATCCCCTTTTTCTTCATAGGAAAATTAGACACAGCTACAGCCCAAACCGTGGAAGAAATCTGCACCATATTTTTTTTAAAGCTAGATCTTAGTCTAGGAAGTGTTTTTTGTGCTGTGGTGTAAATCCATTCCCCAATTTTTGAGAAATGAAGGTTGAAAACATACTGTTATTTCATGTGGCAGAGAATAAGCGGGGCTGGCAGATTGTAACATAAGATCTGATTGGCTGCTATCACATCAACAATGACGTGGCAGAAACTTGTGGACTGAGTCCCCTGTCCCCAAAAATTAGAAACAAAACATATAGGAGGCAGAGTAAGGATACCCTGTCCCCCTAGGACTGGTGAGGATTCCCAGTGTTTTTTTAGATTCTTCCATGAATCAGTGGTAACATTTTAAAAAAGTGCATAAACATACACCGCAGAGTGGGCCAGGGGGATTCTGATTCTGCCCTTTTCCAGAGTCTCAAAAGGCCCCAGGGACACAGTCTCACAGGGCTGCTAATTTAAAAGGACAAGGGCTTGCAAACACACTCCTGAGCCTTGGAAGGCCCCGGGGACCTCATCCTCCGAGACTGGGTCAAATGTTGTTTCCCAGTGTTCCCATCCCCAGGACACAGTTTCCCTTCCTGGAAGAGGGTAGGTGTGAGAGCTCTACCACTCGTCTGAAAAGCAGGTTGTCTGCAGGGGTTCCCCCGTCCTCCCAGGACACCTCTCTGCACTGTTGATTTTAACAGGGGAGTCCCGGCAGGCGTCCCCAATGGCAGGGGGATTTGGATGACAGAGAGAGAGAGATACTGCCCCTGCTGTGTGGTCCAGTCGGGCCCCTTCTCTTGAGGGTGCAGGTGGTCAGTGTCACTGCGTTGTTAAGGAGTCTGCTTCTATACGGGAAAGGAACAGGTATGAGTGACTTGCTGCCCACTAAGCAACTAATGCTCACGAACTCACTCAGACCCCCAGATAATCGCCTGTCACTCAACTCGCTTCCTTGTAGTTTCTCTCCACTCTGTAGGACTGGCAGGAATGCACCACTATTGCCTGGGACTTCTCTCTGTCTTATATTGTGTTAAGTAATCAGTCTTGATGTTGTTGCATACACTAAACATTTAACTTAACTAAAACACACAAAACAGGAATATTTTCTTCCAACAAGCAAATAAGCATAAGCACTGGTTGTGCAATAAAGCTCAGAAGACATTCAAAACATGATTGCCCCCCATGTTCATTTTTGTGAAAATCACTGACATTGAGTAAGGATCAACGCTGAAAATTATTTTTAGGAATTTGTGATTTTGTTAGTAACAGGTGGCACACAAACATTAATGAGGGTTATATTCTTACAACATGGTTTTAGGTGTGTTGCTTTCTTTCACAGGTCACAAGTTAAAGACAACAAGCGATTGGATAAGAGTAATAATAAAAATATGAAGGCTAAACAGTATTTCAGACATTCTTGCTAACCACCTTGAATGTATCTCTTTCTGAAATCAAAGTCACCAAAGTCTTTTTTTTTAAATACACAAAGGATTAGTTCAAAAGCATTAAAAAACATTGACACTCCTGGGAGTGCTTTTTATTTTGTCACTTAGCTTTACTGGAAGACATCCTGGATCCTGGTTGCCGAGCAAGAGTGAGAAAGCCTTGGGGAATTCTCTGCTTGGCTGGCTCTCGAACTCAGCTTAGTCCTTTCCCTGGTTACCGGGCAACAGTGAAGAAGCTTGGAGGAGTTGGCTGACCCTCTTGACCTCAGCTCTGCAGAAACAGGAAACAAAGCAAAGCACTGCCGCCTGACCTTTGTGAGACTATTTATAGTCTCTCTTCCAAGAAGTCATGTGCAGCACATGGCAAACAGAAGAGCAGGAGGGTGTTGCCTAGCAATCAGCACAGCAGCTGTCTAGAAATGTGTAGAGGCTCAGGTGTTTACAAACCGGCCTCTTGGGAGCAGAATAGGTGGAACAAATACACCTTGGCAATGGCAACTGTGCACATTAACAGCAACAAGTAACAAGCCTTGATCAAACTCAGCAGTGGCAATTCAATGCAGTTAACCAAATTTATTATTTAATGTAACATGATTGAGCCAGCACCCCTGGGCTAGCTGGCTGCACACAACACAAGAACTAGACGAGCAAATCACAACAGCAGGCATATTTTTTTTTCCTATGCCTGCACTCTTGTGTGCATGGAAACAGAGTTTGATCCAGCCCAGTGGCAGCAGAGAAAAAAACCTGCTCCTTCTAGGCCAGAGCAAAGCTGGCTTCAGCTGTACCCAGGGAAGGTGCGTGCAGAGGGGCTAACGGGGCCATGGGCTTCTGCCCAAAGCCCCTAATTTAATATCTTTAGTGGGTACCCCAGTGGGACTGGGCACCCACCATAGGCCCCAGGGATGAGGTCTCCAGGTGAAGTGTTTGCTTAGGGAGGGGGTGGCACATGCCATACCTCCCCTTTAAAGTCATTTTGTCCTCAGCGATAGGGTCCAAAGGACCAGTATTGGCTTAAAAACTGTTTGCCCCCAGAGATGAGGTTCCCTGGGCAAGCAATGTCCCAGGAATATGGAAGCACAAACACTCCACAATTTTTTTATTTTTTTAAATGGGTGCTGGCAAAGGAGCGGGTGGGGTTGTGGTGGTACCTCGGGCTCCACCAGCAACCCCGAACAACAACAAAAAGATGGTTGTTGTCTCAGGTAGGCCCAGAACACCCATAACAAATTTTAAATAAAATAAGGGAAACGTTAACAATAAATGACCTATAGGAGTGACTCATTTATTATTCACTGTTCCCAGCATGCAGTGACCCATAATGCCCTATGGCTTTTTTCAGTTGGTTTCCTGCTGGTGGTGCCACTATAAGAGGCAGTGGCACCACCAATTTTTTTATGCTGTGGGGATCTGCAGAGAGTGTAGCAGCCCCTTAGCCACATTAAAAATAGACAGTAAGTCTCATGGGTTATTAAACCCATGACCCCAGGAAAGCTTATCATATTTTTTTTAAGTACTCCCTGCTGGAACTGTATGTTCTTCATCTGGAGCGCAGACATACATACAGCAGAAAAATGCAGCAGTCAGCCCAGAGCTGCATTATAGGGCCTCGTGGAGGGTATGGGTGTATTTTGAGAGTGAGCAGCCTGCACCGCTCCCCCACTCACAGTACTTTGTTGGTATCTGGAAGGCAGTGTGAAGATGTCCTCTGTCTTGGTGGATGGGCTGGGCACAGCTCTGACTTGTAATATGCTCAAAAGCTTTTGAAATGTGCTTGGGTGGTAGACAAATAAGCACTCACATCCATGGACATATACAATACTGATGAGCACTCAATACCGGCTGGGCTGGTAAACGAAGAAGTGCACACACGCGCAGACTTATAAAATGCTGAGCAGCACTCAACACGTACTGGACTGGTAAACAAAGAAGCACTCACACATGGCGACTTGTAAAAAGCTGAAAAAAGCTTGTTAAGCATTGGGCTGGTAAACCAAAAAGTGTTTGCCCACGGTGACTATATGGAGTGTGTCACAAACATGGAGCAGTCAGGCACATGGCTGCTCTTTGAAACACACTTCTGCCAGACTCACAACAGGCAGAGTCCCATGGCAGTGGTGCACAGCTGAAATCTTTGATGACCCTGAGATTTCCAACAGGGGGAAAGCCAACAAGCCTTTGTAGTCACTTGAAATGTCTTTTGAAGTTGTAGAGTGAGAGTAGTCCATCTCACTGGAAGAGGCAACAAGCAGCAGGTCAACACAGCAGAGCACGTTGCAAAGTGGCAGTCCCTCCTAGCAGCACAGCATTCAGCAGGCCATCACAACATAGCAGTTAGCATGGTGGCAGACCCTCCTAGCAGCACAACTCCTATTCTTGTCAGAGTCTCCTCCGGACCCAAAACTGAACTGATTTGATTGGGTTTGGAGTCCAGTACTTATGCCAAAATGTGTCTTTGAAGTAAGGGAGACTTCAAAAGAGGCCTTTGAAGATCATGAGGCCCATTCCCTTCATTCCCTGGCTCCAGAGACTCTACAGCAGGGTATGCAGCTCTTTGTGTGAGGAGAAGCACAGCCCTATTCAAGTGTAGGTGTCAGCTCCTCCCTCCCATCTAGTCCAGGAAGACTCATCAGACAGGTGATGGCCCATGAGGATGCAAATGTCACACCCAAGCTCCCTTTGCATGTGACTGTCTAGAGGGACTACACAAAGCCCAGCTGTCATCCACCCCAGACGTTTATTCAGAGACAGGCAGAGGCACAGAATGGTTAAAGTAAGAAAATGACAACTTTCTAAAAGTGGCATTTTCAGACTTACAATTTAAAATCCAACTTCACCATAAGTTGTGATTGTAAATTTTGAGTCCAGAGACACCAAAGTCCATATTTCTATCTCTTCTCAATTGGAAATTACACTTAAAAGATGTTTTAAGGTAACCCCAGTGTTATCCTGTGGCAGTGACAGCCCTTGTGGTGTGAAAAACAAATTTAAGAGTTTTTCACTACCTGGACATGTTAACCTAAAAGGTACACGCCCAGCTTTTTAAATAGACTGCACCCTGCCCTTGGTGCTAACCAGGGCCTACCTTAGGAGAGTGACTTATATGTAATAAAAATGAACGTTTGGGCCTGGAAAATGTGTCCACTTGCCAGGTCGAAATGGCAGTTTAAACTTGCTCACTCAGACTCTGCAGTGGAAGGCCTGAGACATATTTGAAAGTTTCTCGTGTGTGGCACAATCCGTGCTGGAGGCCCACTAGTACCATTTAATTTATAGGCCCTGGGCACATTTAGGCCCATATTTATACTTTTTTAGCGCCGCATTTGCGTTGTTTTCTGACGCAAAATCGACGCAAACTCACAAAATACAATTGTATTTTGTGAGTTTGCGTCGATTTTGCGTCAGAAAACGACGCAAATGTGGCGCTAAGAAAGTATAAATACAGGCCTTAGTGTATTTTACTAGCCACTTACAAGTAAATTATGTATGCAAACTGTGGATAAGCCAATGTTACGATGGTTTCGAGTACAGAGCACCTGCACTGTAGCACTGGTCAGCAGTGGTAAAGTGGCAAGAATCCTAAAAGTCAGAAAAAATGAGTCACAAAAACAGAAGGTCAGAGTCCAAAATGGTAGGGGAAATCACCCCAGGGATGCCAGGTCTAACACACTGTATGCAACTCCACTCTATGGCGCTCCACTCTATGCTATCTCATTCTACCTCACTCTACTGTATGTGATTCCAGTGTATGCCAGGACACTGTACCCCACTCCACTGTATGCAACTCCACTCTACACAATTCCGCTCTCAGTACTGCACTGTATACCACTCTAATCTATCCTATTTCACTGTACACTACTGCACTGTACACTATTCCACTGTATGGCACTCCAATGTATGCTAGTCTACCGTGCCCTACTCCATTGTATTCTGTTCCACTTTACCACACTCCACTGTACACCAATCCAGTCAAGGATTCTTCAGTATACTCCCCTCCGCTGTACACTACTCCACTCTATGGTATTCCACTGTATGATATAACAATGTATTCCACTCCACTCTATGCTATTCCACTATATGGCAGTCCAGTCTATGCCACACCACTGTACGCTATACCACAATATGCAACTCCACTATATGTACTCCACGCTATGCCACTCTACTGTCCACCACTTTACTGTATGATATTCCATTGGCCTGCACTCCACTCTCTGCTACTCCACTCTACACTGTATGGCACTCCACTAACAGCACAGTAGGCCACTAGACCCTACAACACTCTATGCCACTCCATTTTACCATACTCCAGTCTACTCTACCTCACTCCACTCTACAAAACTGTGCTCCACTCTATGCCACTCCAGTCTACTTTACTTTATGACAGTGTCCCACCCTGTATGACACAACATATCACTCCACTGTACGACATACTACTGAGCTCTACTACACTGTACTCCACTCATGGCACTGTACTATACGAGGTGCCAAACCACTATATGACAATTCAGTCCACTCTACACTACACTACTCAACTCCACTGTATGGATGTTTAGTCCACTCTATGCCAGTGTGTGACATTCTATAGTTATAGTTATACCTTAAATTTCTAATTTACATACCACTAGTTATAACTCAAATGTATAATTTATTGACCACCTTCAATTTACTACAAGTCACGCACCTCCGTACACAGTCTTGTCACCTCACTTGCCACACTACATTAATCATAATGATCCCCTTCTCCATGCTTTTGTTATAACCCTCCATAATACATGACTTATTGCATTCAAAATTATAGCATTCATAACAACACTTATGACATCTGAAATAACATAATCTCAGAGAACACAGTGCATGGTAGAGTGGCGGGGACCGAGAAAAATATGGGCTCCCAAAAGGTGTTATCCCCTTTTTCTTCATAGGAAAATTAGACACAGCTACAGCCCAAACCGTGGAAGAAATCTGCACCATATTTTTTTTAAAGCTAGATCTTAGTCTAGGAAGTGTTTTTTGTGCTGTGGTGTAAATCCATTCCCCAATTTTTGAGAAATGAAGGTTGAAAACATACTGTTATTTCATGTGGCAGAGAATAAGCGGGGCTGGCAGATTGTAACATAAGATCTGATTGGCTGCTATCACATCAACAATGACGTGGCAGAAACTTGTGGACTGAGTCCCCTGTCCCCAAAAATTAGAAACAAAACATATAGGAGGCAGAGTAAGGATACCCTGTCCCCCTAGGACTGGTGAGGATTCCCAGTGTTTTTTTAGATTCTTCCATGAATCAGTGGTAACATTTTAAAAAAGTGCATAAACATACACCGCAGAGTGGGCCAGGGGGATTCTGATTCTGCCCTTTTCCAGAGTCTCAAAAGGCCCCAGGGACACAGTCTCACAGGGCTGCTAATTTAAAAGGACAAGGGCTTGCAAACACACTCCTGAGCCTTGGAAGGCCCCGGGGACCTCATCCTCCGAGACTGGGTCAAATGTTGTTTCCCAGTGTTCCCATCCCCAGGACACAGTTTCCCTTCCTGGAAGAGGGTAGGTGTGAGAGCTCGACCACTCGCCTGAAAAGCAGGTTGTCTGCAGGGGTTCCCCCGTCCTCCCAGGACACCTCTCTGCACTGTTGATTTTAACAGGGGAGTCCCGGCAGGCGTCCCCAATGGCAGGGGGATTTGGATGACAGAGAGAGAGAGATACTGCCCCTGCTGTGTGGTCCAGTCGGGCCCCTTCTCTTGAGGGTGCAGGTGGTCAGTGTCACTGCGTTGTTAAGGAGTCTGCTTCTATACGGGAAAGGAACAGGTATGAGTGACTTGCTGCCCACTAAGCAACTAATGCTCACGCACTCACTCAGACCCCCAGATAATCGCCTGTCACTCAACTCGCTTCCTTGTAGTTTCTCTCCACTCTGTAGGACTGGCAGGAATGCACCTCTATTGCCTGGGACTTCTCTCTGTCTTATATTGTGTTAAGTAATCAGTCTTGATGTTGTTGCATACACTAAACATTTAACTTAACTAAAACACACAAAACAGGAATATTTTCTTCCAACAAGCAAATAAGCATAAGCACTGGTTGTGCAATAAAGCTCAGAAGACATTCAAAACATGATTGCCCCCCATGTTCATTTTTGTGAAAATCACTGACATTGAGTAAGGATCAACTCTGAAAATTATTTGTAGGAATTTGTGATTTTGTTAGTAACAGGTGGCACACAAACATTAATGAGGGTTATATTCTTACAACATGGTTTTAGGTGTGTTGCTTTCTTTCACAGGTCACAAGTTAAAGACAACAAGCGATTGGATAAGAGTAATAATAAAAATATCAAGGCTAAACAGTCTTTCAGACATTCTTGCTAACCACCTTGAATGTATCTCTTTCTGAAATCAAAGTCACCAAAGTCTTTTTTTTAAAATACACAAAGGATTAGTTCAAAAGCATTAAAAAACATTCACACTCCTGGGAGTGCTTTTTATTTTGTCACTTAGCTTTACTGGAAGACATCCTGGATCCTGGTTGCCGAGCAAGAGTGAGAAAGCCTTGGGGAATTCTCTGCTTGGCTGGCTCTCGAACTCAGCTTAGTCCTTTCCCTGGTCACCGGGCAACAGTGAAGAAGCTTGGAGGAGTTGGCTGACCCTCTTGACCTCAGCTCTGCAGAAACAGGAAACAAAGCAAAGCACTGCCGCCTGACCTTTGTGAGACTATTTATGGTCTCTCTTCCAAGAAGTCATGTGGAGCACATGGCAAACAGAAGAGCAGGAGGGTGTTGCCTAGCAATCAGCACAGCAGCTGTCTAGAAATGTGTAGAGGCTCAGGTGTTTACAAACCGGCCTCTTGGGAGCAGAATAGGCGGAACAAATACACCTTGGCAATGGCAACTGTGCACATTAACAGCAACAAGTAACAAGCCTTGATCAAACTCAGCAGTGGCAATTCAATGCAGTTAACCAAATTTATTATTTAATGTAACATGATTGAGCCAGCACCCCTGGGCTTGCTGGCTGCACACAACACAAGAACTAGACGAGCAAATCACAACAGCAGGCATATATTTTTTTCCTATGCCTGCACTCTTGTGTGCATGCAAACAGAGTTTGATCCAGCCCAGTGGCAGCAGAGAAAAAAACCTGCTCCTTCTAGGCCAGAGCAAAGCTGGCTTCAGCTGTACCCAGGGAAGGTGCGTGCAGAGGGGCTAACGGGGCCATGGGCTTCTACCCAAATCCCCTAATTTAATATCTTTAGTGGGTACCCCAGTGGGACTGGGCACCCACCATAGGCCCCAGGGATGAGGTCTCCAGGTGAAGTGTTTGCTTAGGGAGGGGGTGACACATGCCATACCTCCCCTTTAAAGTAATTTTGTCCTCAGCGATAGGGTCCAAAGGGCCAGTATTGGCTTAAAAACAGTTTGCCCCCAGAGATGAGGTCCCCTGGGCAAGCAATGGCCCAGGAACGGGGAAGCACAACCACTCCACAATTTTTTTTTTTTTAAATGGGTGCTGGCAAAGGAGTGGGTGGGGTTGTGGTGGTACCTCGGGCTCCACCAGCAACCCCCAACAACAACAAAAAGATGGTTGTTGTCTCAGGTAATCCCAGAACACCCATAACAAATTTTAAATAAAATAAGGGAAACGTTAATAATAAATGACCTATAGAAGTGACTCATTTATTATTCACTGTTCCCAGCATGCAGTGACCCATAATGCCCTATGGCTTTTTTCAGTTGGTTTCCTGCTGGTGGTGCCACTATAAGAGGCAGTGGCACCACCAATGTTTTTATGCTGTGGGGATCTGCAGAGAGTGCAGCAGCCCCTTAGCCACATTAAAAATAGACAGTAAGTCTCATGGGTTATTAAACCCATGACCCCAGGAAAGCTTATCATATTTTTTTAAAGTACTCCCTGCTGGAACTGTATGTTCTTCATCTGGAGCGCAGAGCTCTCTAGTGGTTAGGTCTATGGTTGCACTTTGTGTCTTAAAAAACACCTTAAAAGAAAGGCTCAAAGCTGCTGTTAAAAAAAAAAAAAGAATGCTTTACCCAAAATATTTCATGAGAATCACTTTTCTTAATCATTCGCTCCGTGAATTCATGAAATATAAATTTGACCATAGTTATTTGTGATTTTTTGACTAAGCCAGTATGTTATCCTTGCTTAAAATGACACTCTTCATATTGTTACATATAGACAGCTATGCACATCTATGGGGGTTGGGCGGCTGCAGGGGCCCGCCGTAAGCCAGCATTACAAGCACCTAAAGCTCCAAGTTCTCTTTAACATTTACAAGTATTTGCCGTATCTTTTTATTTGACAATATCTCCCTAATACTTTCAGATCATTCTCCTTACTTTACTCCATGTTTGGAGACTCTAAAACTTTGCACTGGTGGCCCTAGTTTGCCTTGCCTTGTGTTTAAATTTGATCTGTGCTGTCATTGCTGCCATCATCATGTTCTTCTGCTCATTTGCAGAATTAGCCAAAAGGGGTGTTGACCCCTGATTCTGATCTTGCTAAGAGAGGGAGACAATGACTGTAATCTGAAATGCCTTCTGACTTCTGGCCCCTTCTCAATTAAATTTTGTCCTTCTTCATTGGCTACATTTCCAACACCAAGAGTCACTATCATCTGCATTCTTTCACAGATCCTGAATCTTCTTCATCATCTTGATGCCTCCCACTGCTATTGCCTCACACATCCACATTAGCCTTACCAGTAAACATGCAAATCTTGACTCCTATCAAAGGTACTTCTTGCTCCCAGTGTGCAAAAACTCCATGGTCAGGGAATAGAAACAGAAAAAGCAGGAAGGTGGGGCTGAGCCAGTTTTAATTAGTTCACCCATATTGAAGGAGACATAGGGATGGGCAGGTGGGAAATATTCCTGTTGCTGGTTGAGTTTATCTCAACCCTTAAGGCAAAGGAAAAAGTTAGGTGTTTATTGCTTTGAAAAACAATTTGCCCTAGTTAAAAAATAATGTACATAAGTCAAGTCTGAAATATTGGGATTATGTTTTCTGACTTTGATAATGATGTATTGCCTTTAAAGTGCTTGGTCAGTGATTGCTAAGCCGGACATTGGAATTTTGCATGTTCATGGAGTCCTTCTCCTCATATCACGTGTCTCTGGTCATCCTTGCAGGTCTAGAAAAGTTCAAAGGCAAATACCTGCACAGCCGAGAATACAAACACCCAGATGAGTTCCAGGGCAAGAGCGTGCTTGTGGTTGGGATTGGCAACAGTGGAGTGGATATTGCCACAGAGCTCAGTCGTGTGGCTGCAAAGGTACAACAGTTTCATGGATTGCACCTCCCTTGTACGTCTGTCAGTCAGCATTCAATGTTTTTTTCTGCCATGTGTTGCTATCTCTCAGTCTTTTGGGATATGTAGACATATTATTGGCTTCAAACTGTCTTCCATTTGACCCCTATACGCCTCAAGGTTCTCTTTCAATACATACATGCATCAAGGCACTGTCAGTAGCTGACAAACACCAAATTAGAATCAGCATTCCATTCCTATGATTTTTTTTATAGAGATTCGTCTTTTAAGTACCTGTGCTTTTTTGAGGTGGTTTCCACTTTGTGGCTGGTGAAGACACTGGACCTAGTTCTCTTTGGTTACTCTCCGTTGAGCAAGGTATGCAAAGGTTGAAGTATAGCAACTACAGTGCATATGTTACTAAATAAACACTATTCACAGAGAATGCAAGCAGCTTCACATATAAGTATGTATGTAGGTTTTGCCGACTTCAGGCACTTATACAAATCAGGAGAAGTGTAGATGCTTGCCTGAAAGTATGAAGGTTAAACTCCTACAGTTAAAACTTCAGGACAGATATACTAACATTTTGCGCTGTTTGTGCATCACAAAAGTTATTACTTTCCAGCACAAAACTTCTTTTGTACTGTAAATTGCCTTAAAATAATGCAAAGTAACCCAAAGCACTTCTTTGCATTACTCAGCATCAAGGGGGACATTACAAAGGAGTACCCATGCAACCACCAATGCATTTTGATGGAAACCCTTATCTTCCAAAAAATTGAGACAGGGTTTTGTGTCAAAAGTTAGTGCCTTTTCATTTCTCCTTTTTTTCCGACTTTGCACGTATGGCGCACCGTGCAGCACACATATAAAGTAGGAAACGTTTTAAAACTTGTCTAGGCATAGTATTTTGCACTAGAATGAAACCCTTCCAGTACAATACCTATGCTAGACTCTCGCACACTCCTTGTATTATGGTGCAAATGTGTGTGCATGGCAGCAAAATTCTGCACCCGTGCTAGGGAGTGGGGAGGAGAGTTCCCTATCTCTGTAGATATGGTGCTGTCCTGCGCTCTCCCTGTCAGGAAACGCAGTACAGCATTTTTGGCTGCTGTGCTGCGTTGGGTGATAGTTTGATAAATCTAGCCCTACATTAGTAGATTGTGCATCCCACCGTTTATTTTATGCAGCCAGAATGGCACACAGCCTACACTTATACTGTGCATAATTCTGAAACAGAGGACATAGGAAATTAGCTGTCCCTGATCACATTCACACACAAAAGACAGGAATAACACTCTGAAGCACGAAAATACTCACCACATGTAGGGCTTGCCTTCTTCCTATTGTGTTACGTCACCTTCACAGATGAGGAGGCAATGTATTGATAGGTTGTACAGGTCAGATATGCAATTAAAAACTGCCATAAAGAGTTTAGACATGTAAAGGATACATTATTAGGACAAAGCTGGCAGGGCATTTTTCTTCCTGGTGGTGTGCCTGGTTCACACATCTAGCCCACCTACTAGGAGTGAGTGCTGTATGGCTCCCTCTTGCAATCCCACCAGCTGCACGGCATGCCAGTTTCGAAGACCACAGTCATCAGGCCAGGTAAGATGCACACATAAGTAGTGGTGGGAAAGAATCACAGCCCATGCAGATGTAATCATGCCATCAAAACATATCAATCAGAATACAGAGAGTCTACTTCAACAATCACTGCACAATTATTTCTGCATCCTTCTCTCTGTCTGGCTTGCTATTACTCTCTCTGTCTCTCTCTCTCAAGTGTCTGATGTAAACATATCAACACACCTATTTACATACATCTCCATATAAAAATTCATAAGTCAACTGTCATCTTATTTATGCTTCGCAAATCTTGTGCATACATCATTGCCAGTTTCAACAGCAGTGGTCACCTTTGCTGTGGTAGAAGCATAAGACTTCACAACCTATCACCCTCACCCAGCCAGTGATTTGTCATAGCAATGTCCGTCCTACCCACACACTAAATATAAGCACTGCAAAGCTGTTTGTAGGGCAATATCATTTACATGTGGCCACTGCCACTACTAGGTGTCACAACCATCCATGTATATCTGTGCACATCTTACATTGTCACACTATGGAAAACTCTACACAAAACATCTCTGCAGTCTGAATCACATAGGGTCTGTTTATATAACCACGGCTGGACATATGGTGCCAACATCTCATTCACCTACCACCACTTCTACTGCTATTGCACTTCCTGCATTGGCATACGAATTATCCACTCCGGCTGGAGAGATAACTGAACATGGTGACTCCTCTTCAACATATAAAACAAACATCCACTACAGTTCTGGTACCCAGTAAGGTACAGGTATACCTTCATACGTCTCACAGCACATGTTTGAAATACCTGGTGTTTTCACAAGTGCCATGTCTATACTGTCCTCAGACAAAACACACCCTTGCCATGGCCAACACTGGCCTCACAAACATAAATACGTCTGTTTCTCAAGATGTCTGTAATAGCTCTGGCCCCTTGAAATACCTCTTTAAAAAATTGTTGTCCTGTGATTTTCATTTTTGATTTGTGTTTTTGTATCATTACAGAAGTAATTTAGCTTGGGTAGACATTGCCAATCCGGGCCGATGTTTTTTGAATGACATTTTTAAAAATGGTGGATGTGTTGCAGTGATGATGTAATATTTTAGGAACCAGGAGACCTATATACTTCATTGTGGTGTCAAAACATGGGTTTTGGGGGTCAAGTAGTCTTATAGAGGCAGAAAATATCTCCTCAGAGCATCCCTTTTGCAATTTACTAAAATGGCGGCTCTATATTAATATGTTTTAGCCATCATATTGGTTTTTTATTTTAATATTACTTTTGTTTCAGGTTGTCCGTTGATTCAGATTTGTAAACATGACCAAAGCACTTGGTAGCAGTGGATCTTTACTTCATGACAGAGTGTTGCTAACTACTAAATCTGAGGACTCCTTCAACAAAGAAAAATGTGGCATATGCCAAACTAATCCGAAAGAAAAGCTAACATCAACTGTGGCTGGGCAGAAGAGAGTTTGAGATGCTGCAGAAATACTACAAGACAAAGTTTACAAAAGATTGAAACTGATGGGTGAAGGGGATCAAATATTTTATCACTGTAATAAGTGCTAGAAGTCATCGTATACGATGAAAAAAAGCCTGGAAACAAAATAGCAGAAACAAATGAATCACAAGAATCTGAGACTTACGAGAAAGCGATGACAACCAAACCCAATGCCCATTCACTTAGAAGATTGATGGCTACCCCCCGTCCACCTCCAACAACTGATCAGAAAGCATAGGATCTTCAAAGTGTTATCTGTGGTTTAGCCTAACATTGGCCAAAGAGATTGAAGAAAGAGCAAAGTCCAGAGTATGTGAGTCCCTAACGACAAATATGTTTTATCTTCAGGTAGCTTTTTCCAAGATGGAGTTTTCAGCCAAGTCGCTGATCTAAAGATAAAGGTGAATGTATTTGCGGTGTATTTGCATGCCTACCAGAACTACATGTGTGCATACATTCGAAAACATGACTGTAAAATGAGCTCCCAGCAGCAATATAACCACCAGCCTTCAATTAAGTTTGCACTCGTTGATAAAGCAAATGAAGTTTTAAAGCCACTCTTGCGTACTGGCTATGGGTTCACACTCAGTGAGGTTAGAGAAATAGTGGTCAACATTGGTGAAACTGTTCCATAATAATGAAATTAAGGGCCATATTTATACTTTTTGATGCAAAACTGCGCTGATGCAGTTTTGCGTCAAAAATGTTACCGCCGGCTAACACCATTTATTTGCGCCGCTCAGGCATCAAATTTATACTTTGACGCATGGCGGCACAAACCACTGGTGTGCGTCATTTTTTTTTTACTCTAACCAAGGCGTCACGTGGTAAAGAAAAATTACGTTAACGTGGCAAAAATGACTGTGAGCCGGTTTACCACATCGCAAACCGGATACGCACAGTTTTTTTACGCAATTGCACCAAAAGCGGTGCAAACACAGCAAAATGTGCTAAGGAGAGCCAAAATGGATCCCAGATGCTTGCACAGACCCCAGGAAGATGACAACAGGCCAGGAATCAGCCAGGAGGACCCACAGAAGACCCAGGACAGGGAGAAGAAGAACAAAAAGTGTCTCTTCAGTGCAGAGGAGCAGGACATTCTGGTGAAAGAGGTGACGGAACACCAGCACCAACTGTCACCTCAAAGTTGCCAATCAGTAGGAGAGCGGCAATATGGCAACAAATTGTTGACAAGATAAACAGTGTGGCAGAAGTACGGAGAACAGTCATCAAGTGCAAGAAACGCTGGCATGACTGCAAGCGCAGGACCAAGGAAAAGATGGCCAGGAACAGGAAGGCAGCACTGCCGACTAGAGGTGGGAGTCCAGCACCGCAGGAGGCCCTGGACCACATGGAGGAGATGGTGGCAGCCATCATCCCTGAGGAGATCGTCACAGGGATTCTAGGACAGGAAAGCGCAGACTACCAGGAAGACGCATGGGGAATTACAATACACAAATGTTAACCGCAAGCGGGGGGGACATACCTACTACACAATGCATGGAAGTCATGATATGCAGGGAGTGCAGTGGGTAAAGGGGCACGGCACGGGGCATGGCCCGGTCAGAGGAAACCTGGGGCACAGTACTACACTACACCAACAACCTTTGCATGGGGGTATGCTGCCATGCCAAGGATTTTGGAAAGGTAAAGCCAGTCCAGGAGGGTAGGGTACAACGTAAAACTGGCCTGCTGTCACACGACAGCTGGTATTCTCCCTACATGAACTAGGGCTCAATTAATATTCTCAGGCCATATCTGCAAGTGGAATTTAACATTGACAACAGTTGCCACTACCATCTCTGTTGTGTGTGCAGGTCAAGTAGCGAATGGCAGTAACGTCCCCATGGATCAAACACACCCAAATTAGAGGGTTCAGGATGACAACTTTATTAATCCCCTGTAATCAATACAAATGTTCTAATTGTCATAAGCATTATGAGGTACATAGCACTAATGACATACCCATGCTGCATATGTCAGGGTCCACCCTGTGCCTGGGTCACAATAGCTCCAATGACACCATGCAACATCCCAAATGTCATACTGTTCAGACAACAGCATTGAGAGGGAGGACATATGTCCCTGGCTAGTGAAATTCACCCTCACAGTCAGAAGAGGAAATGGAACACTGCTAGGACCATCAGTGCAATCCAATGTAACACACATTCCCCAACATCATCATTACACACTACTAATACTGACATATGTAGTGTGCCATGCCAATGCTATACATAGTATATGCTAGGTCTCAGCAACATATAGCTGGATCTGAAATATCAGAGACTGGGGCAGTTCCAGATTGTGAAGTGTGGTGCTAGTGCCATCAGAACAACCACAAACAGTGCAAGGCCTCACCATGAGAATGGAAGTAGACGGAAGTTGAGTAGGGCAAGAAGGTGGCAATTCACAATTTGGCCAGAACCAACACCTAGAGGATGTGATGCTGACAAGTCCACAAACTGACCACAATACATGTGACAGGCAGGTGGGGCATAGGCCATGGGAGAATGCTAATATGAAAGACAGGAGTAATGAACCGGAACCAAGATTACAATGTGCAACAAATAGGAAGGCAGGCACGTCACATTACAAAACCCACAACACAGACACACTAATTGTACCATATAGCATTGCAGAGGATGATGGGTCTCCTGGGGATATGCCTGTCTGGACTTCCCTGATGACATAGATGACAAGCTGATAAACATCAGCTAGCAGACCCTCCAAGATGTCCTTGGGACCCTCCGGACCCCACCTTCAGTTGCAAGGAGGAGCACAGAAGTAGCAGCCATCAGAGAGGACCCACCCACCACCCCAATTGTACGACCTGACAGCTCCAACCCAGCTGAGGACTCTGACGACACTGGCACCAGCTTTGAGAGTACTGTAGTTGGAGTACAGCGGGAGCTGGCCAAGGAGGTGCGGCTGGGGCTGAAAAATATGGCAGCCAGCCTAGAGGGGGTGCGTTCGTGCATGATGTCAACTGCAGAACAGGCAGCAGCCATGCAGGGGCGAACAACAATCTTGCATGAACTTGAAAAAAGTTTGAAGGAAATCAGCACAGCTGTCAATCAATCAATCAGAAAAATGTATAGAGCGCGCTACTCACCCGTGAGGGTCTCAAGGCGTTTGGAGGGAGGCAAGGAGGATCACTGTTCGAACAGCCATGTCATGAGGTTTTTTCTGAAAAGCAGGAGGTCTTGGGTTTTGCGAAGGTTGGTGGGGAGGGAGTTCCAGGTCTTGGGGGCAAGGTAGAAGAAGGACCTGCTACCTGTGGTGGTGCGTTGGATGCGGGGGACTGTGACGAGTGCGAGGTCGGCAGATCAGAGGTGGCGGGTGGGAGTGTGGAAGTTCACTCTTTCGTTGAGGTAGGTTGGGCCGGTGTTGTGGAGGGATTTGTGTGCGTGGATGAGGATCTTGAAGGTGATCCTCTTCTCTATGGGACAGCTGTAAGAGAGTTGACACAACTCCTCCAACAACAATCCTGTCAACGCGTGCACAAATGCAATATTGACCCCCTAAGGGCCGACCTGGCTGCCTACCACAGTGATGTGGCTGCTATACTTAAGAACCAGCAGCTCGTCCTTGCTGCAGTACTGCCCTTAATAGCCCCACAGTTGGCAGCTACCGGGACATCTTCAAACACTGAGGTGTGTGTTGCCCCTTCAAAATCCACCACCACCAAGGGCAGAGGAGACAACACACACATCAGAAGATGAAGACGTGGAACAGATCACCTTCACCCATAAGAGTACCCGGTAACACTAGTCCCTGCCACATGGCCACCTATAACCAAGGTCCTGTGCTTTGTATCATGCCAGTCTTTCAACAGCTGCTCACAAGCACTGTTCTTCAGCCCACTGTTTATCTTGTCACCCTGCCCTGTGATTGTCTCTCACTAACTCATTGGCGAATCCTGTCCCTCTCCACTGTCTGACACTTCACCGAGCATGTCCAATGACATGTCCTTTTGCACTTGTGTAGGAGCACAATGGAAGGTGTCACACTAATGGACTCACAATCATGGACAATGTACATATAGCACTACAGAACTTTAAAATAAATAGCACTTACACAACAACTTTGTCTCTGTGTAATGTGACACATCAACCCTGATGGAGATCAGTGATGTTTACCTCAGGTCAATGATTATAGAATGTCAATACAACGCCCTGAAAGAATGTTGGCTGATAACTATGCACTGTGGTCTGGATTGTACCATCATCTGCCCTTCCTGAGGGTCAATTATGAGGGAAATAGAAACTAAACAGTATAATGCTGTGTTGGACAGAATAAAGCTTCCTCAAGGAATGTCTAAGCCAAAAATTATTCCCGGCAACTTTTTCTTCAAGCCAATATTTACGTGTGTGATATTTGACCCAAATTTTTCCTAAGACACACCATACATCGTGAATGGATTTGTATGAGTGTACGTACACATATGTAACCTGGCTGAACAATGTAACAAATGATAGGTGTGAGTTATGTATACCATACTACATGAGATCATACTACCACTCACCTTATAAGGCTTCACTTAAATATCAGGCTGCAGGCAGACTTAACACAGTGTCCTCAATACCAAATCTGGTCCCAAAGTATGTGAGATAGAAAACATACATCAAAAATTAACAACACTTTGGGATCCATAGTAACCTTGAGTGGTGGGTGCATTGGATGGCAGATTCTTAGCAAAGTAGCTCTGGTGTAGGTGCCAATGTAAGAGCTCAATTGGGATTTGGTTGCAGGATGGGGCACAAATGCAAATACTAAAGAGACACTGTTCACCCATGCCAAGGCCCTGATCCCCAAGCATGCGACACATACTGTAAAGGATTACCTAAATATTTATTTAACAGTAAAAAAGGAAGTTAAAACCTGGGGAACCTTACCTAACCTAACCTATCCTAATTACACATTACCCACAACTGACCCTAACTAACCTAAGCTAAACTTACTTATCACATTTAACAAAACTATCTAAACATCAACCCCCCATACCCCTTATAAGATGGGACACATGGAGGATAACATATACTAACCTAAACACATACTATCTTATACTAAAAAAATATATAATTTGGGGGATTTTTTGTATTTTTTTAACCCCAAAAACCCAACATCATCCAACACACACACAATAAAAAACAGATATTAAAAGTATCATACCCCCACCCCCTTAACCACTACTACTAACTTAACTAACAGCCTGTTCTAACCTAACACTAAACCCACTAATGAAATGTAGGCGGGCGTCGCTCGCCTCGCCTACCGTTTCACAACATTGGCGTTCACCAGACGCCTCCTCCAGCTTCCGCCCACGTCGTCAAGGAGACGCGTGGGGGCGGAGACGGCAATCGGCCCCGGACTTCTGGGTTGCCGAACATCTAAAAATGGAAGACGCCGCGATCGAAGGCGGCGAACAGAAGACGGAGCAGGAGAGACGCCACGGATCCACATCGCGAGGAGAAAAGAAGATGAGGAAAAACCCCGACCGGGAGGAGACAGCCGTGCCGGAACGACCGAGAGGAAACGAGACAGCCTGCCACGGCCCAAGAGGGTCGTGGCTATACAAGGAAACCGCGATACCAAGAGGGGGACACCCAGAGCTCGCCACCTGAGAGAAAGTAAAGAAAACCATTAAAGACCTTACCGGCCCAAAGATCACGCAGAAGAGAAACAAAGGAAAGAAAAGAAGAGCTACCATTATAATATTTGTTCCACCTCTCCTATAACTCAAATAAATCACGTAAAACCCCTGTCAAGGGTTTTGAAATTGGTGTCTGTGTTCTCTGTAGCCCTGATCGCACCCCCACAGTGGTGTCAGAAGTGGGATATTGGTTCCATACGGGCATACAGAGGCAATACTACTATGGAGGCCAAACCCAGTCTGGAGGACATGATCAAACAACTTGCAGAAGGTCAGCGCCACCTCCAATTAGTGTGGGAAGCGCAACAAAGGGAAGCCAAGGAGGACAGAGAGGCCCTGCAAACCGCTCTAAAAAGTCAGGCCACTATAATGGCCAATAATCAACTGGTCCATGAGACTGCTTTAAAAAAACTGACCGACAAAATCGCTGCCAGCAAGGTACATCCAAATGTGCCAAGTTCAGTATTGCAGAAGTACCAGGAGGGAGAAGATCACGATTCTTTTTTCATGAACTTTGAAAGAGTAGCCTCCTCAGCAAAATGGCCTGAGGATAGGTGGGGCCAATACATTGCTCCCCTCCTGACGGGCACTCTTCAATCCGCTTATCAGGCTGCCAATCCGGGTGGCACCACCTCATATTCTGAGATAAAGAAAAGTATTTTAGAGCGTGTGGGACATGACACTGAGTATTACGGGGCCAAATTCCGAAAGGTTAAATGGGGACCCAACGAAGACCCACGTACCTATTATTACCGGGTGAAGGACCTGGGACTAAAGTGGCTGGGACCCATAGGGACTAACCGTGAGGACGTGATCAAAGTCATTATCTTAGAACAGTACCTTGATTCCCTGCCGCCCAGCACCCGAAACTGTATAAGGTAGCACCCTAAAATAGACACCGAGACAGCCGTTGACCTGGCATGCGCCTACCACCGGTCTGTAGATGTGAAACATCAACAACCCCGGCCCTTGGGTAAAATGCCTATAGCTCCTCCTCATTTCCCACCCAGACGAACAGCGGAAGAACCAGGACCCTCCCGGAGTACCGAGAGAAGTCCCATGCAACAACCTCAGTGTTTCAGTTGTGGGGAGTGGGGTCATATCGCCCGCGGATGTCCAAAAAAACATGAGGGTGTAGAGCCAACGGAAATAGGCGTTACTCGAGGAAGAGTCCTATGCCTGGGAAAAAGTGATGTGTCCTTCAAACACCCCCTTCGGATAAATGGACTTCCGGTCATGGCCTTGATTGACTCTGGATGTTGTCAGTCAGTAATCCGTTGTAGTATAATCCACCCTGTAAAAACTACTGACAATCATTGGGTAACGATATGTTGTATTCATGGGGACCGTGCTCAGTATCCCCTTTCAGTGGTAGAAGTAGAATGGAACACTCACCTTGACCTCCTCTCTGTGGGACTCATGGATAACTTAATAGAGGAGTGCGTCATTGGGACTGATTATCAGAGGTTTAATGAGATCCTGGATCAAACACGGAAGCATAATCCGGTGGATGAGTGGTGGGGTACTGCCCCTTTCTGGGATGATTCTATAAGTAGCCCCCCCACAAGGAAAAAGTTAACCCGAAAGGAAAGGAGAGCAGAGAAACAGAGATTTACAACTAAACAAGATCGGAAGGAAGAGGAGAGATTAGTGGCCAATATAGACAGTGCCCCCATATCTTTTAGAATGAGTCAACATGAAGATCCTACCCTAGTGAATGCCTGGAAGAATGCCAAAAATGCCTCTACTGGAGAGGTAGGTCCCTACTTCTTGGTACACAAGGACTTGCTATATAGAGTAACCACAAGCGTGAATGGGGAAAAGAGGCAGCTCGTAGTTCCCGAACCGTACAGAACACAGGTACTCTTCCTAGCCCATAACCAACCGGGGTGAGGTCATTGTGGCCGGGAGAAAACCGAGGAATACTTACTGAGACGGTTTTACTGGCCCGGAGTATATGCGCATATCCGACGATATTGTGCCCACTGCCCAAAATGTTAACTAGTTGAACCGGGAGCCACTAGGAGAGCCCCGTTACGACCATTACCGATTATCGATACCCCATTCAAACGAGTTGGTATGGACCTAGTTGGACCCCTTTTGCCATCAAGTAAAGGAAACACCCATATTCTCGTCCTGGTCGATTATGCGAGCAGGTACCCAGAGGCGATTCCACTTACCAGTATCACCACTAAGGCAGTTGCACAAGCCATGATAACATTCTTTTCCCGAGTTGGTTTCCCTGAAGAAATCCTTACTGACCAGGGAACACCGTTCGTATCTGAACTTATGAACCAGATATGTAAGTCCCTAGGTGTTCTCCAGATAAAGACATCAGTATATCACCCACAAACGGATGGTTTAGTGGAGCGATATAATCGCACGATCAAAACCGTTTTGAGAAAAATAGTGAGCGAGACGGGAAAAGACTGGGATCAGAAACTTCCCCTAGTGTTGTATGCAATAAGGACACATGAGCAATCCTGTACCGGGCATAGCCCGTTTGAACTTGTATTTGGGAGACAACCCCGCAATTTGCTTGACATGGCGGCGGAATTGTGGGAAGAGGAGAACAATGAGGAGCGACCCATCCTAGACTATATTCACAAATTAAAGACCCATCTCCAGACGGTGTGGGAGGATGTAAGACACCATTTAGAGAAAGCCCAAGAAAATAAAAAAACCTACTATGATCAGGGTACCAAACTACGGGTACTACAATCCAACGATAAGGTATTAATCCTACGACCCACCTCTGAACATAAGCTAATAGCCAAATGGCAAGGGCCGTATCGGATAATCAAAGCGGTCACCCCGGTTACCTATTTGGTGGAACTAAATAACCACCCAAGACGAACCCAAATTTATCACTTCAATCTATTAAAGAAATGGGAGGACCCGGAAAACGGCAACAATGCACCCACAAGGGGGTACCTGATCACCCCGACTAACCCACTAGGGTTAGAACTATGCCCCACCTCCCAACCAGACCCACAAAAACTCCCCAATATCAATGAGTCCCTTTCTGAGATGGAGACACAGCAGATATTGGGGCTAATCCAAAGTCATGCCAGCTTCTTCTCTGAACTGCCGGGAAAAACTTCTTTGGTTCAACATCATATTCGAACACCCGAGGGCAAAATTGTGTGCCTACGTCCCTATCGAATTCCCGAAGCGAGAAAAATCCTTATAGAGGAAGAGATAACAAAAATGTTATCTCTTGGAGTCATTGAAACGTCCACAAGCCCATGGTGCCCTCCTATAGTATTAGTGCCAAAACCGGACGGTTCTGTCCGCTTCTGCATCTATTTTCGAAAACTCAATGAGGTGTCACTTTTCGATACCTACCCCATTCCCCGGGTAGATGAAGTTTTAGAAAAAATAGGGCAGGCCCGTTTTATGTCCACTATTGATCTGACGAAGGGATATTGGCAGATTCCCCTAGCTCCCTCATACAAAGAAAAGACAGCGTTCGTTTCCCCTTCGGGGTTATATCAATTTACCGTCCTCCCATTCGGCCTTCATGGTGCCCCGGCTACATTCCAACGCTTGATGGATCGACTTTTGAGACCCTTCCATGACTTTACGGCTGCCTATCTCGACGACATTGTCATTTTTAGCTCTACCTGGCCAGACCATCTCCTCCATCTAGGGAAAGTGTTCTCAGTGCTGGCAGCCGCAGGCCTTACCGCCAACCCCAAAAAATGTGTCCTAGGACAGACCCAGATTGCATATCTTGGTTATGTCATCGGTAAGGGAGTATTGAGTCCACAAAATGATAAGGTAGACACCATTAGACAGATACCACTTCCCAAAACTAAGAAGGAACTCCGTTCATTTTTGCGGTTGGTAGGGTACTACCGACGGTTTATACCACAGTACTCGACCATTACGGCCCCCCTTACTGACCTATTGAAGAAACAATACTCAAACACCCTTCCTCCTTTTTCCCCCTTACAACTCCAGGGATTTCACTGGCTCAAAGAAGCCCTGTCTACTGAACCCGTATTAAGATGTCCCGATTTTTCCAGACCTTTTCATCTTTTTGCCGACGCTTCCAATGTCGGGTTGGGGGCCGTATTAGCACAGCCAGACGACCAGGGACATGATCACCCTATTGTATATATCAGTAGGAAGTTGTTACCTAGGGAAACAAACTATCCTACCATCGAGAAGGAATGTCTTGCCATAAAGTGGGCGATAGAGTGTTTACAATACTATCTCCTGGGTCGTCCTTTCATCCTTTACACTGATCATGCACCCTTGACATGGTTGTCATCCCATAAGGATACCAATTCCCGAGTGTTGCGCTGGTTCCTTGAATTGCAACCCTTTACCTTTCAGGTCCGTCACATTCCTGGGTCACGTCAATGTCCTGCTGACTTTCTCTCCCGCTGCCCGGACTCCACGGTCCTATACCAGTCCCATTCATGGGAAGGGGTGTGTAGGCGGGCGTCGCTCGCCTCGCCTACCGTTTCACAACATTGGCATTCACCAGACGCCTCCTCCAGCTTCCACCCACGTCGTCAAGGAGACACGTGGGGGCGGAGACGGCAATCGGCCCCGGACTTCTGCGTTGACGAACATCTAAAAATGGAAGACGCCGCGATCGAAGGCGGCGAACAGAAGACGGAGCAGGAGAGACGCCATGGATCCACATCGCGAGGAGAAAAGAAGACGAGGAAAAACCCCGACCGGGAGGAGACAGCCGTGCCGGAACGACCGAGAGGAAACGAGACAGCCTGCCACGGCCCAGGAGGGTCGTGGCTATACAAGCAAACCGCGATACCAAGAAGGAGACACCCAGAGCTCGCCACCTGAGAGAAAGTAAAGAAAATCATTAAATACCTTACCGGCCAAAAGATCACGCAGAAGAGAAACAAAGGAAATAAAAGAAGAGCTACCATTATAATATTTGTTCCACCTCTCCTATAACTCAAATAAATCACGTAAAACCCCTGTCAAGGGTTTTGAAATTGGCGTCCGTGTTCTCTGTAGCCCTGATCGCACCCCCACATGAAAAGAACCAGGAAAGAGGAGGGAGAGGAGGGAATCATGGCTAAAGGTAAAATGTTTACAAGTTCACCGTCCGCAGGGTCTTCTTTATGGCACGCACCCTCCTATTCACTTGTTCCACCACTTGCTGCAGCCTGGTCATTTTCCTCAACATACGGTCAATGTCATCTTGCATTCACTGAAAATCTGCTGGGTCAATGAGTGCAGCAGGGGTGATCTGGGTGCCAGTTGAAGATGTGCCATGCGTGTAGGAGGTGCAGGTGGTGCTGTGATAGATCCTGAAGCAGTGGAGGTTGACGGTCCAGCAAAGGTGCCTGCTGTGGTTGGTACCACCTGGGTGGTACTGGTGGTGCTGGTGGCTGTGGTGGACACGGAAGGGCCTCCTTGGGCAAATGCCCTCCACACTTCGGAGGCTCTTTCATGGCGATAATGCCTTGCCATGTTGCGCAACTCAGACTCCACATCTAGAATGTGGTGGTAACGTATCGCCCGGCGCTGAAACTCCCGAATCGGTATGGGATTCATATTGACAGCCTTTAAAAAAAATATTAAACCAAACATTAGGTACTTCTTTGTGTGGTGTGGCTCCAGAAGTACATCAGACAATACATCTAATGTACCAGAAACAGGCCATATCATCATACAGATCACTGAGGAAGTACATGCCAACGCAGCCTACACATGTCCTATCAAACAGCACAGCAATGCTCTAAAAGATGTGTAACAACTTAAATGACCAATGCATCATTGTTCAGCCATTTGTCATGTAAACAATGCTGCAGTTACTCCACATGTGACAGGCCAACTAATGACTAACTACTGGATGACAATCAAGGGCCACAAGATCTGTGAGTTGTAAATGGGATTGCCAGGATAGAATGCAGTTGCTAATCTTGAGTGGGTATCCTAGTTTTGGACAAGTGATTTACAGATTTACATGTCTGTGTACTAAACTTGGATCATCAGTCCTAGGTACACATTTCATAACCCTACGCCTGTGCCTGAGGGGGGGGGTGGACAAGCAACAAATACTTTCAAACATCAAGGACACCCAGGAAGCTTTGGACAGCTTACATGGGGTTGGGCAGTCCACCACAGGTAAGGAGGATGTCCAACTAGGATACACCCAAACCTTGGACAATCCCATCCACATTTATGTTTTGAAATGCAGCCAATTGTCAACATAATTTCATGCCAGTAACACATGACTTACAAAAAGCAGATAGATGCAAGCACACATCTGGCCATGACCTGCATGCACAGCTAGGCCACTGTACTCAAGTGCCTCATACACGTAGCACAACATGTGGAGCTACATGCTGCTAGGAAGTCAAACATACAGTCAAACATGTCCATTAGTGAATAGGGATGTTCAAGTCTGTGGGTAAGACTTTGGCATCCCTATTCTGTGAGATTCAGGGTCTGACTTGCTGACTATATCATAAATATGATCCTCTGCTAAATTCTCTTAATAAACATTTTATCCACAAAAGTCACCCTATTCACATGGCCGTGCCTACAGGGCTGCACTACAATCCCAAAATATGACTATACACTAATGATTGCCCAACTCAAAGATGGGGAAAAAAATGATACTCCACTCAAGGAACATATCTGATCATTTACCAGCGCATCATACCTTGCTATATGTCCAACACACAGGAGTCAATCACACAACAGCAGCAAACACAACACAGAACAGAAATATCAACACTTACTGGAGATGTGGGTCTGCAAATCGAGCCCCCTTTCCGATAGTGTAGGGGGGCAGGTCCACCTGTAAAGCAAGGAAGGGAGAAATGTGCTCAATGTCTGTGCACTGTACAATACTTCCAAATACAATTACAGTGTGTAAGATTAAATCAGAAAGTCAAGCCTCTCAGGCATGATGATACTGCAACCGACATACTACTGCAAACATGTACAGACCCGGGCAGTCCAGTGAGTGATACACACATATCTGCACACATGCAGTGGCCCTATCTATCATGTGGTGGCAAACATGCTCCATCATTTGTTTGCAGACTTATTTATGGAATGTATTCCTCTCATCATGTGTATTAATGAGAGACATGCAAAGCCACTTTCCTGGAGGACTGCAATACCAGTCACTCAGGTATTGTGGCTTGGGCATCAAAGGACAATCCTTTACTGTATGACGCACCTGTGGGTTGAATTAAGGGCATGATTTATCATGCTTTCTATGGTCCCTTACATGTAGGGCCTGTGTTGTGTCTAGGTTACATATGCTACATTAAAAGGGTACCCTGAGCCACATATGCCCCTTATGGCACCATAATGGCAGGGGTCCTGTGCATTATTGGGTGACAATTTGAGGCTAGCCATGGATTGAGCAGTTTTCATATTTGGATACAACAAGGAGATATATGTTGACAGTGTATATTGTTCATCCATGACAGACTGGATAGGCACAGGTGTAGTCATTGCACCTGAAATGTGGGTTTCGGAAATCACAGATGAGCCACATTCATCATCTTACATTTGCCAGTTTGGTTGATCAGCGGATATATAGCAAACTGACACCATGATATTATTAATACATGGTTTAGCAAATGTACCAGTGTGTCAATCATGCTGATGCTGTTTTCAATTTGTATGTACCTTCGGAATGAGAGCAGTTACAGGAATGCTGGTCTACTGATCTTAGCATACACCCATGTCAGTGATAGCCTCCATACTGGGAGGTTAGCTATTAAACATATGCTGCACTTGATCAGCATGGGTGTGCTAAAGTAAACTAGCTAAGTATTAGTCAGCTTTATATGTATTATGGAATTGGTCAGTGCTCCCTTGCATGACATCATGCTCTTAATCCATTGTGATCATGCATTCCCCAACATCACATATCCCATGATGATCCCATAACTTATGAGAAGTACATGGCAATATAGTAACACAGATGGCAAATGCAGTAGCTCGGGGCCAGCTATTGTGACTAAGACCAATGTAAAACACACAGGTACAATGTACAGAGGGCCATGGATAGTTGTTATCCCTCAATTTGTATCATTTGCTTCATTTTATGTGACACAGCTATGGTAAGTTGCACCAAACATTTTGATATGAATGTGTGTGCATTACTTTTGGCATCCATCCCTAATTTAATTGCGGCAAAACCAAGTCCAAATATCAGTCTAAGATGTTACCTGAGGTCAAATATAACTTGTTACGCATGTGTCAGAATCCAGTTCAGATATGTACCAGAAATAATTGAGGGACACATTATTTCTTGAAAATATATGGATTAAAAACATGTCTTTCCTGGTACACTCACAGATCATGCATAAAACATATTTTAGAGCCTCTTTTCCATCATCTATTGACGTGAAGGCAGCACTAATTTACAGGCTTCTGTTGTGTTTTGTAAGTTAGTGCAGCTGTAGCGTCAACAACTGGCGGTAATGTGTAGGAATTATTGTATAACTCACGCCAACTGTATGTTTAACTTGCATTCCACATGTCCAAAAACATTGCCTCCAGCATATGCACAATTCTGCTACTGTCACTACAGAGCATTTAAATGTGCACATTACTCTGAATTGTACTCACCAACAGGGCCATGAATCACAATCCCCAGGTGGTCCAGCAGGTCTTTCTCCCTGGCAACCAGGTCAACCCACCGATGTTTCAGCTGGTTGTCGTTGCGCGGTGTGTTGTAGATTCTTTGAAGATGGTACAGGACCTTTGCCCACTGGGGCCTCCTTGCCTCTGTGTGATACCCCTGTATCACACGGCCACCTGCTTCAATCATTAATGGTAGGAAGTGGCACACCAGTCAAATAAATCCCCCCAGCTCCTCCTCTCCCATCCTACCAAGACGTGGCCTACCCAACATGCTTGAAAAAAAGAAGTAATAAAGGGGTACAGAGGATAATGAAGGGAAAGTAGGAGAGGGAAATGAAAACTAATTAACAGTAAAACAGCTCAACTATCCCCAAACTAACACTACCCACAACAGACTCCCAACAGTACAAAGACAAAATTAGACACCAGAAATGACAAAAATACACTTACACAGGACACCACAGACACTTAGGAAACACCAAAAGACAATATTAAGACCACACCGGAGACAAATTCACAATATGCACAGAGAGACAAGTCCAAATACAGCCACACATTCTAGAAAAATCACAGACTGCAAAGTGAAAGTGAAAGTACACCCACTGTACCAATTCTGTAAACAGGATATCCTATTACATCACTTCCTGCCTCAAATGTGGTGCGTTTTTATTCATATGCGTCAAAATATTATAACGCTTACAGTCTGTGTGTAATTTTTACTACGCACATGCTTAGAAATTACCCCGCATCCATATTTTAAATTTATTTTCATACTTAACCAATTTCATGGGGTACAGTGTGGAAATTACCGCTCATGGCCAATGGATGTATCAGGGCAGTGAGTGGCATTTTTAGACGCATATGCGGCACGTTTTGAAGCATTTGTGTCTTTTTTGACGCATATGCGTCAAAATTTCTGTCTTTTACTGGGTTTGGATCATTTCTCTATTTTAATAGTACATGACAGGTGTGACTATACAGAGATAGGCTGTTTGCACCTACATTGTGCATTCCGGTGAATGGATACATGTGACAGATCATACTACTGCGGACCATGATCCTCTAGTTGTTGTACCAGATTTGCACTCTTCACTTATGCAATAGATGGCCAAACGTGTGGAATACAAATTGGTATTACCCAGTTTGGGCATGTTGTGCATCAATAGAGGATAGCAAGGCTACACAACTCAATACAGTAACTCATTGCCTGTCTGTCAATGTGTGTGAATTGGCTCTTACTAATGTAGTTATCCCACTGTGTGAACATCACAAGACGCGTTTTCTTAAATGTGCTTGTCTGCATTTGTTCTCAATGTGGCCAATCATCAGATGCTATTCAGTGTGGAAATGAGAAAGGAAATGTGTTTGTCATACATTGTGTGAACTTCCCAGGTTTTTTGGGACATAAGCATCTCCAATGACAAACCAGGCACAGGATAAATAGAAGACGGTTGATCATGGCAAAGTTCCAAGACTAGGCCATCACATGTCCTGGAATGTTGGATACCGCTTCCAAGGCACTTGTTTGTATACTACCCATGAGTCAGGCATTGGAAAATGCTATGTCGGTATTGTGTTTGTGACACCGAGTCCCAAAACCAATCCACAAATGTAATTTCACGCTACAGTTTGAGTCATATAAATGACCAATGTTTCTCCTGTGGCAGTGGCAGTGGAGGACCAGCAGACCAAGCAACATGTGTGCACATATTTCCAGTGGTTAATTGCACAAAGGTGTCCAGTTCAAGTGTGTGGGGCCATGTGTAGCCTGTGTAATTATTGGGGTCCATGTTGTCACAGTTACGTGCAGGTCTAATCATGAGTCTGTGGAGCCATTTCCTGCATTTACAAAGTATCCTTCACAGCTGAATTGAAGGAAAGCCGAAGAGGAATTGAGAACACACATGGGGATAGTCCAGCTACGGCACTGCAGATGTTTTATGAGACTGACAACAGGGCAGCCTTGGTGTGCTCACAAAGTTAATGGATCAGGAATTTTAAACCGGCAGGTTTCATCACAACATTTGTACACAGGATGGCCTCTAAAATTCCCACTGCAGCCAGGAACATCAGTGCTTCTGTGCAGATTAATCTCACAGATATTCACCACGCAAGCCCCATCAATATGTTGGGGGCAATGTGAATAAGTGTGTGGACTCTCAGGGTACAAACATATGTTGACATTTCATGCAAATGATCTATAGTTGTTTGTTGTGCTGGAGGCACCATACCCAATCCATGCATACAGCCATGGTACACTGTCACTATTTGTCACTCATGCATACACGAAACCCAGACAAGGGATGGGACATGATTAGGCTATTTGAGGACAAGTTCCACCCCATGATACGATAAGTAAACTGATTACGCTATACAATGTATTTGAGTATTCATTGTAGACCTACATGACATAATACCCCAGGAGGAGAGTGAGGGCATGGAAAGCAACTATGAGACAAATGTAGCCACAGGGAACCTTAATGGTGACACAAAAACAGGAACCCGTCAGGGTAACAGGATGCAGCGTCAATCAGGAACAAAAATGAACAAGGCAAATACACAGTGAGCAGACTGAGGCTGGTCAAAGCTGGAACAACACTGTGGAAAATGAAAACTGTATTTGTCCTGTATGTTTGAACGTAACACAATAACCCAATACCTGTGTTACCTAGGTGATTTATACGGCAATGCATAACAGTTATACATATAATGGTACTTCCTATGCCATTCCAGGCAGCTGCAAAGGCAGTGCATGTTCAAATGGCTGGTCTGCATGGAGGTGCACACAGGTGTGTGCAGCTTCAGTCTCTCACAAGTCCTGTAGGTGAGAATCAAGTTTAAAGGGCCAACAGTACCTTTCACATGGGAAGCAATGCACAGGTGATTACAGGTCCCACAGACTACAAGGCAGTGCATTATTCGACCAGAAGTCCATGCAGACAGAAGAACAATTACTATGACATACCGTACTAAAGAGGGAAGCACACTGGAGTCAGAATGTGAGTCTGGATGTGTGTGTAGATGAGGGATTTTCTGGGTACAAATATTCAATTTCCAGGGCCCCCTGAAGAAGGGTGGGGTGAGACTGAGAACATGTCAGTGACATGACTTATGACCTGGCATGCCATGGGCTGGGGATGTCTTGTGAGCAATGCTAGTTATACCTGGGGCACTCGTGCAATCCATTTGCTGCTTCATGGATTTCTTGACACACATACTCCTTGCAAAGATAGCTGATGTCACACTTACTGCTGTCAAGGGTCTGGTCATACCTTCTTGTTACCAATGCTATAGCACATCCACTGCCTCATGCATGAAGCATTTGTTTCCTTAGTGAATGATGGTGTCTTAGTTGTTTGCCATATGCTGCAATGAACCATATTGCCAACATATATGTGTGAAATAGCTGTGGACCTCTGCTATTGGCCTTCAAATGTGAAATGGACATGACATATGTCAGTTACAGTGTGTGTGTGAAGTTGGGTGTACATTCATACCCATCAAATGTGATGTGGATTTTTCAGTATCCTAATATGTATTTCTGCAACGCTCCATGTGGCTACACTCTGATTATGATTCTCAGGGATAATGTAATGCAAAAATGATTACCCAGACCATGATATAGTGATTAGAATAGGTGTTTATTGACATATGGTAAGACAGTGGTGATGGTGAGTAGAGTTAAAATACATTTTGGACAATGTGTTGTCTCCGACGCAATCCTGCAGCTGTGTTTGGATGGTCCCCCTCATGTTGATAGACAAGGTCCTCCTCTTCCACCTCTTCAGGCATTTGTGGGTCGGGTTCACATAGGGGAATGTTTCTCCTTACACATATGTTGTGCAGGATTGCACAAGTTAAAATGATCTTGCAGACCATTTCTGGTAAGTATAGGAGGCTGCCTCCGGTGATGTTGAGGCACCTGAATCTTGACTTCAGGATGCCAAAGGTCCTCTCGACTATGGTGTGTGTCCTCCGATATGCCTCATTATAGGCACGCACTGATGCTGTGCTTGGGTTTGCAAATGGGGTCATGATCCATGGCTGGATCCCATAACCCTGATCAGCTGAAAGAGAAAATGAGTGAGAAAATGTTGATGTTGCTTGCACCATGATTATCAATTTGCATGGCGGTTGTTCTCTTGTGTTGTCTCTGACTCATTGGTGATTTTGTTATAGTGTTGAATCCTAGGCTTCTAGGATGTACCATCAGCATTGGGTTGTTTCATTATCTGAACTGGTGTTTGGCTGATTGACCGGATGTCAGCGGTATTTTTGTAGAGTTGCAGTACATTGTGTACTCTCTTGCATTATGTCATGTGAAAGAGGTGTCCATGTGTTTTAACTGGGGATGACATGATACCTCCATACACAGAATCAGTTCCACAGTGGTGGTAACACGGTTGCATCTATATGGCCTGGACATCCCATTCAATTTAACATATGCAATAGAATTAGTTAAACATCAGTGAGGCCCTTAGATTTGGCAAGGTGACAATGTACAACACATCTCCATAAGTTGTCAGCACCGACGTGTTGACAATTGACTATGCACAAATATCCCAAGTGTGACAAGTTCTCTGCAGACCTATTTCTCTGCCCTTGCTGAGTCGACTCACGTTCAAACGTGTACCTATGCTACTGAACCTGTCCAAGTTCAGCTGGCTAACTTGGTTGTGAGGTTGTCATTTACAGTGTCAGAAGGTCCATATGCCTGTACATATGTTGAGTATATGTGTAATTGTCTCAAACCGTATGTGTAGGAATGTGCACTTTCAATATTGTCACATCAATATGTATTCTTAGCACATTCCACTTGCTTATTCATTTTTGTCAGTCTAATGAAAACAATGAGCTTGCGGCTAAAATAAGATCACAGGATGTAGTAAAATCAGTAGGAACCATTTTATGAAATGTCCTGAAAGATTTAGATTTTGGACATAATGACAAATTTTATGATGCCCCAGAGCTCCCCAAATCATAGAAGCCAACAAGAATGCCTGATGCTGTCTTAACAATTATTACGTCATTATTTAATATCACCAAAGCAAAACTGTGGCAAACTAAAGTTCTTGAGTTTGCAACAGAAGCCAAAAACATTGATGATGGCCTTAAAGATTAAGCGAAGAAGTGGAAGACAATCCCATGAATCAACAAGCTTATTCTGTGAAAATATACGGTCTTTTCCAAATCATGTTTTATTAATTACATCACGGTAAATAGAAAATGCAGCTATACATGATAACTGCCCACACAATCTATGACAAGTGCAAAAGTAGAGCTAATCACTTCAATGAATAGAAATGGTGTATCAACAAGCTATAATGACATAATACTGAGCAGGAACTTGTTAGCAGCTCATGCTGTAAAATCTTCTGAATCCGACAGCACACCCCTTCTAAGTTGCTTTACCAGGAAAGGATTTACAATTTCTGCTCTTGATAATTTTGATTATGAAGACAGCTCTTTGTGTGTAACATCCAGCACACATGGTACTGCCATGGTGCATTTTCAAGATTGTACCAATAAAATAGCTGCTGGAAAACAAGCTGTATCAGCTGTAGGCATAAATAAACGAAGCTGCAAGCTTATAACCCAACTGCGTTGCCAACGTGTGCAAAATCATTACAAGCCATCAACATGTCCCAGTCTACCAGAAAGTTTTAAAGTGGCTGATGACATGAATCTTCCGCAAAGCTGATTTATCTGAATTTATCAAATCGCTTATTTGGTGCAGACTGAAGGATGAAGAAAAGCCAGTTCCTCCCTGGGCTGGAATTCATGCTGATCTCTCACAATAACTGAAGACGATTGGGTTTTTACCATTAATATCATCTCCAGTCACAAACTATTCAACAGTATACACAACTCTAAAAATGTCCAAAATGTGTGTGCTCAGCTTGAAGACCAGCCTATCCTGCCAAACTTTTGCGGTGAAGGTGTTTTCCATATTGTAGCTGACATTTTTATGAGCAATCCAGTAGAGTTTGATGATTTTTATCCAATGATGGGCACAGTGCTTAATTTGTGCTTGGTGTTTCCGGTGCGGGGCACCAGCACTTATTTTTGAGGGCCAGTGCTTATTTTTCGACCTCAAGCATTTACTGCGAGCAAAAGACACATGGGAAAGACAGAGAAATAGGAAAACAAAAAAGCATCACAACGGGAGAAAGCAGAAAGCTGCAAGAGTGAGCTGAGGGGCAGGCAGTGCCTGTAAATGGATTGAAGAGGCCTGAGATGGCTTCAGGATTACGCTGCCTCAATATTACGTGTTTGCACATTTAGGCCCTTTTTTAATACTTTTTTAGTGCCACATTTGCGCCGCTTTTTAACGCAAAAGTGGCGCAAACTTACAAAATACAATTGTATTTTTTAATTTTGCGCTGCTTTTGCGTAAAAAAATGACGCAAATGCGGTGCTAAAAAGTATAAATATGGGCCATAATTGCAGCAGCTGTGTGGTTAAGAGGAGGGCTTTGAGCACTGGGACGTTTTTATTTACAAATTAAGCACTGGATGGGCATTTTCCACAGGACAAAAGTTGCATTGCAGTGTTCATGAAGTTATCTCAGTGGATCTGGCATGAACATTGCACTTATTGAGGCTCAAATCTTTGGAAACAAAACTGTCCAGTAAGTATTAAGCTGAACTCATTAGGTTTGTTAGTTACAAGGTATGCTCATCATATCTGAGGCTATAGAAACATTGAGTTGGAATGCTTTCTGGAACAAGAATGACAAATTAGGTTTTGCATACCTTATCTCAGAAGTGAACAGGGTGCACTTCATTTAAAAGACATAGGTGGTCATTACAACCCTGGCGGTCGGTGTTAAAGCGGCGGTAAGACCGCCAACAGGCAGGTGGAAAAAAATATGGAATTACGACCGTGGCAGAAACCGCCAACATAGAAAGCCACTTTAACACTCCGACTGCCACAGCGGTACAAACAAACAGCGCGACGGTCACTGCCAACAGACAGGCGGGAGACAATGTACCGCCCAGAGTATCACAACCTACCAATCCGCCACCTTTTCCGGGGCAGATTCACTGCGAACCAAAACACGGTGGAAACAGGACTTCGAAAGGAAAACGCTCACCTCTGCACACCCCACGAGGAACCAGGACGCCATGGAACCAGAGCTCCACATTTTTCCAGCCTTTATCTTCTTGCTCCTCTACCGGGAGCACGAACGCCGGCGGCAAAGACCACGGTAAGTACTGCACCTACGACACAGGGGAGGGAAAAAAATGTTACACACACATGCAACACGCAAAACCCCCACCCCCACCCTCAGCCACGACAACACCCACACTAATACAGCATCATACATTACAGTTACACCCCTCAACCCCCCCGGAAGAATGCCAAGACAAAAGGAAATAAGGCGAACGATTGTAATATATTAAAATTATGTAGTCAAATAATATACAAATATATACACCAAGAATATTAGTCCAAGGTATTCCACCCTTAAGGTCCGTGGACCACTGGGCCCACACTGCATGGGTGAGGCACACACAAGATACCCGAACATGATGGAGAGAACACTGCAGGGGCATCAGATAGAAATAAAACAGGAACGTCAGGGGGAAGGGAAAGGGTGGGCACCTCAGCCGGTTGAGTGCACAACACCAAATCCACGAGGGGGCCGCATGCATGTTCAATCCTGGGGAGTGCAAAGCCACAGTCTCACAAGTCTCTACAGTGGGTGGTTTGCCCACTGTTCAATCCTGGGAAGTGCAAAGCCACAGTCTCTCAAGTCTCTACAGTGGGTGGGTTGGCCACTGCTATATCCTGGGGAGTGCAAAGCCACAGTCTCTCAAGTCTCTACAGTGGGTGGGCTGCCCACTGTTCAATCCTGGGGAGTGCAAAGCCACAGTCTCTCAAGTGGATAACAGTCTCCACTGGTTCTGGAGGGGGCTTTGTGCTCAGAGTGCTTCATCCTGCCAAGGACAGAGGTAGTGGATGTACATTTCCACTGGTTCTGGAGGGGGCTTGGTGCCCAGAGTGCTTCATCCTGCCAAGGGCAGAGGTACTGGATGTAAATCTCCACTGGTTCTGGAGGGGGCCTTGTGCCCATCCTGCCAATGATAGAGGTAGTGGATGTAAATCTCCGCTGGTTCTGGAGGGGTCTTGGTGCCCAAAGTGCTTCATCCTGCCAAGGACAGAGGTAGTGGATGTCAATCTCCGCTGGTTCTGGAGGGGGCTTGGTGCCCAGAGTGCTTCATCCTGCCAAGGACAGAGGTAGTGGGTGTAAATCTCCGCTGGTTCTGGAGGGGGCTTGGTGCCCAGAGTGCTTCATCCTGCCAAGGACAGAGGTAGTGGATGTAAATCTCCACTGGTTCTGGAGGGGGCCTTGTGCCCAGAGTGCTTCATCCTGCCAAGGACAGAGGTAGTGGATGTAAATCTCCACTGGTTCTGTAGGGGGCTTGGTGCCCAGAGTGCTTCATCCTGCCAAGGACAGAGGTAGTGGATGTAAATCTCCACTGGTTCTGGAGGGGGCTTGGTGCCAAGAGTGCTTCATCCTGCCAAGGACAGATGTAGTGGATATAAATCTCCACTGGTCCTGGAGGGGGCTTGGTGCCCAGAGTGCTTCATCCTGCTCGTGGCAGCCTCAGTAGCGTCAGTGCTTTTGGCGCTCCTGGGCCTGCTGTGCTTGTGGCGGCGGTGTCTTTGGCAGCGGTGCTTATGGCGGTGGTGTCCTTGGCAGCGGTGCTTGTGGCGGCGGTGTCCTTGGCAGCGGTGCTTGTGGCGGCAGTGTCCTTGGCAGCGATGCTTGTGGCGGCGGTGTCTTTGGCAGCGGTACTTGTGCGGCGGTGCCCTTGGCAGCGGTGCTTGTGGCAGCGGTGTCCTTGGCAGCGGTGCTTGTGACGGCAGTGTCCTTGGCAGCGATGCTTGTGGCGGCGGTGTCTTTGGCAGCGGTACTTGTGCGGCGGTGCCCTTGGCAGCGGTGCTTGTGGCAGCGGTGTCCTTGGCAGCGGTGATTGTGGCGGCGGTGTCCTTGGCAGCGGTGATTGTGGCGGCGGTGTCCTTGGCAGCACTTCAGCTTCTGGCAGTCCTGTCTTGGGCAGCGGGGCTGCTGGCGGTTGCCTCCTGGGCAGCGGGCTGGTGCTGGCCGTCCTGTCTGGGGCACAGGGGTTCTGGCAGTCGCCTCCTGGGAAGCGGGGCTGATGCTGGCGGTCCTGTCTGGGCCAGCGGGGCTGCTGGTGGTCGCCTCCTGGGCAGCGGGCTGATGCTGGCGGTCCTGTCTGGGGCAGCGGGGCTGCTGCTGGCCGGCTCCTGGGCAGTGGGGCTGATGGCGGTCTTCTCCGCAGTGCTGATCTTCCTAGACTTGCCAGGTTTCTTGTGCCCCTTCCCCACCTTGGAAGGTGTTGCCGCTGACTCCCCACTCCCACCTGTACCCCTGGGAGTGGCTTTGGTGGCTGTTGTCTTCCCCCTCTCCCGCCTGGCACTGGCCAACTTTTGATGCTTGACAGGTGGGGGACTGTCCGTGCTGTGGCTCCTTGCCACACTGGCTGCCCTACTGCCTGGTGCACTCCAGAATCCGGTGACTACTGGCACCACTGGTCCCGCCGATGTTGTGGCTGAGGTGCTAGGTTGGGACCTGGAGAGTCGGGCCCTAGGAGAATGACGGGGTGGGAGAGGTGAGGGAAAGAGGTCAGGGGTGGATAGGAAAAGTTTCTTAGCAACACTGGGATGGGTAGCTCGAGGGGGTTCGGGAGTGGAGGAAGAGGTTGTGGTTGTAGGAGGTGTACGTTTGGTGACTTTGGGTGAAGGTGCATGCGCTGGAGGCTGTCGTGAGGTGGATGGCTGTTGGGTGGGTGTGTGCCTGCGTTTGTTTACCTTGGGAGGTGGCGTCACAAACACACTGGGGATATGTGAATGGTAGTGGGGGTGGTGACTGCACATGAGCTAATGCGCACATGTACTGGGAGACCACAAAAAGAGGAGGGGAAGACAGAAGAAAGACATGTTGAGTGCATGCATTACCGCTACCGTTGGCGGACACGACAGACACAGAAGCCCCCTGCACTACGCCGCGCACTTGGGGTCCACTATTCAATCCCTGGGACATGGCCTACAAGGCTATGGCCGATATCTGCACACATGGATGTCACAGGAGCCTGACTAGGTGCAGTTGGCACTGTACCCAGGTGGGGTGGGGTGCCACAGGGCCTGCCTTAAGAAGGGACCTTGCCTACTAAACTCGCCCTGGCCTAGGGGAGCCCACAGCCCACCTCCCCCACCCAGACACCTCCACTGCGTGCTGAATCAGCAGAATGAGAGTGTACTCACCCCCTTGTTGCTGCTGTGATGCCCTCAAGTGCCCATCCAACTCCGGGTACGCCACTGACAGGGTCCTGAACATCAGGGGGGTCATGGTGCGACGTGCACCCCTCCCACGTTGGGAGGCCATCCCCAGCTGGGCTTCCGCTGCCTTCTTGCTCCAGTGGCAAATATCCTTCCATCTTTTACGGCAGTGGGTGCTCCATCTGTGATAGACCCCAGGATCCGGACATCCTTGGCTGTGGCACACCAAATATCCTTCTTCTGGTGGGCGCTGACCTACATGAATTGTACAGGGGAAAAAGAGAAGTTATTACCAACTGCACCTTCACAGTCATTGGCCCGCATCCCTATCCTTGCCATGTGGCACATGCACTCACCGTCGTTTCATGCACGCATCATTCTCCCCCCCCATCTTTCATCCACACCACTCCATACAGGTATTGCTCATACAGCATGCTCACAGTGTACTTACCTGTTTGTCTGGAGGGCCGTAGAGTAGCGTGTACTGGGGAGGACCCCATCCACGAGTTTCTCCAACTCATCCGTGATGAAGGCAGGGGCCCTTTCCCCAGACGCACAAGCCATTGTCTCTTCCAGACTGAGGTCACAGCAGCACTTGCAGTGTAGGTCCTCTCCTGTCGAAGATCAGGTATCGAGTGATTGAACAGATAGAAAATGGCGGTCACGTCCGCGGCAGTGCGTACCGTCACCGCTGGTGTACATCGTCATAGGCTCCTGGGACCCATGGGGTCCAATGTTAACCAATGCAGAATTGCGCAGCGGTCTTTGACCGCCTACCGCGACGGTGTACAATGCCAGCGCAGTTACCTCACATCCCATTGTCCCACTTTACAGGTCAGGCAGCTGCCATTTCAGGGGCCCACATGGCTTTATTTTTAAGTGCGTCACACATACCTAGGTCTTGGCTCAACACTCATACAGGCAAAATTCAGGTTATGAATGGTTTTCTGAGTAAGCTGTGTTTACGTATCTCTGAGTTGGTTGACTCTGTGCTCGCTGTTGTCCTTCATAGGCACCGCCGCTGGGACATGTGAGGAGATGGCAGCATCCTCCGGTGTACAGACCGCTGGTGGACCTGTCGACAATGGAGGAAAGACATGTAATCATCACCTACAGGCTTGATCGTGCCACAATCCTGGAACTGTGTGCCCAGTTGGAGACAGACCTGATGTCAGCTATCCGCCATCCTACAGGAATCCCCCCTTAAGTGCAGGTGCTGTAAGTACTCCGTTGCCTTGCAAGTGGGTCTTTTCAAACTACAGTGGCCATAGCATCAGGGATCTCCCAGCCTATGTTTTCCAACGTGTTGTCCAGAGTGTTGTCTGCCCTGCTGAAACACGTGCGGAGCTACATCGTTTTCCCTCAGGTGGAGGGTTTGCCTACAGTGAAAGGTGACTTCTATGCTCTGGGACATATCCCCAACATCATAGGTGCCATTGATGGGACACATGTGGCCTTGGTACCCCCTGCAGGGGTGAATGTGCAGATGGTGTGTTTGGCAGACCAGCACATCTCCCATGTTAATGCCAAATTCCCTGCCTCAGTGCATGACGCTTACATCCTGCGGAATAGCAACATCCGTTATGTGTTGGGGCAACTCCAGAGGCACTGTGTGTGGCTATTAGGTGAGCACCTGGAACCAAATCAGTGGGAATAGTTGTCTGGGGATATCCCTACAGGTTAGTGTGTGTCTAACAGTTGTCCCTCGCCATTTGCAGGTGACTCTGGCTACCCCAACCTCTCATGGCTACTGACCCCAGTGAGGAATCCCAGGACAAGGGCAGAGGAACGCTACAATGAAGCACATGGGCGAACTAGGAGCATTATAGAGTGGACCTTCGGCCTCCTGAAGGCCAGGTTCCGGTGGCTCCATATGACAGGTGGTTCCCTAGTCTACTCACCAAGGAAGGTGTGCCAGATCATCATGGTCTGCTGTATGCTTCACAACTTAGCTTTGCAACGACAGGTGCCTTTTCTGCAGGAGGATGGTCCAGATGGAGGTGTTGTGGCAGCTGTGGACAGCGAAGACGAGGAAGCATAAGAGGACATCGACAACAGGAACTCTGTGATCCTGCAATACTTCCAGTGAGACACAGGTAAAAAGACAAACCTGCCTACTACATGTACTTTAACACTATTACCTCTCTACTGTCCGTCCTTTTCACCCAGTGTATGGTCACTGAGTTGTCACTTTCCCTTACGATTTCACAGATGTGGGTCCCACTGTGTATCATCTGCTTTGTTTCCTTATGGACTACAGCTGTGTGACATAGGTATGTTGACATTACAATTGAAAGAGCATTTTGTCACTGTAATTGCTAATACAATATTTCAAAATTACAGACAGACTCCAGATTGTTTTGTGCTTTAAGGGTGTTTATTTAAGTGCTCAATATTGGAAGGGGTTGTAAAATGGTGAGGGTTGATGGTGGAGGAATGTCCATGGCAGAGTCCAGTCTATTAGTCTCACAGGTGCATTGTCCAGAGGGGCATAGGAAGTGGAGCGGGGGCAGTTTGAGGATGGACAGAGTGACAAGGTGGGTCAAAAGGATGACATTCAGGGCAGTCTCATTTCTTGGCGGGTGTCTTGGCATCGTTCTCTGTCTTTGTCCTGGATCTCAGGGACCGTTTGCGGGGTGGTTCTCCCTCTGCAGGGGGTGGGGTGCTGGTGTGGTGGTCCTGTGGCGGTGCCTCCTGTCCACTAGCGCCGGCGGAGATGGTGGGCAGTTCATCATCCAGGCTAGTGTCAGGGGTCCCTTGTTGTGCCACAGTGTCCCTCCTGGTGTTGAGGATTTCCTTCAGCACCCCTACGATGGTGCCCAGGGTGGAATTGATGGATCTGAGTTCCTCCCTGAACCCCAAATACTGTTCCTCCTGCAGCCGCTGGGCCTCCTGAAACTTGGCCAGTACCGTTGCCATCATCTCCTGGGAATTATGGTACGCTCCCATGATGTTGGAGAGGGCCTCGTGGAGAGTGGGTTCCCAGGGCCTGTCCTCCCCCTGTCGCACAGCAGCCGTCCCTGTCCCCTGAACGGTGTGCCCACTGCCCCCAGGTCCCTGTTGTTGCTGTGGTGGTGGGTTAGCCTGGGTTCCCTGTAGTGGTGGACACACTGCTGATTGACGTGTCCTGGGGACAGAGGTATGGGCCCGCTGGGTGGGGGCTGTGCTGGTGTGTCCAGAGGGGGCAAGCTCTGTAGTGGCCTGTGCCAGTGTGAGGGGAACCGACTGTCCCGAGGTCCCAGATGGGCCGGGCTGGTCGTCTCAATCCAGTTGGACAGAGCTGCTGTCATCACTGTGGGTCTCTTCTGTTGGTGGTGTGGACATGTGTGGACCCTCCTGTGCGGTGACGTTGGGTAGGGGTCCTGCAGGGGTGTAAAAGCATGATTTTTGCATCTGGGTGTACCATGGTGTGCAATGGGTGGGTGACCGTGTACCCCAGTGCTTGCATTCCTCTGTGGGACCTTGTGTGATGATGGTTTAGGGGGGTGTATGGGTATGTGCAGTGGCCATGCATTGGTGATAGGTGTCCATGCTTTGTTGTTGCATGCAGGGCTTGGTGTTGAGATGTGTTGTGTGTGATATTGGGACATTTGTGAGGAGTGGGAGTGATGGGGGTGAGGGCGAGGGTGGGGGTATGTGATGGCATGCAGGTAGGGTGGGGGATATAGTAGTTAAGCTTTGACTTACCAGAGTCCATTCCTCCAGCTACTCCTTCGAGGCCCTCAGGATCCAGAATCGCCAAGACTTGCTCCTCCCATGTTGTTAGTTGTGGGGGAGGAGGTGGGGGTCCGCCGCCAGGCCTCTGAACCGCAAGGTGGTGTCTTGAGACCACGGAATGCACCTTCCCCCGTATGTCGTTCCACCTCTTCCTGATGTCATCCCTATTTCTTGGGTATTGTCCCACTGCGTTGACCCTGTCCACTATTCTTCGCCATAGCTCCATCTTCCTAGCTATGGAGGTGTGCTGCACCTGTGATCCGAATAGCTGTGGCTCTACCCGGATCATTTCCTCCACCATGACCCTGAGCTCCTCCTCAGAGAACCTGGGGTGTCTTTGCCGTGCCATGGGGTGGTGTGGGTGATGTGTGGGGTGGTGTCTGTTGTGATATGTGGGGTGATATTTAGTGGTGTGTTTTGTGAGGTGAGTGGATGTTATGTGGGTGATGGTATTGTGTGCCTGTGGATGCTTGGTTGTAGATTGTAGTGTCTCTCTCTGGCCTTCTGTCACAATTCTGGTCGTAGGGTAGGGGTTTGTGGGTGATGTGGGTGTGTGTTTTAAACTGTATTGGGTGTGTGGGAGTGGTGTGTGTATGTGTATCAGGTGTGTGTATTTTGAATTGTCCAATGTGGTAGTGTTTTGCATATGTGTGTGTATTTTGACCGCGGCGGTGTGTACCGCCAATGGAATACTGCGGTTGAAAGACCGCCACGTGGATTAGTGGTTCGTGATAGTGTGGGCGTATTTCTGTTGGCGTGACGGTGGAGGTTTTGTTTATCACTGACCTTTGGTGTGGCGGCCTTGTGTGGGTGTCTCAATTTTGACGGATCCCGAGCTGTGGGTCATAATGACCGTGGCGGAATTCCGCTGCAGCGGCGGTGTGTTGGCGGTCTTCTGCACGGCGGTAAGCGGCTTTTACCGCCAATGTTGTAATGACCCCCATAATGCAAAGCCAGGCAATGTTCAATTGGCTCAGTTCAAAATCAGAAAACCTAGGGGCATATTTATACTCTGTTTGCGCCAAAAAGTTTGACGCACATTCAGAGCAAACCTTGCCCCATATTTAAACTATGATGCCCGACCCCGCAGACATCACAAAACCTCTGTGTGCATAATTTTTTGGATGCAGGAAACCACCTTGCGTTAATGACAGACATGCAAGGTTGGCGTTTCCGCCCAAAAAATGACTTTAATGCCTGTGCGCCTTATTTATACTCCTGCATCATTTTGACGCACAGGAGGGGGCGGGCCTTAAAAAACAGCACACAGCCTGATGTGCGCCATTTTTTAACGTCAGGGTGAGGGCAGGCGTTAATGGACCTGTGAAGGAGTCCAGAGGTGCCCTTCCCTGCACCCAGGGACACCCCCTGCCGCCCTCGCCCGCCCCTGGACGACACCCATGGATGGGGGGACCCATCCCAGGTAAGTACAGGTAAGTTGAGGTAAGTATTTTTTTAAAAAAAAATTAAGTGGCATAGGGGGCCTAATTTGGGCCCCCCTACATGCCACTGTGCCCAATGACCATGCCTCAACCTGACTTGCACCATTGTTTGACGCACAACCCCCATTTTCTCGTACGCCGGCGCTGCCTGGTTTGAGTCTTTTTTTTTACTCTAACCAGTCTGCTGCGCCGGCTAACGTCATTCCTTAAATAAGGCACCTGCATCGTGCGTAGGAATGGCGTTAGCCGGCTGTAAAAAAAATTACGCAAACCAGCGCCTGCGCTGGTTTGCGTCAAAAAGTATAAATCTGGGCCCAAGTTTGTAGAGTTTGTCAAAGAATGTGAAGAAAAATCAGAACTTTGTAAGTACTGGAGAAATGTTTTTCACATGATAGCTCTAGTAAAAAACTTGGTACATGCTGATCGGGAAGGCAATTGGGAGCCACACATGAAGACTGTGGAGTCAATGATTACTGTGGTTCGCAAATTTGATTGCATAAACTACCTGAGATATGGGTCCTAGTATTCGGAAAGAGTGAAGAAGCTAGATGTGGAAAAACCATTCCGCTACAGAAAATTAATTCAGACACATTTTGTGGTGAGGGACAGAGAAGGAAGTTTCAATGCTGTGGCTCCAGATATGAAAATGAAACAGACAATCCAAAGAAAATAGTTCCAAGGGAATTGTTGATCAGACATGTAAAAGTGAATATGTTGCTCAATGGCAGTTAGTTTACCATGAAGTCCTTTCTATTTGCAATGTTTTCAGAGGGATGACAAATTCAAAATTAATGGACCATTGTGAAACTGTTCCGCACCATGAACCTGTAGGAAAGAGAGGGGAATGCTTTAATAAACATGTTGTCAGCCTTCTTCCTTTCATGCAGCAGCAAGGAAACAACTGAGCCTGTGTGACTTCACAACTTTGTGACCAAACAATATGTGAATAGCGATATAAAGACACATTTGCAAGATGTCCTGGAACATTGATCGAAACTATTCGCAGAACTGAAGCAGGAGAGATTCCTATTGAAAGAGAAAATGCTGTTTGACATAATCACTAAAGCTAAACTGCCATGCTTTTAAATGCCATAGTAAGTGCTTCTTCCAAACAGCCACTACAAAACAGGTTACAAAAAACAACTTTCGCAAGCACATAGAGAGATTGATGTAGTAAAGCAAAGGGGTGAATTTATCAGAGACATTCTGTTGCATGATTTTCTTCCAACAAACGCAATATTTGATGGTAATGCTGCAACCAAACCAGTGATGCACAATTTGTATAAGAGCTTGAATTCTAAAAGATGTCCTCATTTAAAACTGCAGTTGTTGTGAACTATGTCACAATTGTGAATGGTCAAGATTTCATCCATGCAAAACTTCGGAGTGGTCATTCAGACTGTTCTACAGATATCAAAGTCAGTGTGCACCTTTAAAGAACTGCACATTGTCTTTGATAGTTATCTTGAACTATCTGTCAAAGATAGTGAGAGAATCTGACTAATGTCTACAAGTTGGAAATATATCTTGCCTTGATCAAAAATTCAACACTTATACCTGTGCAATTAGATAAATTCTGGTCATCAACATCGGAAAAGATGAAGTTGGAGATGTTAACCTGCCAAAACATTGCTGATGCTTCAGTGAATACTGAATTTGCAAGTGAAATGATTGTCAATGAAGAATTGGTGCCTGCAGAGATATATTCAAAAGGTATGGGCCATATTGTTCAATAACTTAACAGCAAATTAGAGGAAGCTGATCTTTGTGTTGTGCCACATGTTGAGTGGGCTATTCAAAATGGTTCCAGTCGAGTCTTTGAACTGTCAAATGACAGATGTTATTATTGTGCTACTTGCAATGTTCATAAGTCAAAGAGTGTCAGAGGTACGGATAGATTATGGAACAGGCGAGAAAAGTCACTTAATTCTGCTTCATACTGTGTATGAGAAACTTGACCCAGAGATGCCCAATGTTCTTATCAAAGCACATGCATATTCATACAGGGGATGACACTGTGAGCAAAAATTGAACAAAGTTTGTAGCTTTAACTGCTGAACCTGTGAAGTTTCTTAGAGGATTTGCTGAGACAGAAGAAGAATGTGACTTTAGAGACGTTGAAAAATACCTTGGGGGTCATTACGACCCTGGCGGTCGGTGGTAAAGCGGCGGTAAGACCACAAATAGGCCGGTGAAAAAAAATATGGAAATATGACCACTTCACCATTCCGACCGCCATGGTGGTGAAGACCGCTGGGCTGGAGATTGCGGTCTCCAGCCCGGCGGTCGTCACTAGACCGCCGACGGTATCAGGACCCTGCATACCGCCATGGATCTTCGGTGGTTGGGAACCGCCAAGAGATCCATTGCGGTAGGCACTATCAGTGCCAGGGAATTCCTTCCCTGGCACTGATAGGGGTCTCCCCCACGCCCTGCTATCCCCCATGAATCCTCCCCCCACACCTCCCACACCCCTGCCACCCCCAAGGGTGGCACAACCCCCCTCCCCACCCCGACCCCGAGCATGCACATATATACATCCCTACACGCACACACCCCGAACATGCACATATACACACCCCTACACGCACACATACACCCTGACAACACATACCCACACACATACAAACAGAAATGCACACCGTACGACCTGCACACCTTTCCCATACACACAGCACCCCCCACACGCATACACTCACTCACTTACTCCTCTACACTCTCACACGCACACCCCCATGCACCACACAACACCCTCCACCCCCTTCCCTAACGGACAATCAACTTACCTTGTCCGTTGATCCTCTGGGAGGGGACGGGATCCATGGGGGCAGCTCCGCCACCAGAACACCGCCACACCAAATCAGGGGACGTGATTCAGTGGGTAGTGTTCTGTTGACGTGGCGTATGGCTGCTGGCGGCTTTCCGTACGAAAAAGGACGGCGGCCTGCCAGCAGTCATAATACACGGCACGGAAGACTGCCACCACTGGCGGTCTTCAGCACGGCGGTACCTCGGCGGTCTTGCGAAAAGACCACTGAGGTCGTAATGACCCCCCTTGTGTGGAAAATGAGTACCGACTGTCACGCATTTGGCGACCTATGGTACAGTGAGTCCAAGAGATCAGTCCTGCTAAGTGACCTTCTACCGGCATCATATTCTGTGCGTGGACAGATTAAAAGAGCGTTGTGATGATGTGTAAATATTTTGGATCATGCATATGGAGAGAAATGTCCGTGTGAATTTGGTTGGGAAGATATTGATTGGGTGCTAAAACCTACAACATTTCGAAAGCCTCTACCCACAGAACTTACACCTACATGTACTTGCAAAACCTGTGCTACAAAAAGATGTCCCTGTCGATATGCTCTATTTAAATGTTCAACATTCTGAAAATGTTCCATGAGCAATTGCAGAAACAAATAAATAAAGTGAACTATGATAATGTGTCTACAACAGGAATGATAAACATTATTTTTTTTCATATTTGGATCATAAACATTGTTTGGTGTATACACAAAAGGATTAAAAACCATTATTATGTGTTTCATTTCTATATATGTCTCTTCTTCCTGTATTAAAGCTGTCATTTTAGAAAATGGCGGAAGGGAGTTATTTTCTTTCTCTGTAAGTCTACTTAACTCCCAAAACCTATTTTTGACTCTAAAATGAAGTATTAGGTATCACGGTTACTGGAATATTACATCATCACTACGACACATCTGCCATTTTTAAAAACTGTAATCCAGAAATTTTTTGCCCGGATCAGCAATGTCTACCCAATCTAAATTACTTCTCTAATGATCCAAAAATTACAGAAGTATATTAGGGTGCTGGGATTACAACGTGTAATGTGCAATGTGTAATGTGAAGCATTGAAATGCAGTGTAAGGCCAATTATAGTTCCAATTGCTCTAATGTCTTCAATGCCAGCATTGTCCTAATTGGACTATGTAACTGTCATGGCTTGTGATGTCATTATATGTGCTTTTGATTCTGACAGTGTCATATGGCCAAAATACCACCTCCAGCTAACGAACTTTGGAAAATGGCATAATGTGTCAGCATAGGTCAAGCAGGATAGTGCATAGTAAATGAACTTGAAATTTCTCTCTAGACATTGCCTTATCATTGTCAAGAAGTTCTGTGTACTAGTCACATGTCCAAAATCTGTTTCTGCAAAGCTGCAGTCACTCATAGTTTCCTAGTCACAATCACCAATTGTATCAGGAGGCCTACTGCAAGCAGGATGTCTCCTTGCTTTCATCTGTCAGTTCTGTTTGTGTGTGACATAATTTGCAACATTGTGAATTGACTTTAACTTACACAGGTATGTATTTAAAACTTGTTGAACAGTACTCAAGTAATTACAAAGAGCCAGATGTATCAAAGGATTTTGCATTCGCAAACAGTGTGAATCTGAAAATTCCACAGTTCGCGAATGCAAAAACGCCTTTCAGGATGTATGAAAGGCAGTGCAGTGCAATTTTAGGAAATAGCAATTTTTAGCGATTCCCTAAAATTGCGACTGTGAATAGGGAATCGCAAATTGCGATTCCCTAAAAAGGAAATCGCAAATAGGGAATTCCTATTTGCAATTTCCAAAGCACATGTATCATGCATTTCCTAAATGCGAATTTGGCATTTAGGAAATGCAATCACCACAAATTCAAGTTTGGTGGTAAGCATGTGCAGTTTTAAAAAATGCATTACAAATGCATTTTTTAAAATGACATGTAGCGCACACATGCCCCTAGGGCATGTGTGCGCTTTACATGTCCACAAATATTTTTTTGGGGTGCATCAAAGGGGGCCTTGGGCTCCCAGCACCCTGGGGTTTGCATTACCTAATTTGGGAATTCTTAAAAGGAATTCACAAATTAGGTAATGCAAAACCATTCGCACCTATGGGCCTACAGGCCAATATGGATGAATGGAGTCCCATTCCCTAATTGCAATTCGGTAATAGCTATTGCGACTTTTAAGAAATCGCTATTACCGAATCGCAATTTTCATACATCCCATTTTGCATTTCGTAATAGCGACTTCTTAAAAATCGCTATTTAGGAAATGCAAACCGGGATGATGATAAATCTGGCCCAAAATTCAGGTGTCAGGACCTGTGTCTCCATAATAAACTCAGAAATATCAAACATTAAATCCTATTCACTGACTTTCAATTCACATACTCCTCTACTTTGGCATAACTGCTGTTCATTCTATGCCAATGTTGTCCCCAATGTATCCTTTTGTCGCGGAGCAACTAACATCATCTTGTCTGCCCGCGCACACATGTCTCCATTGACAAGGGCGAGCAGTACACGTTACTGTGTGTGAAGTCAATGTGCTCATTGCACGTACCCTGAAATCGATGAGTATTGTATGTATTGGTGTTGCAAGTTCCCTACCTAAGACAAATGATGTCCTGCATTTGTGTATGACTTTCTTCACATCCCCACTCTACCATAGGTTCATGCACCACCAAGTGTGTCTCTCATACTCACAGGCCTTAGGGAGGACACTCCATTTAATAGCAAAGGCCAGTTTCCTGCTTGGGTAGAGGAAACTCTGATCCTGTAGGCTACACTTATGTCAGCACACAATATTGCAAGGGACTAGAAAATTGTAGCCCTAAAGCAGGATGACCTACCTGAGTCACTGATAGTCATTAGTCTCTCTTATGGGGGTATCTTCCAGATTGCATTCCCTCAGGCACATGAACCAAGGCAAAAGATGATTGCCCTTATGCATAGGACTCACTTACCATTTACCAGCAACTCAATTCCGAAACCCCAAATTAATCCCCAGATCTTCCTTCCTCTCCATGTGTAACTGGAATGTTGTCTTCCAGCCTTGGACATTCAGTTTTCCCAAGGTGAACAATTGACAACTCCTATGCTCCTTTTGCCTCAGTTCACTCCTGCTGAATACAGCCCTCCATCGACAATCCAAGCAGGTGGCCCAGAAAAATGGTCATGCATTTGTGGTGTGTTAGCCTAGTTTAGAACAGCTCTCTAAGCATCTACTCTCATCATGATACAATGTAACATGATATATCCAACAAGAAGGGGAAGAAGGTCTCTATGACCACTCAAGAGGGCACCTTGTTCGATCACTGGTACAACCAGACACATCTTATGAATAGCCATAACTTGTTTTGGTATAGCCACAACAAGTTGCAGTATGAAACATTGCAGTTGTACCAGAATCATATTCAAATGTTGAAGGAGGAAAACACCAGGTGCATAATGAGGAAATCGGGTCATTCAGGCCATACCAATAGGCAGCAGCCACTCCAGCAGGAGCACATGAAGTCCCAGGGAATCTGGTGGACAACAACCTCCGGACCACCTGCTCAACCTGCTATCCAACTTCCAGTATAGAACCAGTTCTCAATCCAATCCAGGGGCCTATAACTCATAGCCAGTGATATGTGTTATACCTACCCCGACCCATAGGCATGGATGCTTTTGTGGCCCCTTCTGTGATACAGATCATGTCAGTGCACATATAACACCAGTAGGATCCTAAGGGGCATTCCCTAATTTGCCTGGAAGCTTGGACCCATGCTAATGAGGAAAACTCTTTGTCGCCTCTCCCTATTATGAATGCGAGCGCAGAGGCAATGAGACCATTAGGAGATGCTCTGATTGTGCTCAGCAGAGTGGTGTTTCAGTCAGTGCTTCCTCCATGGGTGATCCCCAAGGCATTCCCCTGTAGATGGGGGCAGTCCCTCACTGCACAAGGATGCAGGATCATCTCTGACCCCTTTCAAAAGTAAGCCAGTTACCACCTGCACTGTAAAAAACATACCAACTGCTTCAAACAACTGGTCCACTATTCACTTATACGATGCCCATAGGGCAGGCACAGTAGTTCATGGCTTCTTTGGGACAGCACAGTATCAGATAGAGGGCTGTTGGACCTGGTCCTTTCTACAGGGTCACCCCAAACATTGGGCTGTCACCCTCCTGTTTTTGTAACTTGTTTTTGTTAATTTTTGCACTTTACAACTGCTAACCAGTACTAAAGTGTTTGTGCTCTTTCCTTGAAATAAGGTAAAATTGGCTTATGCCCAAATGTCACATTTAATTTACTTGTAAGTATCTAGCAAAGTGGTACTGTATATTAAACGCTACTAGTGGCCCTGCAGCACTAATTGTGCCACCCACTTAAGTGGCCTTCTAAGCATGTCTCAAGCCTGCCAATGCAGCCCTGTGTGTGCAATATTACACCAGTAGGATCCTAAGGGGGCATTCACTCTTTTGCCTGGAAGCTTGGACCCATGCTAATAAGGAAAACTATTTGCTGCCTCTCCCTATTATGAATGCAAGTGCAGAGGCAATGAGACCATTAGGAGATGCTCTGATTGTGCTCGGCAGAGTGGTGTTTCCCCTAGGCATTCCCCTCTAGATGGGGGCAGTCACTCACTGCACAAGGATGCAGGATCATCTCTGACCCCTTTCAAAAGTAAACCAGTTGCCACCTGCACTGTAAAAAACATACCAACTGCTTCAAACAACTGGTCCACTATTCACTAATACGATGCCCATAGAGCAGGCACAGTAGTTCATGGCTTCTTTGGGACAGCACAGTATCAGATATAGAGCTGTTGGACCTGGCCCTTTCTGCAGGGTCACCCCCAAACTTTGGGCTGTCACCCTCCTGTTTTTGTAACTTGTTTTTGTTAATTTTTGGGACTCTGTGCACTTTACAACTGCTAACCAGTAGTAAAGTGTTTGTGCTCTCCTTGAAATAAGGTAAAAGTGGCTTACGCCCAAATGTCACAGTTAATTTACTTGTAAGTATCTAGTAAAGTGGTACTGTATATTAAGCGCTACTAGTGGCCCGGCAGCACTAATTGTGCCACCCACTTAAGTGGTCTTCTAAACATGTCTCAAGCCTGCCAATGCAGCCCTGTGTGTGCAATATTAAACTGACATTTCTACCTGGCAAAATAAACCTTTTCCCAAGCCTAAACATTATTTTCTAATACATATAGGTCACCCCCAGAGTAGGCCCCAAACAGTCCCTAGGGCAGTGTAGTAAGCTGGGTCTGTATATATTATATAAAAATGAGATATAGTGTGCACAGAATCCAGGGGTTCCCAATAGGCTTAACAGAGGCTAAAGTAGATAATACTAGTGCTCTATTTTGTGGTAGAGTGGTCAAGCAGTTAGGCTTATCAGAGGGTAGTGCAAAGTATGTGTTGTACGCAAACAACACGATAGAAGGAGCAAACACTCAATGACTTAACTCCAGACCAACGTTTTTTAAATAGCAAAAAATTGCTTTTCTTTGATTATTTCTAGAACCACAAGATTCAACTTGTAGGTAAGTACTTCAATAGATTCATATTTCTCACATATATCAATAGTATTTTGTTTGAAAATGATGAGTTATATAGTTTTTGAAATAGTGGCAATTATCTGTTTTATAAGTTGACACTGCAATTTTTAGAAACAGTTCCTGGGGGGAAGAAAAGTTCATATGATTTACAGGTAAGAACTTGACTTACACTTCCAGTCCCTGGAGGTTAGGATGTCCACAGGTCTAGGTTCAAGTTAACCCCAAATACCCACCACCAGCAAGATGGGGCTGGCCGGGGGCAGAGGTGAAAGTTGAGGCAAACTTAACATGGGATCCTATGGAGACTGGGGGAACGTGGTTTCAGATCTGCTGGCAGGTAAGGTCCTGCTTCTTCGGACGGCAGACTTGAGGGGTTTAGAGGAGCACTGGGTGGGGCCGCAAATAGGCACCAAAGACACACTTTCAGTGGCACAGGGGCTGCCGGGTGCAAGGTGCAAACAGAGCATCGGGCTCCCAATGCTTTTGCATGAGGGGACCCCGGGGGTCACTCAGATGCTGCAGGTGAGGTCCAAGGGGTCGACTTGGACAAACCACTGCCTGGAGAGGGAGGAGGGATGCTTGCTGAATGTAGCTGTGCTGGAGGTTAGGTTCTCCAAGGCTTGGGGGCTGCAGGTGCAGTGGTTCTTTAGGTGTCCGATATCTTTGTCCGGAGCTTTTGAGGTCAGGGCGCTCCTCGGGATTCACTCTGCAGACGTCATTGTGGAGGGGTGAAGAGGTCAACCAAGGGTGGGCACTTGCTTACAATCACCTGGGGACTCTCTCTAGCTGGTTGGGCCACCAGGACACCGGCCACAGGCGTTGGGTACAGAGTGGTCAGGACTCGCAGATCCTGGGAGGTTCTGGAGTCCCTTGGCTGTTGATTCTTTGTTGACAGGGCTGCTGTCCTCAAGAGGTCTCGGTCCTCTGTGGTGCAGCGCAGTCCTCCAGAGCTTGGCAGAGGTTGCTGGTCCCGCTGGGTGTGTCACTTTCTTTTTGCAGGTTCTCTGAAGCAGAAGACAGGCTGGTAGGGCTGGGGCCAAATTAGTTTGTGTCATCCTTCTTTCTCTGCAGGGGTTTCAGCTATGCAGTCCTTCTTCTTCTTGTGAGGTCACCTGGTGAGCTGGGTTAAGGGAGGCCCTGAAATCCTAGATTTAGGGGCGCTTCAGGGGTCAGAGGGCAGTAGCCAATAGCTACTGTCTCTGAAGGTGGCTACACCCTTCTTGTGTCCACTCCCTTTGGGAAGGAGGGCACAAACTTAACCCTATTGGTCCCTGTCCTCCAAACCAAGATGGAGGATTCATCAGGGAGGGGGTCACCTCAGGTCTGGACACCTTAGGGGTCGTCCTAGCTGGGGTGGTCACTCCTTCCTGATTTCCCTAATTTTCCCTCTGGACTTGCTGCAAAAAAGTGGGGCTTTGTCCGGGGGCAGGCAACTCCAGTAGCTGGAGTACACAGGGCAATGTAACCCGAGGCTTGAGCCTTTGAGGCTCACCGCCAGGTGTTGCAGTTCCTGCAGGGGGGAGGTGTGAAGCACCTCCTCCCAGGACACGCCTTGCCTCTGGCCACAGAGAGCTCAAAGGCTCTCACCCCTTGTGTTCAGAAACTTGTCTGGAAGTGGCAGGCTGGCACAGACCGGTCAGTCCTGCACTAGCAGTTTGGCTAATATACAGAGGGCATCTCTAAGATGCCATCTGGGTGCATTTTTCAATAAATTCCACACTGGCATCATTGTAGGTTCTTCCCAGTATTTAGTGAAGCCATTATGAAGCTGTGGAGTTCGTGATGACAAACTCCCAGATCATATACTCAATATGGCTACACTGCACTTACAATGTCTAAGAATGAACTTAGACACTGTAGGGGCATATTGCTCATGCAGGTATGCCATCACCTGTGGCATAGCGCACTCTGAGTTAGGGCTGTAAGACCTGCTAAAGGGGTGACTTACCTATGCCACAGGCAGTGGGTTGTGGTCATGGCACCCTGAGAGGGGTACCATGTCGACTTTGCCTTTTTCTCCCCACCAGCACACACGAGCTGCAAAGGCAGTGTACATGTGCTTCGTGAGGGGCCCCCCAGGCTAGCGTAATACATGCTGCAAGACTTTCGGACCTTCCCTGGCCACAGGACCCTTGGTACCAGGGGTACATTTTACAAAGGACTTACCTGTGTGCCATGGGTGTGCCAATTGTGGAAAGTTCGCTCCTCAGAACCGTCGCAATGCGGTGCCCCACATCCGGGACCTAAGGTACAGTTCTCAGTGGGCTTAACCTGGTCCCCATGCTCTGTAACGATCAGCCTGAACTTGTGAGTTTTTTGGGTTCTAGCACAACCAGATAACCACAGTTGGAGCTTTGCATTTCTATTCACTAATTTTATATAAATCTTTCAAATTGTTTATCTCCGGTTTTACTAATTGTATTGTTGTCATTTTGATGTCAAAATATCTATTACATTTTACTCTATTTTTTTAATATGATGTGGGACTTTTCTTGTGTTGTGTTTTTACTTTATTATTGTTTAAGTGCTGCATAAATACTTTACACATTGCCTCTAAGTTAAGCCTGAGTTGAGCCAAGCTACCAGAGGGTTAAGTTCAGGTTAATTTAGTTACCTTTTGTGCTTCACCCTGAAAGAGATTGTGGTTGTTGCTTGAGAAGGGCTCAAACCCCCCTCAAACAATAACTACATTTTTCACAAGGGTGCACTATCCCTGTTTGCACCCGGCACATCTAGCTGATGGTGAGCCACAGCACAAACAGGGACAGTGCATTGTATGCATAATATGGCCTCAGTCACTTGAATGCAGATTATAACTACATCTTTTTTTTAGGAAACTAACGTCTCAGTACTGTTGCAAGGGACAACCACCCAAAAAGAACAATGAGAAACCAGTCTTAGAATTTAATCACAGGCACACTACCACCTGATATGGTCCCATCAAAAATTATAACATTTGAACTGTCTGTACTGAAGGATCTAGAAAGGAAGGAAACAGAAGAGTCTATGAATTATGATAATCATGATAATCGCCCCTGTCCTAAAAGGAGAGCCTTGACCAACTTGTTTAACAATCAATTTGTTTTAAAAAAACCTGCAGATGAATGAGGAGTAGTAGCAATACAGAATAAAGCAAACTACCTCAACAGTGTTGTATGTTTGTTTCAGAACAGCTATAGGAATTAACCAGGCAACCCTGTGACTATAATTGGTAGGGAAATGAAAATACTGGTCGATGAAGCAGAGACATGTATTCAAATTTACAAGGCAAAGAGTGAATTCCTAAATGGTGAGAACAGTCTCATCAGTAAATATTTCTATTATCTACCAAAAATGTACAAGATTAGAACACCACCACCAGTAAGACCCATAGTTTCAGGGATTAGACACTACTGTAAATGTTAGCACAATTTGTGATTCACTTTGTTCAACTTACAGTACCGTCCATCTTTTCTAAAGGACACTAAAGAGACTTTGAATGTCCTACAAGAGCTTGATTACACTCATAGAAACCAGCTTTTGATCTTTTTAAAGGAAAACACACTGCCTACTGGTATTCATCATGAAGCAACACTCTGCACCTTAGAGAAATTACTGCACATGGCAGGACGGCAACACCATACGCCTAAGTGGTTTTTAATTGAATGTGCAAGATTGGTTCCTACCAAAAACTTTTTTTTTCATTCTGAAGAACATCTGTTTGCAGATAGGAAGGCTAGCATTAGATGTGTGTGTGTGTGCAAAGTCTGGCAAAATTGTATGTGTACTACTCTGAACAAACTACAATTTATAATGAGTTGATTCCGTTCTATACCAATATAAAAGAAACATTGGTTATATCCCAATTATTAATATTTCAGATTGAGATTAGAGAAAATCCAAAGAATTCCTAAAATGAATCAATTGAAAGGCCCAACATTTGAAGATCACTATAACATTCAACAGATATGAATTAATATTCCTGGACTTGAAGATCATTGTCAAGGCTGAGGAATTTACTACTACCGTATACACAAAAGCTATTGACTGCAACTCTCTGCTACGTTTTGAAAATCAACAGCAGGTGGCTTCTCTTCTAGGGTATAAGACCGTTGCCTCGCTTAACCCCTAAACAGCCCCCCAGCAATGAGACACCAGTGAATCATTAAAATAAATACCAAGCCTGCTGGTGTTCAGTAGTGGCAGTGTTATTTCTTATTCATTGTGTCCTGACTTTAAGGCAGAGCGTGGCTAATCCTTGTGATTGGCAATGCAGCCTCATCGTCGGGTTGGACAGGTCTCAGATTGTGGTCAACCTGACGTGCACTTTAGGCCTAGAATCTATGCTCTGTTAAGGAGCCAGGGGGCAGTACAGCACAGCCTCACTGGTCTCCTATGGAGCACTGGGTTTACCTGCCCCAACCAATCTCTGCTTTGCTCTGATTCAGTTTTAACTATACAATGCATGAAAGCAAAGCATGGATTAGTGCTGGGCAGGGGCACTTCCAAGCCAGAGCGGGGTGGGAAGATTAGAGATCATTGTCAATCCCTATGTTGTTTTAATTTTAAATTCAGAGTGATTTGCCCTGCTTTAACGTTGATACAATGACAATGCTTTTCTCCTTTTCCCATCATGCGCCGGGCCAGACACAGCCTTTTGCCTTAATAGGGTGAAGAATAACAATTGTCTCATCTACAGGCCCCTTGCCCCTCATACGTGGTAAGAGGCCTGCCTTCTGTTTGTAACTATCCAGTCCTGTGCTCTGGAGGACTCGGTGCCGCAACATGGTTTAAGGATGGCTTCAAACTGTGAGGCTCACAGTGAGTTTTCTGATGCTGTTCTCTCTATGGGTGTCTCAATCAAGGAACAATAATGGTTCCCTTTGTAGAGCCAATGACACCATCCATTTATATCAGCAGCACTGCCTACTGTATTCTTTATTAGTCTAAAGCACCGCTCCCGATCCCGTAAACAGTCTACTGCAGGGATTTCTGGGGAGAAAAAGAGTCTGGTTTTACAATATTGCTGAGAGAGCATTCTGTGTTTGTTATTATCTGGGCATCTCACCACTGGCACTTTACTCTCTATCAATATGTGGCAAAGCATAAACTGCATTGGTTACCACTTTAAATCCACTCTTTGTGTAACAGGCACTGGCTTACTGTTTGAGTCTCATTTTTAGGCAGATATGTATAGCCATTTGCTTGCAGTGGAGTCCCAGGAGTGCTGATACAATGTTGCCTAGGTTAGGGAATTAATTATTCTTTATGTTAGGCTAACTGAACCTCTTGTGTTCAATTAAAAAATCTGAGGAAGGTTTCAATCAATGAGATTAACTAAATGGAATGTTCCTACAAGTTAATAAAATAGCGTTTCTTGAATTTTGAATACAATCTATCATAACGTGATATTTATTGCATACGTCAAGTTTTTTCAGGGCTTGGCTCTGGCCGGAGCAGAGACTAGCAGCTATACATTACTACCATTTCCCATTGCACAACTAGATGGTACCCCCACCAAAAGACAAATGTGATACATTCAGCGGACACCTCTTCATTGTTTCACATTTCTAAAAACAAGCTATTCTATTACAGGACTGTTCTGATGGATCGCACGAAGGTGCTGGTGGTGAGGCATCAGCTATACCAATGTGTTTGCATGTGAAAGAGGCTAAAAGACCAACATTTTATTATTAATTATTTCTTCTGGCTTGATTGACAAGACCAACAGAATATAGCGCCTCATGTGAACAGTTGTTAAAAAAAGGATACAGTGTGATGGCATCAGTGTCCATTTGCCTCTTGGGCTCTTATAATGTCAGGATCCAGAGGTCCCCAATAGTTCTACAGCCCTGTCCCCTTAGTAATACACAGAACATTGGTGTTGTCTCGTTTGACAAAAGCTAAAAGCAGCCCCCACAGAGATGCCCAAAGCATTATGCATTCTTTTAAACCACCCCTTCTTCTGGTGACCCCTATTGCTATCCCAGGACTGCCCCTGCTTGTGCTCTCGCCAGTTGCTGGTGTCCATCTCCATCCCTTACATTTTACTCTGTGGACAGCATCACCCCTGGGCTCTCATCTCCTGAGCAGTACGTCACCAAGCAGATGCAGTGCACAGACAGCAGTGTGTGAAGGTAAGCTAATTAAAAACCTTACTGTTGCACTGTTGCAATTTCTACACTTGTATAACTGTTGAGTATATTTAATGCACTAAGATGTGGGGTCATCTTTGTTTGTAAAGATTTCAAGTCTTCACATTCAGAATTGCTTTATATACCTTCTTCCTTTCTCTCAAAGTTATTAATTAAAATTAGTTTTGAAATGCTCCATTTGCTGTTAGTTGTTTTGAAACTTTTCTCATGGGTAAGACCACTTCAAACTGCGTTATGTTAGTCGGGCCGGCTTTCTTTCTACATAAAAGTCATCCCCAACTTTTATGCCCCACCACTTTGAAATGTCACCAGAAGACACTGGACTCACCTTCCATGGGCATTGAAAGAAAATCTCTCAATAAGATAATTCCTAAGAATACACAGGAACTGTTCCGTTCTTGCTTAGTTTGCAGAACATCTGAGAAACTAAGTACAAAATTGAAAGGGCATGACTATCTGTTCAAGATCATAAAATAAGCAACAAAGAGAGCAGCAAAAGTAATAGGGTGTCTTAGACTCTTATGATAAACCACCCAATTATCAACTGTTATGTGTAACTCCTTCTCATCTCAAGCTAATACATTCAGAGAATCAATTATAAAACATTGGAGGATCATTAGTATATATGATCAAAATTTCCAACGCCTGCTGTTTGCCTTCAAAAGAGGCATAAGTCTCAGAGATGAGATGGTCCACAATCGCCCTAAGAAAATTATAACCGACCAACCCAAAAAATTTTGAAATTTGCCAAAACCAGTGAGCCATTAACCCAGCGGAGGCTGTATTATATGTACCAAAATTAACCCTACCAAGACCTTTGATTAAAGTCTCAATATAGCCTTGGGAACAACTAGCACTACCTGTAACAGCAACAAGGTTGTTTATCTATTAGAGCATCAATGCAAACTGAGATAAGTTGATATGATAACCAGAAAACTAAGATTAAGAACATCGGAGCATAAATCCAATTTAAGATGATAGTAACTAGAAATTAGTGGCACATGTTAAAAACACAAACTTACATGTGAAAAACATCAGTGGGCTGTGACTGAGAAGATAAATGATAAGGGTCCATATTATAAATATTCCTTAGCTCTGATAATGTTCTTTAAGTAATAATTTATTGGCAAGATGAATTAACAACAGCCTCCAGCCACAACCGGTAGCAAACATTTCTCCTCACAGCTGTCAACTGTCACAGCAACGGTTATAGAATGCTGGTAGGAACCAACTGGGAAAATGGGGAGGAATGGAATGGTACATTTGGATCCCTACGGGCAGGTGGGTACACAATGAAAGGAAGGGGGAAATAGAGAATGTACATTTTATACAAACATTACTTACGATAAATTACAACACTTCTCCTTCCCATAGAAGTCTTTCGTAGAATGTATGAAAGTAATACCCTGCTGGGAAATCAAGTGAGCATGTAATATTTGTGCCAGACAGGGACTGCACGAGCCCTAGCTCTATGATTATTCTCATCCTATTTCAATACATCCTTTGGCTTTCCATCCATACATGAATACTTCTGAGATGGACAATGGGGTGTTAATCTGTCCATGCTCCACGTTCTGCCATCCTCTAAAGTTACTACATTTTTATTCACCTCTGTTATTTGTAGAGGTTTGGAGAATTTAGATTCACGCCCTTGGCCGTTGTCTGGTAGTTTAACCATTACCCGATCGCCAACATTCCACCTTCCTGACTTGGAACCATGCTTTTGGTCATATCTTTTCTTGTACCCTTCCTGATGTGTTTTGACTTGATTCTTCATTTTATCTCTAAGAACCCATTTAAGCTCTCCTCCACCCAGCCAGTTGAGGGTCAATTTGGTGCCTGGTAACCTCCCTTTGAGCGCTAAGAAGGGTGATACCTTGGTAACTGAATTAGGGGTTGTGTGATAGGACCAAATCATTTTTTTAAGTGCTTTATCAGGAGGAATCCTTGATATGTGTGCGGTTTGGATACACTCTTTGATAATACGGTTGACGCATTCCACCAACCCGTTTGCTCTAGGGCAATACAATGCTGTTTTGTGATGTATGATAGACAACCTTTGTAAGAACTCACGCATTTCCTCAGAAGTGAATTGGACACCATTGTCTGTTACTATATTGCTAGGCACACCTTCTGTCATGAATGTATTGGTTAAGAAATTCACCAGGGATTGGGTTGTGATGCTGCTAACTACTCTGATGGTGATCCAATGAGAGTGATAGTCAACCAGTACTAGCATAAATTTACCAGCCCGCATGGAAAGTTTTAATGGACCAATAATGTCGAGGCCCAGTTTATCCCAAGGTTTGAATGGCACACTCACGGGGGATAGTGGTGCGCACCTGGTATTCTTGCTTTTGTCGCTCATGGCACAAGTCAAACAATCCTTGACTTTATTTTCCACAATGCGGTCCATGCTCGGGAACCAGTACGTGGCCCTGACCTTAGCCTTGGTTAAGCTTCTACCTAAGTGACCTTCATGGGCCAAATCCGTAAACCTATCCCACAAGCCCTTAGGTGGTACTATCCTTTCCCCTCTCATGACTTTGTCGTCAACAATACTTAATTCTTGTCTCACAGCCCAAAAATGTTTTAGATCCTGATCTAGGTCATTAGACTTTGGGGGCCATCTTTGGTCTATGCTTACCTTCACATTTAATAGAGTAGGGTCGTTTTCCATGCAAGTGTTCCATTCCTCCCTTGTAATACTAGGGATATCAATCATTAATACGGGCTCTTCAAATTTATTCGCATTTTCCTCCTCCTGTACACATGGGAGCTTGAATAGACAATCCGCTAGAGAGTTTTTGTTACCAGGACCATATTCGATTTTGAAATTGTAACCTTCCATACCTATGAGCCATTTAGCTATTCGAGGAGTAGTGGTCTCCCTCCCCTTCGTTGAAAATATATAAATCAGAGGCTTATGGTCAGTGCGTACAGTAAATGGTAATCCCCAAAGGAAGTATTTAAAGTGTGAAATAGCCCAAGTACATGCAAGAGCTTCATGCTCTACTGTGGAGTAATTACATTCCATATCTTTTAATGCTCTGGAAGCAAATGCTATGATTTTTTCCTCGCCTTCCACCAATTGAGTTAGGGATGCTCCAATTCCTTTCCCACTGGTGTCAGTAGTTAGGATGGTTTTACGTCTGGTGTCAGAATTTCCCAAAGAAGGGGCACTAACAATGGCTTTTTTGATAGACTCAAATTCTTCATGCTATTCCCTATCCCATTTGAAATGAGTATCTTTTTTTAAGAGGGCTCTTAATGGTGCAGCAATATCTGCAAAATTTCTTGATGAATTTAGTCATGTAGTCAACTAACCCTAAAAAGGATTTTAATTCCTCCTTATTTGTTGGAGGAGGAGCATCTTTTACAGCGTTGACTAAATCAATTTTAGGTTTAATTCCATGTTTGGAAATCGTATGTCCTAGGTAATCTACTGATTGGACTCCCAACCGGCATTTGTCTTTTGTTATGGTTAGACCTGCTTTTTTGAGTGCTGACAGAACTTCCCTTAATGAGTTGTCATGATTAGTTATAGAATTGCCATATATAAGTATGTCATCTTGGAAGCATCAACAATTCTTCATCCCCTCAAAAACAGTTTGCTTGACTCTCTGGAACACTGCAGCTGCTAAAGCAAGACCGAATGGCATTCTGCAGTACCTGTACGCTCCGAATGGAGTTATAAATGAGGTTAAGGATTTGGAATCTTTGTGTAATTCTATTTGGTGATATGCTGAGGAGAGATCAATTACGCTAAAATGGTTTGCCTCTCCAATTACACTGATCATTTCATTTATTCTGGGCAGAGGAAATCTATCCACCCAAATATTTGCATTGAGATCTCTTAAGTCGACACAGAGATGAAGACTCCTCCCTCCAGACTTTCAGGTGATCACAATTGGAGCGAGCCATAAAGAACTTTCTATAGGTTCTATTATTCTCTGCTTGACCAGTTTATCCAATTCCTCTTGTAAAGGGTCACACATTAAATGAGGAATTGGTTTTACCTTATGTATTGCTGGTACAGCATTGTTTTTAGTTTGATTTTATGTTGGAAATTTTTGAGATGGCCTAAATCATCATTAAATACATCAGAGAACTCTTTACATAGTTTCTCATACCGTCCTGAGTTCTCTTTTCCTTCCAAAATTGATAACACATGTTCTTGGCTGTTAGGATCAAGTTTGATTCCTAAAGCTTTTTAGTGAGCCCAACCTAATAAATTAGATCCTTTTTTTGTTAGATAGATCTTTCCCGCAGTGGAACGGTCCTTAAAGGTTATATTCATATTCAGCATTCCTACTAATGGTATGGGATCCATGTTGTACCACCCAGGTTCTACATCAGGTTGTAGGATAACATACGTTTTGCCCTTAAATTTTTCTTGAAAATTGTTGTAATCGATCAACGTGTAGGGAGAGCATCTGTCAGCATACATTTTGAACAATACTCCATCCAACATTTCGTCACAAGTGGGATAACTACTCCCAGCAGTAGATACTTCACTTACCACTTGGAAAACATATTTGTTAGTACATTCCCCCACATCTCCCACAACATGTACACTTTTTTATTCATCTTTTAGGTTTTTACATAGTCTAGCATAATGCCCTCTCTTATTGCATTTCCTACAGACTACGGAACGTGCAGGACAATCGATATTGTTGGCTAAAAGATTAAAATTTCCACATCGAAAACATTTTAATTTGTCTTTTCTCTCTTCTTCAAATTTCTTTTTATTGAGAGAGTCTGGAATGTTCTTCCTTTCTCCTGTGTCTTGTACTTCTTTGCCTGGGTGATCTTTCACTAAGTGGATAGTGTCTGAATTGTTGTTTTGTTTCATTTCTCTAATGCACTCTTCTGTGTGTTCTATACTTTTAGCTATTTCTATTACTTCCTTTAAGTCTGGATTTCCTGCTAATAGTTTTTCTTGAATCATGTGGTTGTTCGTGCAACGAACTAGGTGGTCTCTAATTAAGGAATCACACAATGGGCCAAAGTCACACATACTAGCCAAACCTCTTAACACAGCAATGTAACTAGAAATGTTCTGGTTTTCCTTGTATTTTACAAAGGAACTTGTGCCTTTCTAATACAGTGTTTATTCTTTGACCAAAATGTTTCTCTAATTTGTTGAAAGTTTTATAGTAAACATCTACTTCGCTATCTGCATCTTCATCCTCAATTTCAGGATCTGGCAGATTCTCATAAACTTTTCTCCCTTGAATACCTAAGTTGTGAAGTAATATGTGTTGTTTCCTTAAGGGAGAGAATTTATCTCCTCCTATTGCAATCAGATATGAGATGAATATTTTCTCCCATTCCTTCCAGGGTATGGATGGTTCTCCTGCTTCATCCAAAAAGGGTGGGGGTTGAGACATATTTGTCGCCGCCATGTATAAAGTAAACAGATAACAATATACTCAATATACTCACAGAAAAGAACTAGTATCACTGGCATATATTCATTAATGTTTAAAGTTCACTGTTTACCTCAGCAATAGAAAGACATATAAAATCATCTATAATATGTTACTATAACAATAGAGGGGTTAATTGTTGAGCTGTGCCCTCAGCTGACATCTACTCATTTTAAATGGGAGGGAATAGACAGAGTAAACATATGCATAAACAAATGCAATTAATAACTACTATACCTTGTTAAAATAAGCTGTGCCCATCAACGTGACAGGCTTCTTGTGAAGTTGATAGAAGATACTAATGAAGGAGCTTTTCCCATCAGCATGTAGATACAGAATATCAAGCCTGCTCAGATACAAGATATTGAGGCTGTGTCATTAGCCTCACTGTGCAATAGAGCAAATACGCAGAAAAGAGCTGTGTCTGCCAGTGAATGTAAATGAGATTCAGATTTGCTCAGGAAGGTTTAACAGCTGTGCCCATCAGCGTGAAGATTATGTGCTGGCTCTCGATAGTACTTAATCAAAGATGGCGCTATATTTTGTTAGTTTTTTTCTTAAGGTGTGCGCTCTAGTCTTCACTCTCTAGTTTGCTGCAGGAGGGGCCGGCTTTCCTTGTCCCTTCGCTCCAATCAGACATATGAAGAAAAAGACTTCAGTTGCAATGTAAGATTCCAAAAACTGAAGGGATTCCAGTCAGAAGGTGAGGTAAAAGAAGGATTTAGTTCTAGAAATGCGAATTGGTGATAACATTGGCTATTTTAAAGCTGTGCCTGTCAGCATACAGATGGAAAGATTCTTGGATTGGTTTACAAGTTTTACAAGAGCCTTTCTCCTTTAATTAAATGTTGAGAGGCAATAATTCAAATCAGTAGTTTCTGTTTGTCTGTGCTCCCAGAGTTGAGCTGAATACAATTCTGTTTATAATCTTGAAAATCGGTTGAGAAATGCAGTGCGTATCAGTAGTTTATTTCAGTCTTGAAATACACATTTATCAGCTGAGCCTGTCAGATCTGATGATAGTGCAAGGTTAATAACGTTCCCTGGTTGTTGCCAGCAAAGGGCTATACAATTTTCTTAATTGCTGCTCTGACAGGTTGAATATGAAAAAAGTACAGAGGAAATTCTGAAGTTAAATATAAACTTGCCGGTGGAAGGTATTAATTGTCATGTTGTACTCAAAATACTTAGCTAAACCCCTTGAATGGTTTGGTTTGGTTGTTCAAGTGTTTATGCTGAGAGTATATTTTATAATAATAACCTGCGTTAGACAGCGTGGCAGGTTAAATGCAGAAACAGACAGTCCTTTCTCAAATTATTTCCAGACTGAAAGTTCTGCTCACCTCAGGGAAATTATTCTCGATCTCCTGTTTGTTTTTTTCCAGCGTCCGTCCGTCTGTGACAAGAGTGGCTATAAATTGTAGGGGAGGAGGCTGTGACTGCTGTCCCCCACCAGAAATTCGTTGCCAGTATTATAAATATTCCTTAGCTCCGATAATGTTCTTTAAGTAATAATTTATTGGCAAGATGAATTAACAACAGCCTCCAGCCACAACTGGTAGCAAGCATTTCTCCTCACAGCTGTCAACTGTTACAGCAACGGTTATAGAATGCTGGTAGGAACCAACTGGGAAGACAAGGGGAAAATGGGGAGGAATGGAATGCTACACTTGGATCCCTACGGGCAGGTGGGTACACAATAAAAGGAAGGGGGAAAAAGAGAATGTACATTTTATACAAAACATTACTTACGATAAATTACAACAGTCCACCAGTTTAAAAGAGTTTTATGTTCAAAGAACTGAAATGGATTTACCAGCTGAGAATGGAGACAAAGGATTCAGCGATGAGTTTTAAGGCAGTCCTTGTTACAGTAACATAGAGCATTGATGGGTTTTATTGCTTTTCAACACCTTACTTGATAATGGTGACTAATGGTCAGTGAAGGTGTTTGCTCCTGCGAGCCATAGAGTCTCTGGGTCATCTTGAATCATTAGCAATAACATCCATATTTTAAGGGCTGAATGGGATGCAAAAGAACACAGGTGCCAAATAATCACAGTATTTGTGGATCCAGATCCTTCCCCTTTTTCTTTAAGAAACAAACGTCGGAAAGCATATTTTATTCTGCTACATCTGGTACTCAAGACCGACCCATATAATTTCATAAAGAAGGTTGCACCTGGAATTAATTAATATAATCAGAAGGTAAAAGAGTTTATTTTTGTCTTTATTTGTGTCTTTTCCCTAGTTTCCTTGTCTTTAACTCATAGACGGGCACCATTTTCTGTCCATTCAACCTTCAGCAGGTCAGACCCGTTTTAACAAGCCACATGTCAGTAGGATCCAGGCTCTATGAGCCCCATAACCTGGTGCATATATAATCACTTACCCGCCATCACTCTCTGTCACAATAAAAAGTGTATGTGCTTTGTGATATGCTGTACGTTGTGCGCTGGAATAGCTACTTTGAATAATGTGGAGTATATGTGGTCATGTGCTTTAAATATATGAGAAGACCAAATATTGAAGACAACACTGTCACATCAGCATCAATATGCATTTGCATGCAGGATGCACTTAAAGAACACCGTGACAAAGAGAATTTGGAGTAAAGCAGTAGTTTATTACAAAATGGTCAAAAGATAAGAAGGTGATAGTTGTATAGAAAATGGGATGTAGGATAATGAGAATCTTGGGGCTTTAGAAGGAAAATAGTTAAAATAACAAAATTACTGGCTGCCAATGTCAAAAATTCCAAAATCAAGTCTAAGATCATATTGGAAGATAAATCCAAATGAAACAAAGTCACACTACCAATCGTAAATGGTGATCTCTTGGCTGACCGGGTGTAGTAGATAGCTTCCTGGGATGTATCTCTTTGTTCTCATGAAAGAGTCACCAGGAGGCGTTTTTCAGATGTGGAAAAAGTGGGCAATTGCCCAGGCCACGCACTTCCCTCTATTTGACCTCTACTTTATTTGTCTACCAAAACCCCTCTCACTCTCTGCCTACCTCTTCCTCTGAATCTGTCTCTCTACCCTGTTTCATTTTAATGTTTTTTGGGATCCAGTGCAATACATATTAAATCTGTTCCTGTGTGACCCTTTGAATGTTTAACATAAAATTTAGTATTATTTAGCATCCTGTACACCTAAATTAACTAGAAATGGGCAATAAGATTCAAATATGTCTGCCGGCCCCCCAAAAAAAATTCTCAAGCAGACACTTGAGCCACCAGCATCACTTGCTAGTGTGTGTATGTGTGGTTGGGGGGGCGTTATTGGGTTGTTGGATGAAATCAAAGAATCGCTACTCAAGTAACAGCCACAATCCTTGTCAGAGTCAACCAGAAAATTGTTACTAAATTAACCTGTGCTTAATCCCCTGGTAGCATAGCACAAAGCATTCAGGATTAACTTAGAGGCAGCATGTAAATATTTATGTAGCACTTAAACAATAATCAAATTAAAATTCAACATATTAAAACAGCCACATCAACTTAGGAGACAAAATTTTATTTTACTAACTTATTTGACATCAAAACAACAAAAATCCAATCAGTGGAGACGGAGTTATGAACGTTTAAAATTTTAAGTGGAAACTAGGACCTAAAAGATCAAAGCCCAAACCGTGGACATCTATTTGTGCAAGACCGAGGCAAAGCCAAAGGTTATGTCCGACCGCAATAGAGTACTGTTTGCATACACTAAGTGGATTGGCCCCAGTCTCCACTTACCCTCGGATTTTAGAAGAGATTTTGAAGACAAATGCCTGAGAAGGTAAAGTTCAGTGGGGCAAGGCTGCTGGCTGTTTCTTAAGAGAAGGCTTCATCATCGGAGAGACGTTGGTTGAGGTCACAGTGAAGATATCTTTCTTCAGTCTTCTTTTTGAAAGGATCTCCAGTGGGGAAAAGCTGAAGACTGTAGCTGAATAAGGCTCCATGTGGCCAGATACCCCTTCTGTGAGGAGCCAGTGAACAGGATTTGCTGCTGTGGAGAAGAATGTTGTGGGAGTTGGTGCAAAGTCAGGCCAGCCAGCAAATCACCTTGGCGTATCGGCAAGCTAATAGGTACCGGTCTCGTCTGGGTCCTCAGAGCTCTTTTTGGCATACATTTTTTTAAGTCACAAGTTTTGGGTTTGGGCTATGTGGTATTGTAGGAAATGTAAAAAATAAACATGATGTGGAAAATCAAGCCCAAGCAGAAACCACACAGCTGTTCATAGTTAAAAACAGTTTTTAGGCCCAACTCCCACACTGACAAGAACAAGGTGAAAAGTTCACTTAAGAATGTAGTGGAATAGGAAACTTGAAAGGGTTTTTAGTTAAAGGCCAACTCATGTCCAGCTGATTTAAAAGCATTTACGACGCCAGCACACAATACCCCTGTCACGTGCCTTCAAACAGATTGTGGCCTGATTAGACAATAGGTTCATCATTGAATTAGCCCAGAGCACACAGGTACTTGACTAAAAAATGTGTGCAGGGAAGAAACTAAATTCTGAGCACACAGAAGCCCCAGGCACGCAATGCTGCCAGCACACACTCTAAGGAAATTGCATCTACCATGAAACACCCATGCATTCCTGGGCCAAATGATGCCCTGCCATAAAGCATTGTCAGAAATATAATGAAGAATGTCTAATGGTTTAGTTCAGGAATTCAGGATTATGGGGTCACATGTTTAAGTGTTTTTTCCCATCTTAAATCTGTAACCTGCAAGTTACCTGTCATTTACCATGTGTAATAAAGCATTGTATTGATTTGTATAAAAAGGCCTGCGTGCGAACAGGCATTTGGACAAAAACACAGAGGTAGCTTGAGCAGGGCTGAGGTGCAGTCAACAATGATTTTCTCCCTGTTGAGACAGTTAGTAAATACTGCTTTTGGATTGGCAAGAAGATTCTGCATGGGTATTTGAGTTGGGATCATTTCTATGCCCCATAAGAGTTGGCGAGATTCCAGGAGATTTCTTTGCCCCCCCCACCAGAGGACCACCTACCCCCTGTTTTCAGAGAGACCAGTGCGCACATTTTGATGAAGTAAGCAGAAGCAGAAGCTGGGTTTAAGCTGAAGTTCTGCTTGTGCAGGGGGTTGGCAAGGATCTGGGGGCTGCCGTCTCTTTAAGGTGTGGACAAAGAATATCACAAACCTTTTTTATGGATTAGCGCATTCTTCTTGACAATGTTAAATTCAGATGTAAATATGGCGTAAATAGAAGATTTAAGGTAGAAAGAGTGACAGAAGGCTTCCACGTTTTTATTGGAGGATTGTGTACATGTGCTGCACAATCAACAAGGCACCTTCATAGCTAGTTAACCTGTGATTCCCAACAACAGGTTGAAAGTGACCTACGCGGGAACTTTGAAATTGAAAGGTGCCAATATGTGTTCCATTTGACGCCGAGGGACAGCTGAATATCTACTGTCACTAAACTTCACATCCAGTTAGAATTTGAACACTAAAATTCCCAATCCTGGACGTAATGTCCAGAAGTCTTTCCATGGTTCTTAGCACATACGGTCTGAAAAGAATCTCCTGTGGGGTGTGGAGAAAGGTGGCCAGGGGTTGCTAGTTGCATTTATCAAAGAGTAGATTAGCGATGTGATTATCGCCCTAGAATAGAATTTTGTGTTGTAATTTTTGTGTGACTGAAGGTGAGCACATGCATAATTGAATGAAATATGGCCATAGTGTGATGTTGTTGTGTAGTATTGTATAATGTGCAAACTTTTGTTTTGAATATACATTGCAAGAAACAAAAAATGTATAGTGTAATGTGCCCCGTAAAATTGATGAAACAAAATTTAAATGTTAACATATATTTTGAAACGATATGTAAAATAAATTGATGAAAAACTACCACCATAAGATTTGTGGGAGATTATTTAATCTGGTAGCAGAATAGATATAAATTAAAGTATTAAATACGCGTGAATTTGGAGACCCCCTTAGAGCATATACAGAAGGTATTTCCCAGTGACAAGAGGAAAGTATAGCCTGGAGTGGTTTAAAGCCACCCAAAAGCATATGTATCCTTGGTCAAAATAGAGAACGCTCATCGATCAATCAATCACTGCATTTGTAAAGCGTGCAACATACCCGCAAGGGTCTCAAGGCACTGGGGAGGGGGGGTGCTACTGGTCGAAGAGCCAGGTCTTGAGGAGTCTTCTGAAGGCCAGCAGGTCCTGTGTCTGTCGTATGATGGTGGGGAGAGTGTTCCAGGTATTGGGGGCGAGGGAGGGGAAGGATCTGTCACTGCCGGTGGTTTTTCGGATGCAGGGGACTGTGGCGAGGGCGAGGTTGGCTGAGCGGAGGCTTCGGGTGGGGGTGTGGAAGCTGAGTCGGTTGTTGAGGTAGGTTGGTCCGGTGTTGTGCAGTGCTTTGTGTGCCTGGATCAGGAGCTTGAAGGTGATCCTTTTGTTGACGGGGAGCCATTGCAGGCCTCTCAGGTGGAGTGTGATGTGGCTGTGGCGGGGGACATCGAGGATGAGTCAAGCCGAGGCGTTCTGGATGCGTTGGAGTCGTCTCATGAGCTTGTTTGTAGCTCCTGAGTAGAAGGCGTTCCCGTAGTCGAGTCTGTTGATGATCGATAGGATAACTGAGTATGTGGTGATACATCTCCCAAGCAAATATGCAGGAGACAAATTAAAGAAAAGGGAAGCCGCCATAGCCTTATGGAAAATAATTTGTGAGAAAGCAAAAGGCTCCTCAAAAGGAGATACTCCTAATACCCTGTATGTTCCCCCACACCCATATGCCCTATGAGCTCCGCGCACACAGTGTCCAGCATCTGCCCACTAGCGCAGCTGCACGAAGCTGTAGTCGGGTTTGAGAACCCTGAAATTGGAACCCCTCCACACTCCCTCACAGCGACCCCAAAGCTAACCCCACAAATACCAAACCCAAAGAGGACACGCACTCCTAGGCACAAAAGTATGGTAGCAATTAGAGGAACATTTTGTATTCCATCTAGATCCAGCCTTTCACCCAGCAGGATAAGAGCAAAGAACAGAGTTCAGGGGATAGTGATGAGTAATCAAACATTTCATCACCAACGGTACAGTAAGAGGAGAACAGGTGTCCACTCCACAGCAAAGGGACATAGGGAATGCAGGGTGGAGTGACTATGGGCATAGGACTATAGATGCGACATGACAACTAGTATATCAAGGAAGGGAGCAGGAGCACAGAAGGACTGAAGGTAGTCTACCTCCTTGGCAGAAGGAGAAGGGGGCATTGTAGCCTCATGAGAGAGTGTGCAGGACTGGCTATGATGCAGTGAGGGTAGGAGAGAGTCAAGCAAAGTTAGGAAGAAGGGTATAACAATGACTTTACAGGACAAGCTTAGTGAAGTTTTGGGAAAGTAGCGGACAGGATAGAATCCATAAACCAGTCTCTGGAAAGCATGGGTGGTCTGCTTGCAGCCCAAGAAGTAAGTCACCCTACTTATGATATCCAGTGGAGGCCACTTATTGATTTAGACTACTCAAGGAGCTCTTGGAGACTGCCTAAACTAACTGATGCAAGGGAAAGAGAGTGAGATGTGCTCCCTGAAAGGACAAAGCCCGAGCTACGGAGCTTGAGCTGTTACAATTCCAAAGCATCCATGGCCAGTTATAGCCCAGAATAGGATCCAGTGAGGTTAGGGGATGGCTGACAGAAGACAACAGACAAGCAGCAAATGAGTGCCAAAGCAAATTTGTGCAGCGCGGACCTCACTCCCATTGAGACAGTCGCTGAAGGAGAAAATAGCTGGCACATCATTGTACCATTTGTAGATAATTTAGCAGACTGGACCGAGCAGGGGGCTCCACTGATGAGCCCATGACCCACATGACATGGCAAATGCTAAAGATTGCATCCTGTATGGTGAGGGTATTTCAGATTGGGCCTACCCTTAAATGTCACCATTATGGCAGAAATATGCCAGAAAACACCATCCCCAGTGTGCCTCCACCCTTTTGCATCATATGCCTCTGAAACCTAAGTGCCCTGGGGCACAATGTTATGTTCTTGGCCACAAATGCTAAAGGAAAACCTCAGAAAACAGTTGCCACTGCTTACAGAGGAAGCAGGGATATGTATCATGCCTTTTGAAAAACAAACTGCAAGTATCACCCTGACAGTAGGGGATGTAAAAAGCCTGCTTAGTTCCCTGACAGGAGATGAAACAGACATAGGGGGTCGGGTAATGTAGCGTCTGTACCGCCAACAGGCTGGCGGTACGGAGGCTCTTATCATGACCGTGGCGGTAGCGCCGCGATCGCACCGCCGGGGCTGGCGGTTTCCCGCCGTTTTAGCCCCGGCGGTGATAATCCGCCAGGGCAGCGCTGCAAGCAGCACTGTCCTGGGGATTATGACACCCCTACCGCCAGCCTGTTTCTGGCGGTTTGCACCGCCAGGAAGAGGCTGGCGGTTAGGGGTGTCCTGGGGCCCCTGGGGGCCCCGGGCAGCTTTTCACTGTCTGCATAGCACTACACCCGTCGCACGGCCGCAACACCGCCGGCTCCATTAGGACCCGGCTCCTATGTTGCGGCCTCATCCCCGCTGGGCTGGCGGGCGCAAACTTGGTTTGCACCCGCCGGCCCAGTGGGGATGTCGTAATGGGGGCCGCAATGTGGCCGCACGGCGGCCGCCCGCCAAGGTCGTAATGACCCCCGTAGTGTTTAAAAAGTCTGGAGTTAGAAATGTGACCCTCACTGATACCAGGTGTGATGGGTCTCCATTTAACCTGTTCAGATCTGTAGTGTGGGATCACCTGAGGAAAATGTACCCCAATAGACCAGACATCAGATCCCTCATGACTCAGTCTATACAACAAAATAAGGATCTCGCACCATACATCAACAAGATACAAGAAAAACTGACCCAGGAAGTAGGTCAGGGATGGGAAGTGACAGGAGGTAATTCAGTACTGTTTTATAATATAGTTGTGAAAGGGTTGCCCCCTGATGTGCAGGACAACTTAGATAACATAGTGGCACTGAAAGACAAGCCCTGTACTGAAATTCAAGCACACATAATCCATTTTTGTAAGAAAAAGCAAGAGAAAGAAAAGGTAAACCTGAAGTAGCAGAGAAAGTAGCAGCCATGTTGGTGCAGCAGAAATTAGTGAAGAAAGGCGCAATGGAAGGTGCAGTAGTGGCAGCGGCCACTCAAATGACTGCAAAGTCTGCAGGAACAGTCAAAGGGGTAACCCAACGACAATACCCGTAACAGATGAATGATGTAGGGAAGTAGTAGAGTAGGACAAGGAGGAGTAGGAAGAAGTAGGATGGGTCCTCCAAGAAGGGATCAGGCATGTTTCATTGACAGATGTGTGGGCATCTTTTTAAAGACTGCAATAAAAAGAGATGGGATGATCAAAATGGAAGAATGACATTTTATGGTCAATCAGGAAATATGACAGTACAGCCACAGTAAAGTCCAAAAATAATAAATTAGCCCCAGACACCCTTGCAAAATGTGCAGCTGCCAGCATTGCCCCAGCACAGCAGGGACTGCATCAGCAGAATTAGCAAGCACCCCCCATAGAGATTCCACTTCAAAGTGGACAAAGAGGTGTAGTTATGAGGGGAGGGAATCCTGTCCAGGTGAACTCTTGGGAGAATACAAACAATGAGGATGGCCACAGAGTATTTCTGTGTGCCCAGTCTTGTCAGTAATGCACAGGCCTGGGGAGGAACCCACTGTGACAGTGGTAGCCATCAATAACAAGAGATATGTCTTCCTCAAAGATACAGGAGCCACAAAATCATGTATTAGAGAGGAAGGCCTTCCGATTTTCAACAGATCTGTGGACACACAGGGATTCTTTGGGGAACTTATAAGGGTTCCTTTTACAAAACCAGTGGTGATGGAAGTAGGAGGGAGACACATTGATGACTGTTTACTGTTCTCTCCAGCTGCTCCATAATGTTTGTCAGGAAGAGAGCTGATGGCCTAATTAGATCTTACCATTCATTTTGAACAAGATGGTAACATGATTTGTTCCACACTTGTAATTTCACCTTCCAGAATGATGGCACTAATGGTAAATTCCTCCAGCAGAGACCAAATTAGAGCATGACCTACTGACATGGAGGCATTTACTACAGCGGTATATGCCATCACAGCAGAAACACAAGAGTTACTGTAAAGGAGGTTCAATTGCCCAAGGAATTCCTCTTTAGACAACAAGGACAGGGCTCTGGGCTGTCAGATACTGAGGTGATATCACAGATAGAGGCTTCTAAATTAACACTGAACTATGGTGCTCTAATAGCCAGCAACCATAATAATGTTTTGTGAGCATGTGTCATCTTCCTTGAGCCAGGAAAGATGGTTAAGGAGATACTGGATGACCAGCTGTTTGATGATGACACCAAGAAAAGAGTTGTTCTTTTTCAGGAAGACATACCCCTATGGACTGTGTTAGAAGTCAGAATGCCCACACAAAGCAGAGTGATTCCATAAAAGAAGCAGATCATTCACTAGAACCAGACACCTTGTGGACTGAGGGTCACTGCGACATTGACCTTATCCGCATTGCCCCACCATTCCGGATTTCACTGAAGGAAGGTGCCCTCTTACCCAGAGTGAAGCAGTATCCTCTGTCCAAGGATGCAGATAAGGGCATCGCAACATAGTGTTACCAGAATTTCCGATTGTCCCTGACCCCTCCATCATCTTGACAAATTTTCCTCAGGATGCCAGGTATTTTTCAGTTATTGTTCTTAATAACGCCTTCTTCAGCACCCCGCCTTCATCCAGATAGTGACTATCTGACATCATTCTCATATCGCGGGACTCAGTACTTGTACTCTCATTTATCTGAAGGGTATTGTGAGTCTTCCAGTGTGTTCAACAAAGCAAGAAAGAATGATCTGTCAAATTTTCAATGTGATGGCACTCTGTTGCAATATGTCAATGACATATTAGTTTGTAGTCCTACTGAACAACAGTGCGGAAATGATACTAAGGGGCATATTTAAGAGCCCCTAGTGCCTCCTTGTGCCACATTAGCGTCATTTTATTTACCCTTATGTGGCCCAAGGCCAAAATCCCCACCCTATATTTACAAAGTGGCGCAATGCTTGCATTGAGCCACTTTGTAACCCTTTGCTCTACATTATGCATGTGCCAGGCCTAATGTATGCAAAGAGGGCATTCCCCCCGGGGGGAGAGGGGCTGAATAAATGGCACAAGGAAATCTAACAGATTTTATTGTGTAATTGTTTTCTGCACTTTTAACGCCTTCCCAAAGCAGGCGTTAAAAGGGGGCACACAATTGTTTACAATTGTCCCCCTTGTACTCTTCAGGAATAGCGCTGAACTTTTGGTGCTACTCCTGCAGAGTACATCAATAGTGTCATAAAAAATGATGCTATTGCCCCCTATCTTGTGCCATGGTGCGCCGTATTTTAAATACAGTGCACACATGGTGGCGGTAGCGGAGCAGTAAAGGACATAAGAAAAGTGGTGCTGCTCTGTGCATCGCCACTTTTCTTAAATATGCCCCAATATCTCTTCTGACCACAGTTGCCTGGAGAGGATCCAAGGAGGAGAGGGAGAAAATCCAGTACTGCCAGGAAGAAGTCCAATACTTAAGACAATTACTGTTGGCATATGGTAGGTGTAGAACACCTAAAAGGGAAGCCTCCATCCAGCAAATGACAGAGCCAGAAATTGTCAATGGAATACAGACATTTCTGGGTCTCTGTAGTTATGTGAGACAGTGGGTATTTAACAGTAGCACGCTAATAGCAGCCTTGTTTGCTGCTATCAAACAGGCAAAAGACAGTAAGGACAGGATAATATGGACACCAGAGATGACGGAAACTTTTCAGAAGTTAACAAGTGAAATAACAAATGCTCCGGTCTTGGGAACTCCAGATTACACCAAGGAGTTCTATTTATTCTGCGATTGCAATGGTCGGGTGATGACAGCTGTCCTGAGGCAATTGCATTACCACAGGTAGTGGCAGTTGTAAAGTGTGCAGTGCACACAAGTGGACAGGATTTTGTGTTCCAGAGTAATGCACTAGCAGATCAGGCAGCTAAGGATACAGCTAGGCACCCCCCCAAAGGCACCATAAGACCCACAACCTGCCCCCCTTCTGGTGACTCAGACTGCCTCACCAACGGAGTCTGGAGCCAAAACTACCACAGACAAGGACACATCTCATTACACTGAGACAGTGAGATTATACCTGAGAGAACTGCAGGAAGCTGCTTCTTCACATGAAAAGCAGTTATGGGAAGATAGAGCGTGCATCCAAACAGGGAATTGTAGGAAAGTACCATCATTCTTGGCATGTTACCACCAATTTCTGCCTGTGTGTCAGTG